>NC_139986.1:7410367-7775367 GCF_963993115.1 Abramis brama | reverse complement strand
ATACCATTATTTAATTTCTTTAAAATGCTTACAGGGGTTTGCCAAAATATGAAGCACTCAGATGTTTACATGGAGTACAGACTCTATTCTAAAGTCATTTCATACTCTGCAATATTATTGCTCTGTACCTAGCAAATACAGACACAAATATGCTAATGAAGAAATCAGTAGGGCCTATATCTAATGTATCCTATCCAATATTTGTCCTTCTTGATGTAATTATTTTAAAGGGGTCATGAATTGAGAAATCAAATTTTCCTTGGGCTTTTGACATCATACTATACGAAAACTTCCTTGTTAAAACAGCTTTTATTGAAACCAAGCCTAGAAAATGACTCGGTTTGGAATGTGCCCATTTATGACGTAATAGATAGGTGAAAGACCGCCTCAGCAGAAGAAGATCAACGCCTACATCGTTACCACTGTAGTCCCGCCCACTGATTATGAACTAGTAAATAGCATATGTGACACTAACACTGGATCGACCAAGTGATTTCGTTTATTGCTGTCTGTGTCAGTAAATCAAACCAGTGATGAAAATAGTAGGATGAAAATAATCTGTTATTAAAACTGTGATTAAATTATATATAGAAAGCGATCAAAGAACACTCCCTTTACAATCGCTGGAGCTGTCAATCAAACAGCAAGAGTTTATCAGACTGAGTTCTGGACTCTTGCCAAAACTCCCATTATAATCAACAAATCTCTAATGTGCATTGTGTTTGCACTGTTAGTTATGATGAAAGCATTCGTGAGAGTGCAGAAATCGATCCGCAATGACAAGATCACTGCATTCATGTCTGTCATCGGGCTCATGCTCATCGCTGCAACCTTTCATGCCACGATCTAAATATGATGCTATAGATGTGGCTAGTTTTATTTTGAGTTTGACAAGGCAGGCTATTGAAGAACAAAACCCTGAAATGTATCAAACATAACACTTACTCAAGACAACCTTATGTGCCTCATTTAAAAATTTTTATAAAAAATAAAACAAACAAAATGGTGGAGTAAAACAGATGCACAGAAAAGCCTGAAATACATCAGGCTTCATACAATAAAACCTGTAAGTTATTTAGAAAACAATTTAAGAGCACGTTGTATAAAAGAAAGTTTGTGTCTTTTTGTTTTACTCCTGGGCACAACAAATTCCCTACGCTGCCGTAGTAGATAAGTAGGTGTTGGAGCCACAGACAGGAAACAATGCAGTGGTGATGAACTGTCCTTGAGTAGTTTAGTAAAAGTACGTATAGTGGCCTCGTCGCACCTCCCACTCAGTGATGGGAGAGTAGAAATTGGAACACCTATTATCCGACAGCAATGTTTTTGGACCCTCTCTAACTCATCAGAGAGACCTCTAGGTAGTCCACACCATACTGGGCTAGCATACTCAAGGGAGACCAGTGGATTCTAGGACGCACCTTCGAAATCATGTACTTAATGTGGGCGTCCCATGACCAAGCTGTTTAAGGAGATGACAAAAAGCAGAGGGGATAGAAGTCCCCCCTGAGGAACACTGAAATTGGATAGGAGTTAGACACACAGGAGCCCCACTTCACCTTTTGCTCTCTGTTACTCAGATAGCTCCTTACACTGAGCCAAACCGGTCGTCTGACATTCATGTCAGCTAAAGCATAAAGCAGTCGACAATGATCAATTGTGTCAAAAGCTCGAGTAAAATCAACAAAAACAGCACGGATGTCCAATTTATTATCTAAATATGATGCTATAATCAACACTTTTCATGATTAGTTAACTTGAGAGCTGTAATAGTAAAATGTGCTAAAAGTTTTCGAGAGAGTTCCACATAGCTATTTCATATGCAAAGATGTTAGCCAATCAGCAGTGGGCATTTATTTTGAAGTTTTACAGCAGACACGCCCCTTCAAACAGAGTGTTCAGGTAAGAGGGCTAAAATCAGGGTAGGAAAAATGCCTTTTATTTCTAAATGACCATTTTTGATGTAAAAATCATACTAACATCGTAAGTCCACCCCAGGAAATATTTTAAATAATAAAATAATGCAGTTTTATGACCCCATTAACTTTTCCTTTGGTTCAAACAACTAGGAACAGCCTTATTATCTAATTAGTCTAAGAACTGTTTCATTTTTTTGATTTCTAAAAAAAACACACATCAAAGATTTTTTTTTTTTGTGGAACGTCAAAGCCGACCTGGATTTGAAGTGACTGAAAAACAAGAGATAAGGCTTAGAAAACCTTCCATCTACTAATAAATATAGCCAGTCACCATGCACCCAACTGTTCCAGGAAGTGCTCAAAGTGAAACTGTTAACCAATACACTCACACGGCACATAAGGCAGTCTAAACAGGCACACTGAATAATGCCTCAGTAACAGTCCCTTTGACCTATTCACAGTAGGAATATCAGATGCATTCAACAAATTCTTCTTAAATATTTGGACAGTACAGTCCCCCTGGTCTCACCTCAAATATCAGTCCCCAAGTGCTTCCTCGGCTTAGTGTTTGGAATAGGAATCCTCTTATTGAAATGCACAGTGTTGCTATCTTCCTATAACTGCAGCTGAGTGTTTTATTGACTATTTGAAAATGGCTGGCAAATAACCTGCTGTGCGTGCCGAGACAACCCACATGGCCATGGCCGTTAAAAGAAATGATTTGTTGAGTATGAACCACACTTAAACCTCACTCATGTCGTACAAGAGTGCAAATGAGCAGTCGTTTGGATGTGGCACGCAATGGAACATAAAAATGGTTTTATGGGTGTAGAATCATCCCAATCAGATGTTTTTAAATCAATCACTGACATTCCTACATTATGAATGATTGCTACAAGGATCGTTTGCGTGGTTACAAAAGCACAAACAGCTAAACTCTAATGGGTCATTCTTAAGGTGCTATACTCTAAAAGTAAAGGTCAACCTAGTGGTCAACATGGATTTTTTAATGGCCGATTCGTGAATGGCTTTTTTATTGATGATTTATTAATATGCAATTTATATTTTTACAACATTTCAATCAAATATCTGTATGTCATAAATTGCCGCTGCAAAAATAAATAAATAAATAAATAAATCACATTTCATGGGCTGAATGTACTTTTGTAACCAATGTATAAGTAGTACTAAACATGTTACAGTTTTGATCTTTTGGGGTTGAATGTTACAGGGTTAAAGGTCAGTGTGCAAACTGTCAAATCACTGTTTTATGTAGCAAATATCATTACATGGCATTATTTACAGTTAGTCACATTATTTACAGTAACTGTCTGTACTGTTACACCCCCCCCCCCCCCCCCCCAAAAAAAAAAAAAAACACCCAGAGATGAACTACTGAGTTTGGTAGAGATAGTATATAATATAAGCATCATGAAATATTCATTGTAAGTTTTGCATTTAAAATGTAATAGAGATGAATGGCTGATATTCTGATAACCTTATGAAAATGAAATTTGTGTTTTAAAAGACCTTTTGCACTACACACTAAACAGAGTTAAATCTATCAAATAAAGTGAATAAGTTCACTATCCTGAGTAAATTATATTTATATTAAGTCTAAAATAAGGTAATGAGACAATTTCCTTAGAATTATGCTGAATATGAACACAAGCACTTACAGTAATCTTTCCATCTCGTTTTTCTTGATTTTTGAGTTACTATTATTTTCTATTTCTGTTTTGAGCTATAATATTTGATAGTTAAGTGTTTCCTTTACCATTTTTGTTCCTTTTATTGCTCTTATTCTTAATTATTGCTATGTTACTTTGTTAGAATTTTCCACTTACGATATAGTTCAACAAAAGCATTGAAAAGTGAACACAAGCACAGCAAACACAAGCTATAGCATTCCAGATAAACTGATTATATAACATTATTGTTTATTATAAAATAAGTAAGAAAGAAAGTACATACATAAACAATGTGTGTAGAAAAGAATATTCTCTGGTGATTTTAAATGTTATAATGAGCAGGTGTTAGAACTTGCAGTGTTGGTTGTCAATGCCTTGATTTAGTCAACGCACAACTAGTGAAGAATTTCATAATACACAAAGAGAGCTTTGTCATCTGGAGAATAATGAGACAGGTGTTCGCTCCAGAGCAATTGACACTCTATCAAAAGTGAAGAGGCATTTTATCTATGTCACCACAGATCTTGGGGGTCTGCAGAATATATGCTGTATTTGTAATTTTATTCATTGATCAGTCTATGTCAGTGAAATCGTCTAACTTCTTTGTCTATAAATGTCTTCTATTTATGTTTTAGTTGTGCGTTAGAAATATACAGTGGCCCCAGACAATATTTGGTCATTACATTAGGTAGAAATGTTTGTTTTAAAGACTGAGCACAAGCACACGTTTCAGGTAAAAACATTTTACTGAAAGAGTTTTGAAATAAAACAATATGCAGTATATAGTGTTCAATATGAAAACAAAACATTGTGGTTAGTCACATGGCATGAATGGAAAATTTTCATATAACTGAAAAAAGTGTGCCTGCACTGAAAAAAAAGAAGATTTTTCAAAGTTGTACTTTTTACAAGAAAATAGTTTTTTTTAGTGTAAAATAGAGTTACTTGAGGATTCTTTGTAATTATTTGTGAAGTTTAGCTATTTTTCTGACTAATTATTGTCTTTGTTTTCCAGTGTAGGAGTAATGATAATGGTACATTTCAAACCTCATACTCCTTGGAAACACACAAGTCAAGCAGATGCCTTAAAGGAGAACTCCGGTCAATTTTAACATTGAGCTCATTTTTTTGTAAATTTGGAGTGCTGTCAGTACAGAGAACAACGACAAAAATCGGTGTTGCCTACACCGTGTTATCCTCTTTTTAAAATTTGCACCCTGTTGACTTCAATGGGGCAAGTTTTAAACCTGCTTTTAGCCTCTTAACATCCTTGATGTGTCATTACAAGTGCACAGCCATGTTAGATGATTCCTTCAGAGTGAACACGGTGAATCTGACTGCAGTAGATGTGAAAGATATGAATAAAAATGAAGTTAATTCGGCCAGCGCTCATACCTGTATTTATTTGTTTTCGGTCAAAGTCCATAGTAGTCGATTGTCGAGTTCTCCACTGTTGCTTAGTTACCTATGATCACGCGCGTGAACTCAACAATTGACTACTATCGACTACTATGAAGGAATCACTCACATTGGCTGTGCACTTGTAATGACACATCAAGGATGTTAAGAGGCTAAAAGCAGGTTTAAAACTTGCCCCATTTATGTCAACAGGGTGCAAATTTTAAAAAGAGGATAACACGGTGTAGGCAACATCGATTTTTGTCGTTGTTCTCTGTACTGACAGCACTCCAAATTTACAAAAAAATTAGCTCAATGTTAAAATTGACCGGAGTTCTCCTTTAAGCCCAAAGTATACTTCAGCCGTCCAAGTTCCGCACAATGTAATATTCGTCATCAGGAGTGTCTGTGGACATCTGCGCACACAGTCCACGCGCGTGCAGACCAATTTCATGTGTAACTTCTCCGACTCTTTACTAGCTGGCCTTTATTACACTCATCCCCATAATCCTCACTCCAATCCGGGTCACGGCACCAGTGTAACCCTTCCGGTTCTACTGCAGCTTCTAATATGTCTCTTGAGGCCAGCGGAGTGAGGTTTACCTGCACAGCACTTTACTAGCTGGCCTCGGTTATACTCACCCCCCTAAACCTCACTCCAATCCTGGGATTCAAACCGGCGTTTCCAGCATGAAGGCAGGCACACTAACAAGGATGCTAAAGGTCGCTAGTGCACCTCTTGAAGCTAAGGGAATGAGGTTTGACTGACCTACACATCACTTTATTAGCTGGCATCCGTGAAAGTTGTGCGGACAGGACTGTGCACGAGACTGAGTGGAATGAAGACAATAAAGTATACCCAGTCCTTTAGAGGTGAAAAGGAATGCCAATGGTTTTTCCAGGTATTAAATACCATCTTAGTCTGAATTTGAGAGGAAGTTTTATTTGAATTTGATTTCATACATTCATTAAAAATCACCTTGACACCAATTACTTTGAAGTCATTGCAAAAACAGCTTAGAAAATCCAAATTGGTTCTATTAGATGTGGAGTCTCAAATTCCTCAACTTCTTGCTGTTTGGGCGAATTTGTCTTAGAAAGGATTTTTAAAGAGTCCGCTTCACCCTCGACACCTACATCTGGATTCTTAATTATTTACAAGACCTTTGAAATAAGTGTGGTGCTTGGACAAGCATTCGTAAAGGTGACGCCAATTTGCATTCGCAAAGCACTGTCCATGAGATTACACGAATTGATTGATGCTCTTTTCAGTCGCCCCAGAAACCACCTTGAGGATCAGTTATGAGCTGTATATCTCCCCAGTAACAGCCCATAAAGCATATTCTCTTTTGCACTACATCTTTCAGGTGGGGATGTGAGGTTTAATCCTAGACCAGCTGTCTGGATCGGGTGAGAGACTGTCATGTTAATAGAATATCTGAAGGCAGCCAATATCATGACTTTATTAACTCTTTCCTTGCCATTGATAAGATTTATTTCATTTATTACAAAATACTTCCCCGCCATTGACATGTTATTCCGGCATTCCATGTTTTTACTGGGAGCTATTATGCATCTACTTTAAGAGTACAGCATCTCTGGATCCAAAAACAAGAGAAGAAAAAATATGCAGAAACCAGAAGGAGCGGATATAATTTTAAGCTAACATGAGCACCAAACATTCAACAGCATATAAATCAAAACTGCCTGTCATTACAGAGACAGTCACCGTGATTTTGCCAAGTAAGACATGTTCCTGGATCAACATATTTTGTTGATCCTGGAATAACATTCCTGTCCCAAAATTTAGTCCTTACCCTATCCCTACCCCTAAACCTAACCCTACCCATAACTTTTCTCTAAAATCAGAGGGAAATGATAGGTGAATAACACTGATGTTGAAGCACCTAACCCTGGTTCTAAGCCTAAACTTGACATAAACTGTAAACTTGTCCCTCAAATCTGATTGGTTGATTGGAAAGTCGTTACAGGATCAACAAAGATGTTGATCCAGGAACATGTGGTACTTGGTGAAATCACGTTCACCGAGACAGAGACACAATGTAGATGTGAAAAAAATCGAGTTATACCACTCAATCTATGTTTTGATCATTCTGAAGACACAATAAATTATATTTACCCCCGGTTTCACTGACAAGGCTTAAAGGTGATACACAGGGCAACTTTTTGAGCAATGTTGCTGGGCAATGCAACCAGATGAGACACTGGGCCCACGACCGATCTAAATTATCCAGATAGAAATCTATTGCCCATTTTCAATGTCACCTTAAGTCTAGTCCAAGACTAAAATTCATGTTTGAGCTGTTTTAACTGAAAGCAACTTGCACTGACATATCTTAAAATATGTCAGTTCCATTGTTTTGTTGATGCACAGCACACCAGTATGTTTTTTTTGTTTTTTTTTCTAAGGCATGTTTATACAAGATACAATGTCCTAACTGAACTAATCCTGGCTTAATCTGAGCCCTGTCTGTGAAACCAAGCCTTAGTGACTTACATTTTAGACACAATAAATGTAAAATTTTTGCCATTTCACCAACAAAAAATTGTTCCAAACAAATCCACAGCAGAAGCAATACACAGTGGTGTTTAGTTTTTGAATGAATCCACATTGTGACTGATTCAATGACCTATGATAAAGTAATCAGTCAGTTGCTTTATTCCTGGAAATGGTAAATTAATTAAATTGGTAGATTCGAATGAATACAATTATTCAGTGATTCACACATTAATTAAGACAGTGACTTGCTACCACCTACTGGTGGTTTTAATTTCATATTTAAAAACATAATTTCATTGTTTCCATCATTTCATTAAAAAAATAATAAATAAAAAACATACAAATAAATTGTATCATCCAGTTTGATACAATGCACTTATTGCATTGTTTTGACATTGTTTTCTGTGGGTCTGTATAAACATAAAAAAAGATCAGATTGCTATGTCTTTTTTTTTTTTAAACCGAGGGGGATACAGAGAGGCTTTCTTTTGTAACAGTATGGAGCCCTGCATGGTTGAGCTAATGTTAGATGTAAGCCAGAGGTCTTAAACCCTGCTCCTGGGTGTCAAATATTCCCCATGTCTTGTCTGGACTTGTGTCGTCTTTCCTGTCCTAGTGGCATCTTTGTAGTTCATTGTTTTTCATGTTGATTAGTCTCCCTCTCGTTTCCCTGTTACCTTGTTAAGCTTGTTTGCTCCTGTGTATATTTAGCCCTTGTGTTTCACTTGTTATATTGTCAGTTGTTGTACATGTAATGGTTGGTTCTGGTTATGTTATTCTGTGGTTTTGTTCCTTGAGTTTTTTGTTATCTGTTCAGTGTGTTATTTTATTCAAAACACCTGCATTTAGATCCTCACCTTCTCCCGCTTTCTCCGGCTAATTACACTGGGGACATCACTGTCCTGCAGAGTTTACATATTAAAGGACAATTTACTTATCTTGGAAAACAGTCTCGACTAATCGAGTCACGAACGCCGTGCTACGTTATATTTCACAAACGTAATTCCTATCGACCAGCTCACTTAGCACGGCGTTCGTGACTCGATTAGTCGAGACTGTTTTCCAAGATGGATCCTGCCTGTAAACGCGTAATGTTCTGTCTTTATAAAGTATCTTCTTATTAAACTGTCTGTACACTTACAAAGTTCTCAATGCTTCGGTTTGCATGTAGGGACCCTCATTATGCTACCGTGTTAGTGTGAGGCTATTTTGAGCCTTGTTAGTGGCATTAACTAGCGATTTACTTTTACTTACTCTGTGCCCCATAGCGTTATAAGCTAATCTGTTTTTAGAGATAAAACTCTTTACATTCGATTTTCATGAAAACGCATCCCAGGGAACGATCGACTCGGTAACCATGTGTTAATTACCCCTAGGTTCATTTTTCACAGGAATTGTCCTTTAATGCTATATAGACAGCCTCACTTTGGCCCGTTGCTGCGATGTTTCAACAAGTCTGCCATATTAAACCGGACAAGACTGCTCTATAAACAAATACAATTAAACGGGAAGCTGCTTTTTTCTAGGCGAAAAGCACAAAAACTTTAACATTTCCCATCTGATTCCAGCACTTTATGATCTGTGTGGAGTACGAAAAGGTTCTGTCTCCAGTTACTTAAAATCTTGGTAGTTAGACCTTGAAAATTATTCATTGTCATAAAGAAAACTCACTCTTTTCAATTATAGATTTTTCTTGGTTAATAATTGTTTAAACATCCCTAATGTACATGAAGTGTTCATTGTGGAAATAGATTTTTCTGTCTTCAACAACATCATTTTAGCTTTTTTACTTGCGCCTCCAGGTCACAACACAGCTTGTTTACTTTGAATTACTGAAAAAGCTAAATAATGAAACACTAAAAACGAACAAGTTTTAAAACTGCAAAATCATTTGAAACGCTACATGTGGATTTAGGCAACATTATAATAAATCATTTGAAAAGATTAGGCTTAACAGTGTTATTAAACATTAACTTTAAATGATAAACATTAGTGTTAAACATTGTCTTTGTTGTCATCTAATGTTTATCTTTTAAAGTTAATGTTTAAAACCCTAATAATTTTAATACCACTGTTAAGCCTAATCTTTAGTAAATCTAAAAATAAACATCATATTCATAATGTTTCCTAAATCCACATGTAGCATTTCAAATTGTCTTTGTTGTCATCTAATGTTTATCATTTCCAAGTTAATGTAAAAAATAGGAAGTAAGCATGCACAATTAAATACGAAATATTGCCTGAGAAAGATCTACTGTAACATGGGTCAATACTTTAGTTTGTAAACTAAAGTTTAAATAGTTAAAAAAATGTAATATTGGTCAAGAACCGATTTGTTAGCAGCATTTCTTGCATGCTTAAGTCGCAAGAACACTAATTTTCAAAAGTTTGAGGTCAGCAAGATTTTTTTTTTTATATTTGTAATATTTCTTATGCACACCAATGATGCGTTTATTTGATCAGCTTGTTGTCTTCAGCGTCACATGATCCTTCAGAAATCATTCTAATATGTTGATTTGATGCAGAAACATTACTGTCAACGGTTAACTGACTTTTGATCAATTCGACAAGTCCTTGCTGAATAAGTATTAATTTCTTTCCAAAAACAACAACAACAACAACAAACCTTTTGACCAGTACTATATTTCATTATTTCACCAGTGTCAGATTTTTTGGAGATTATAAAAAGCATTACATTGACCTAAATGTTCCCTGTCTGCAGCCTTTGAGGTTACAGTTCTAGATAGAGTTTGGGACTGTGTGTTCTTGTGTTGCCATCAGCGAGTCAGCATTTTCATGACACGGTGGCATTGCATTTAAGGCTTAGATGATTGTCTAAAAAATATAAAAAATAAATGAAATAAAAGAACTGTGTCCACAATTGAGCGTCCTTATGGCAGTATGCAGGTCGCGCTCTTCCGATGGGGAATGCGTCAGCCAAGAAAATGCCATTGAAATGAATGAAAATGAATTCTCTAGGCATTATCCTGGGTTAAAAGTGAGTTTAAATTTAAACCTGTTTAACACTGAGAAACAATTGCTGTTGTATGAGCACTACAACTGCTGTATCTTTCCTCACCAAGCGTGCAGCACCTTACGACCTCCCCTGCCATCCGTTCCGACTCCGGGTGGGCAACTTTTCTGGAACATTTCCTAAAGTTCTTCTCTCCTGTCAGGCTGGCCCATGAGGTAGAAAAACATCTGCTCTGGAAGTTCACCTCATCATTCATCTCCCCAGCAAAGCAGGTTAAAATGATGGATTTAATATGCGTTTATGGCATATGTCTGCTGTTCCCAGGAAACACTTCCATTAATATTCAGATATGCTGAGCGCTTTGCTTTCAGAGGAACAGGCTGTGTCTTAAAAGACTGGTAATTGCTTAAGACTTATTCGTTCTTTCACTCATTAAATCATAAATAGTGCATGGACTTTGAATAGTTTCACAGAGTAGTTATTAGTTTCAATGAATAGTGTTTAACTCTTCATGTTTCGTCTTGAATGCAGTTCAGTTTTAAAGAGATAAGGATGTTTTTCATGGCAAAATATGAATGGCAGTATTAGATCCAATATGTTCACACAAGAGTAAAGCAATCGTGAGGAAATCAACTGACCTCATATTTGAGCACTATGATGTCACGTTCGTTCTACACATATGGGCACAATTTGTCTGCACCTGTCTTCATTAACTGAAGTAATTACTTCTACGTCTGACAGGGCATGACCTGGAAGGTCAGCGCTACTGATTCTTCTAAATTACCCTGGCTCTGCTTACAAAGTACTCCTGAAGAACCCCGCAAGACGTTACACATGAGCCGGTTAATCAACAGTGCAGAGACAGCCATCAATTCTGAGCGCTCATATGACTGGAATCCTAATGTTGACTGTGCTTGTCGAAGTGCTTTATCTTTATGCGCACGCGTGTATACGTGCATGTGCTATGAATCAAGTCATTTGAGCTTTTAGGAAATATTTAATTAATGGAAACACTTGGAGTTGGAAAAACAATGGTGTTAAGCCAGGCTCAGACTACAGGGGTTTCAGGCCAATTTATGCCTGATCTACACAATAGCCAATAAGAGACGGAAGTGGAACTTTTGAAATGGCGAACGTGAAAGCCGCTGTACAGGTCCGGTGGACAACGGAGATGGATGAACGGCTGGTCGAAATGTGGAAACAACACGACTGCATTGTCTTCTCATATAATGTCTACAGCAAGTTTCCGCGACACTATCCATTTTGTTTGTATCCGCTAAATCTGCCATGATTATCTTAAGAAAATCTTGCAGTGTGTGATGTGCCACGATTTTCAAATCCTGTGGTGTGTGCAGGTTTGAGATTTGAAAGAAGAAAATCAGTGAAGATTCTCCTTATGTGCGTAATGCAATTTATAAGATTTATAAACTCCTGTAGTCCGAGCCCGGCTTTACTTGCCTTTATTTTTGGGAATAATGGCTTTAAAATGGTGCCTTGGAAAAGTCTGTAAATGGATACGTTGCTTTCAATTTAATCCAACACAGGCTTATTGGAAAAACTTACCTGTGACAATATTTTTGCAAAACGCAAAATACGTACCAATACGTAGCCTATATCACTGCAGTTTCCAACATAAATGAACACTAGAGGCAGTAAAATAGCAAGCACTTTTAATTGTTTTCACACACAATTATGATTACAGGGGCAGATTATGAATTAATAAAGACTTGTTTTCACGTGCTCCTTGCACAATTATGTTATGACCTCAGAACACTTTTTACCTAGTGCAGGATTTGTAAACGAATATATTTGGAGTTTTCATCACTTAACCAGCTCCATATGTTCGGTTTTACTAGGCTTGCTTGGTAGATCAGCTGCTACAGAATAGTTGTGATACGGAGAGCATGGGTACGAATCCCGTCAAAGACGAGTTACAACAAAAGAGCTCAAAAACAAGCTAAATAGCATGGTTGTGATTGCGTTTTTATGTCACTTTGCTTTTGTTAACACTATCGGGTAGGTTTAGAGTTTAGTGTTGTCACATTCACCGTCTGTCTTCCTCATCAGTGTGTGCACTACACTTCCCATCATCCTCCTTGGCACACCTGCACTCTATCAGCCATCATCATCATCACCTGCACTCCCTCGTTTACAAGCCCTATATATTCAGCACTCTCCCTTCACTCCTCATCTGGTCTTGTCATTAAAACGTCAATACATGTCTATTCATGACACACAGACTCTCTACTTCACCTACCTGCATACTTACCATCGATCCCGATCTTCTTCAGCCTGTCTTCAGTCCATCTTAAGAGAATCTTCATCATCTGCATCTGCAAGAGAAAGAGAGACTTTGTTATCATTCAGTTAAGCTTCATCCAATTATCTACTTCCTGTTTACTCACCTTTCACGCTGTGTCCGATCCATTCTGCTATTAAAATATCAAACTTACCATCTTGCCTGCTTCGTTTGTACGAAACCTGACAAGTGTAGGTGTACGTTATTTTAAAATGGAGCATTGAGCTTTTAGCGCCACTCACCGGACATTTCAACTCGGAACTGCGGTGATAAACTCCAACGTAATAAAATATTGCCATATTCACGTTCATCTGTTCCGGAAAAAAACATAAAATGCTTTTAGTGCCACTCACTTGACATTTCACTTTGAAACGTGCACGATGCAACGTATTTTGCGTTTTGCAAAAATGTTGCCACAGGTACGTTTTTCTAATGAGATTGGCTGATTTAATCAGATGTTTTGTGCTACAGACATACCTTAAACTGTGCAGCTTGATGAGGAGAGGTGTGCTATTACTTTTCTAAGAGGTAACTTACAATTTGCACTTGGGGGACAATAAAACTGGCAAAAACTGTTTTTTTTGTTTCAATTATGACCAAAACATTTAAAGTATGACGTGAATTACATCAAAAGTTTACTGCTCTGAACCAACCCAAAAAATAGAAGAATTCAATTGAATGTGGCTTTTAATGTTGAAACAACTGCTGGACATAGGCCTAATTAAATTAATATACTATTATCCCACTTACCACAATAATCTTGAAGATCAGAAATTCCAGGTGGATTCAACATGCTTTGTTGCAGAAGAAACCTTAGTCAACTTTTGCTTGTAACCATGCGATTTGGTGAAATATTTCAAAATGATGCCCTTCTCATCGCCATCGTCCTTCTCTCGCCCCCCCGCCCCAACCATGTAGCGAACCCTATTTTGTCTATGCAGACGTAATTAATGTCCTTGAGGGAGTCATTCCGCAATGTTGCCATATATTGATTGTGTCCCTCAATTCTTAAATTAGCATAATAGCCTTGTTAACAACAGAATATTTATTCAGGATAGTACGTCCTCCAAGCTGTTTTTCCCTTATATTTTGTTTTATGGCTCCTTATGTTCAGTCTGCAATTCATTGCCGTAGCCTACACTAAATACAAATGGCCAATGGCTCATTTTCATACAGTATGTGTCTGCTCACCCTACAAGGAATGTTAATTATCCTTTAAATTCATATTTATACAGCAGTGTTTAAATTTGCACTTTAAATTACTACACATTTTAGATGTCTCTTTATTCTAACACAGTTTGAACATTGAAAACTAGTTATTTTTGCAGTACGGTGATGCTAGTGGCCCAGAAATTACACACTTCAGCTTTACAGGTTGTATTTTTGAGCAGGTGGCCCAGTTTCTGACCCAGCACGGCTGACTATGCAATATGGTGGTTGGACCAGAAAAACTCCTACTTATTATAAGCAATACATTTTGCTGGAGTAATTGACTGTAATCAGCTTAAACCCTGTTTGTGGTGGGAACATTTTCTTTGCTTAGAAAGTTGCCTCCTCTATAAAGAATACAGTGTTAGATGGCCAGAAGTGAAACTGACCTGAAGCATACACTTACACAAGCCTTAATTTATACATTTTGTTTAATTGCAATTTATAATAGTGCAAGTTGCCTATGTGTTGAGCCTAAAAGGCGCTATAGTGGACATTACCAAAAAAGTTGCAATTCGTAACTATTTTATGTTTTGGCAAATCGGTGGCAAATTTGTATGATCTGATTCATAGGTTTTTGTACAGTTTTTCTTATGCCTTTCTGATGGTTAGGTTTAGGGGGTGGGGTTAGCGGTGGATGCTTACGTTATTTTTTTCTATTATGCTTATGTCTGTATTTTCTTTACAAATCAAATTGTACAATTTCAAAATCACCACCTCATAAAATACATTTTCTTCGGGTTGGTTTGTGTGAACCAACAAGTCATACATCACTTCACAAATTAATTAATCACCAGCTTGTACAACACTTATAAGTTCTCATGAGATTGGGTTTAAATATTGGCATCCGCTATTAATAATAATAATAAAAAATAAAATAAAATAATAATAATAAAAAAACAGCAGAACCAGCTCCTACAGCAAGTAAACCCTCCATGCAAAAGAGATTTTTTTTTTTTATCTTGAAAGATATGGCAACACCGCAGTGGCCACTTTGGATCATCTAACAGGACCAGAGACCTTCATTCTATGCCTGCTGGAGTTGTGAACAGGGATCTCAGAAATAGAGATGCTTGTGAACACTTCTTTAACACGAATCTTTTTATGCTTG
Source organism: Abramis brama (assembly GCF_963993115.1). Classification (NCBI taxonomy): domain Eukaryota; kingdom Metazoa; phylum Chordata; class Actinopteri; order Cypriniformes; family Leuciscidae; genus Abramis; species Abramis brama. The sequence continues at coordinate 7,760,245 of NC_139986.1, read as the reverse complement.
ACAGAAAAAAAGAAAAGAAAAACGTTTTGACCTGAATAATGTTTGAATGAGATTTGAGAGCAACTTTGATGCTTATTTTGTCCTTTTGAGAGCTTTTTACACCACTTTAAACCACTAGCACAGACATATTATTCACCAATAAAAATGCTGGTCAACCAAAATAATCTGGTAACCAGCAATAGCCTAAAGGTCTTTTCAACAGAGATACAGTATTTAAACAAGAAACCCTCAGTTTCTGAACAAATAGCCTATAGATGTCTATATGTTCTGTGAGCTTTTTTTTCTTCTTTTTTTTCTGAGTGACATTGTAAATCACATTGGTCAACTTGTGTTTTTTTTAATTTTGCTATATAAATAAAGTTGCTATTGTTATTGCCATTTCATTTAAAAATGTAATATTTTGTATTTTAAAATAATAAAAATATTAATATATAAAATAACCCATTGGTTTCATTTGTGTTTTTGTAGTGATGCATAGATTAATTTTCATTGAGATATTTAAATGACCTCAACAGTAAAGTTGGAGCAATATATCCCGTAACAGGCGCGAGGCGCGAGGCGTGTGTTCCTCTCACAGCGGCGGGATTGTCATGTGCAGCTTCACTCTTTACTCGCGTCGAGTTCACGGACCGCGATAGAAACCATCACTCGCTCACCCCTCTCTGAAACGAGCAAATAAACCGTCCTACGCCACAGTGGAGGCTTTCTGAGTTCTAACTGCTGCTGGCGTCTAAAACAGCCGACGGTGAATGACTGTAGAGGCAGTTTAGTGTCGGAGCGCTCAACAGGGTGCTGAGAAAGAAGAACCGGACCGGGCGGAACCAGCCGAGACACCGACACTGACACATACATCCATCACACCGAAGAAACAAAATGAAGGAGAAGAATTTAATCGAAACGGCCAAAATGCAGGGAAATATGATGGTAAGCGAAACATATTTATTATCAGATGTGTGCGTTTCAGAGGAGATACTGAAAGTGACTTTCTGTGTTTAATAGATTTTATTGTTTGGCGTTGTTTGTTTGTTTTTTCCCTCACGCGCAAAGGCAAGAACAGTGTTTATTACTTTACACTCCGTAACAAAAAAAAGTACCGTGGTCCTAATATGATATAGAATAACATGACTGATGATATAATGATTAACATATCAGTACTATACCTAGCCTACCAAGTGGTACTTCAAGGTGCTTCAAAGAATACCATCGTATTACTATGACTGATTTCAATAAATCAATCAATCATTAAACAAAACAAGCCATCGTCATTGTTCAAACACGTTATTACCATAGTACAGTGTCAAATAAACTTGATATTGATGTTCAAATAACAAAAACATATTACCTTGTTAAAAAAAGACATTAAAAAATCCAAATGTTAATTAGTACCATTTCAAAACGTATAGCCAAGTACTAATAACTTGGTAACTTGGTAAAAATAGGCCACAACATGGTAGTAACTTACCATTGTACAGTGACAAGAAAAAAAAAATCATGGTATTGTCACATAGCCATTTTTATAAAAAAACAAACAAATAGGCCTAAGCATAACGCAATTTATAGTATGTCAAGAAAAACATGGTATTGCCATAGTATCATGCCTAAAACAAATAGCAATTATACCGTTGTAGGTTTTGTCAGTGCTGCTTCTAATTTATATTTCTTATATAGGTGTCCTGTGAATCAAACCCATTACAGTGGAGTTGCTGGTGCTCTGAGCTACAGGAACTTATAGGCTATTTATATCAGTTTTGTATGTTTCTATGTTATTATTTTGCAGCCTGTATTTAGTAGAGAAGAAATGATTGAAAAGTTTAATAGGCCTAGTTGTTGCAGGATATACATTTAAACATGTTTCAAGTCAAGTGAAACGGTACACATGGGATTGTATTTATGTTAGGGCTTTAGCCTGCATTAAACGCAGAGGTGACCTTTAGTGTCCGGGGTTCAGATGAGAGAGAATTCATTAAAATTTGATCGCACCTAAAGCACAGTGGAATATTGGGATATTGCAGCGCCAAGTTCGATGTGTCAGTGACCTGCAGAGACTGAGGTCCAGACACAAACCTCACGGTCCGTCAAGCTTTATTCTTGAAACTGAGACTGATCTGATACCAAAGACTGGAAATAACGTAACACTGCAATCATGCCAGAGAAATTGAAGTATTTGATCTCTTTAAAATGAAAAAAAAAAGATTGACAGAAATGTATTCTGAAAGTGCCTGAACTTGATTCTTTCATTATATTTCAACAAACAAACAGGACTAATATAAAAGATATGGGCTAAAATAAATACTTGGTATCATGTTTGTAAGCTTACTGTTAAAAGAGAGAAAATGCTGTTTTATTGTAAAACACAGTGGAGGACACTCTTTAAAATTCTGAGACGTACACTAATGCACTTTTATCACTAGATGCACAATTCTACCCTTCATGTAGGAACAAGATCCTTGTCCAGCAAACCATGAGAAATGTCAGTTTGAGCCATGTACCTATCTGACAACCTGTCTGCTTTTGTTATGCTCATGAGTTCGAGATGGTTGGATTTCTCAAGCTTACACTGTGTTCTCAGACAAAAACCCTCAGCTTGATCTAAAGAGATGTCTGATCAGTGGTGATGGTTAAAGATACAAACCTTACTGACTGAATAAGCCTCAACTTTTTTCACTGATTGATGAACAGATGATTTTTTGATAACAACTTTGATTAGTAGATTTCATTGAATTTGAAATGGGAAGTTATTTACATATACTAAGAAATAGTTTAATAAATGTGCGAGGAATAAAACTGACGCTTTATATATATATAATATCTAATGTCTGATGTTGTCATGATGTAATTTTCCTGCACATGAGCAAAGATAGTAAATTGCGTACTGCATGTGCCATCAAAGCAAATATGATTGAAATGAATGTGAATGCTAATGGTTACAGTATTAATACCTTCTTGGTGTAAAGCACAGCAAAAACATGATTTCAAACATGAATTGATAGGGTCCGAGTGTCTATTATTCCCTTCAGAGTCAAGAGTGCCTTTGTGGTCGTATATCCACAGGTCGTTTGTCTTTGGGGTCCGATTGGCTGAGTGAGTTATTTTTGACCATATAGAACAAACATGGTAGTTGTGCAGCACTTTGCTTTGATTACTGTAATTGAAGCATTACAGTGGCCACTTATGGGAACTTGGGGTTACTTAGTGGCAAAGAGTTGGCATATTGACATAGTTATATAGAACAGCAACTTTGTGTGTGTTTTTATATATATATATATATATATATATATATATATATATATATATATATATATATATATATATATATATATATATATATAATGTGTGTATCTTGCAGCTTGTGGCACCTGATCAGGGATTGATTGAAAGATAACCAGTGTGACTGAAGCATGTGACATACAGGATTGTCTGTCTACTAGCCCAGATAAAGCGCCATGTTAACGCTGGTAAATGCAGGCTTGCAAGCGTCTTGGATCCACGGAGCGGTTTATTTGATTGGGGTTGGCCCGCTGGACGAGTGCAGCGCACAAGCGGGGAAAGAGGTCCGTGATTTATAGTGACCTTTAAGTGGGTCGTCGTTTCTCAAAGCTAGATCTGGCATCCGCAGCGTTTCATTAGGCCTGCTGGAATCCATCATCTGTAATGTTTTTCTCAATGCAATGCTGCATGCAATTTAAAGAGGTACACATGCACGTAAATATCAAGTTATTTTCCACGGCCGTCAGACTTTCATGCATGAACACACAGTCATTTACTCTCAAAGAGATTTTTATCCTTTCTAACATTGTTAGACAGTCATGATAGTCATATTTTTGAGTCTTTACTCACTTTCGCACTTGCATCTCAAAGCTTTTTCATCATTCTCATTCCAATCAAAACCCACATCATTGCAGGCTACATGAGCCCACTCAAAAATATATGCTTATGAAATAAAATCCATTATTTCATGAGGGAAAGTTGTTGGAGTTTAGTAATGAATAAGGCAGTAACATAATAGCAATTACACAGCTGTGATTTGGCTGTAGGTGTATTTTCTTTCTCAACCAATACAACTGTTGCAAGAAAAGCCAAAGCATCAAACTTTGGGTTTCATCAAGCCGACCAGGAACACAGAACGTGAGTGAAACTCAGTATGTCACTCCAGATTTTCCATTTCCCAGTCTGCGCTCAATAGTGAGAAACCCTGCTCTGAGCGTTCCTGGAGCGAGTGAAAACACTAACAGTTTGACTTTCAAAAATCCACTCCTTGCTCCAGGCAAAATCATACAGCTCCATTGCCCGCTCCACTTTCACTCCTCACCATTCACATGCTATGATCCGTAACATTGCAAACACTAACAGAATAAAGATCTGTGCACATTATTCCAAATTAAAAAAAGAAAAAAAAAGAAATCTTTCACCAGAATGACTTCCTCTGCCTCAGAAACAAAGTTTAATTTCATCTGACATCATCATGACTTTGTGGGCGTGGAAAATAGCTAAACATGTTTGAAGCACCTGTCTGCTGAGACCACCACATCAAACTAAAGTAGCAAACACAGAGTTGGTGAGAAGGTGCATATTTGGATAGAAATGATTCTTATACTAGAGACAAGAAAGCATTTGCTATATATATATATATTCTAATGTTTCATAACCAGTTAAGAATGAAGATTTCATATGCTGAAGGTTTTGTCGAGAGATATTGTGCTGCCTGCTAAAGCATGCATATTTGCATACTTTGCAAGCTTTACTTAATTTGAATATGAAGAGAAACTGAGATTAAAGCATGAAGTTTTTGGGACAGTCTAGCTGGAGAGGCTAGTTGGCTGAAAGTTAAAAGGAAGTGGTCCTTTTAACAAGTATTGCTCAGATGGTGCTCTTTCATAGCTAAGGAAATCTAAATGAGTTTCATTTGACTATCAACTATCTAAGATGTTTCTCTTAAAAATAGGAATTAAAATAGTCGATTGTTATAGAGCTGTGTACAATTAATTTGGATAGCATAACTTATTACTTGGTTTTGAAAGATTTCGATGAAAAATGCTGTTCATGCTGAGATCTTTTACTTTTGATTGATTTATCTGAAAATCATTGCTGTCTAAGCGAATCAACTGAGATCTCATTTGTGATTTATATTTCCTGCAAATGTGTGTCTATTGTTTCAATGACTCTGAAATGTAATCTATAATGTTGTAGATCTCATCACCTCTCATGAAGAAAATATATTTATCATCAACACACATTGTTCTAAAAACATGAACTTTTAAAGTGTTTTCCTTGTTTTTCATGTTAAAAGCTAACTTAGGAAGATGTTTTTTTTCTCTGTGTGGTGTCTTTGCTCTCTTGCTTGAGCTATTCGGATTGGATGGATGATGTGCCATGTACAGAATCCTACTCGTATAAAGGCATTTTTTCCCCATGCCGCCCATTTCTGTCTGTTCCAATGGCGCTCTGGTCCAAAGCCATCCATCACCACTCACCAAGACAACTATGGGCCAGTCTGCGAGCAAAATAATGAGTTTACAATAGATGAATATTTCATCATGCCTTTTGCCTCACCCTGTGCCTTTATGTTCACACACAGATTAGATGAGCTGATACTAGTAATACAATATAATTGATTCAAACCTTGTACGGATTTGTGGCTTGAGGCTTTACTAAAATGAATTCCTCATGCCACTTGGTATTTAATGGTAATGCATACTAGTTTATCTGAACATCTGTAATGGATGCCACTGACACTGGTAATGCAATTTTAGGTTGCAGTCCTTTGTTTCACAAGATCTGGCGTGAGGTAAGAAAATAAACAATAGTTTATTAAAAGTTAATTATTCAACTCAAAATAAGATTATCCAGAATAAACTGATAAAGCATCAAGTTATTGTTATGGCACAGCCAGCCAGCAGATGTAAAACATGTGACTGCATATTATATTATGTATACTGTATGATAATTCATTGCTACAGTGATTTTCCATAGGCCTCTCCTTACTGCTTAAAAAAATATGTCTAATGTGTGATTTAATAGACACAGAAATGTGCTCAGTGTTATGTCTATTTTATTCTAGTCTAGTAGCATTCAAAAATAACCATTATATAAGCCTGCTATTTTGTCATTGTCATTATTTTCAATTATTTACTTTTTTAGATGTGCTTACCAGATCAAAAAAATAAGCCTATTACTGTGATGCAAATTTTGGCAGGCAGCTATTAACGTGTGTGAAGACAAAGAGTACACTGGGAAATAGAAATGTTGCATTTGACATTTGTCAAGTGATAGACATTTAGCTATACTATTTATTTATTACACACAAGAACAATAGAGAAACGTAAAGTAATGCAGAAATACAAATCAGGATGATGAAGAATTTGATCAGGCTAAATGAAAAAGAAGTACATTTTAGCATACAGTCATTTCTATTGAAACTTGAATATATGTATTTAAATATATTTGTAATAACACAGTCATGAAGTTGCAATTCAGTCAAATTTAGTTAAAATACTATATTAACTTTAGGCTAAATGTAATCTTGAATAACACACTTAATACATTATGTCCAAGTACATACATGTATGTTAGTCAACTCATCAAAATAAGTGGTCACACCTTTGTGTCATTTTATCGTGTAAGTGTAAAACTTAAAATTTGGCATTTGTTCTGTTTTAACGTGGAATAGATACATTTTTTTTTTTAAATCCATAGTTTTAAGTATGAAGATGGAATGAGTGAGTGACTCTCAAAATACACATCATTTATTCATTTATTTATTTAGTGAGAGATATAACCATTTAAACTAAATTGTTACACCTTTTGCGTTCGGCTGTGGCTATATCTATATTAGTTAGATTTGTCTCAAATTACTTGTATAAAATACATTTAGCATCTTTCCTACACTCACACACACATATTGTTTCCTTCCCACTGCGGCTGCATTTGGTTTATAAACATGTTCGCGCATGCACACACAATAATTCTGGAATTAAAATAAACAAATGAATGTCTTTATATGTTTAAAAAACAAAAAAAACAAAAACAATAGTCTAAATTTAAAAAAAAGAAAGAGGTCCAGAAAAAGTTCACTTTGCTGCCACCTAATAATGAACCATTGCAGCATGATAAAGAGATTCAAGCTTATCATCATAATTGTTTCTATACAAACGTACAAGTTTATGCAAATAAAATTAATATATTTAGTTTGAAAACAGTAATATTAATGTTGTTTTGGTGTTGTTTTGTTAATTGAAGGTAATGAAGTATATACTGGTAATTTTCATATTATATATTCTTATAAATTTTATCTAATGATATATTAAAATAATGTTTAAATGAGTAAAAAGTGGGTAAATTAAGTAATAGCATGGTAAAAACATGGTAGCATTCACAATTTTTTAACTGCATTCATTCCTAAATGAGAAGTTACTGATTAGATACAATATGGTTTTAGTTGAAAAATATTAAGTTATGACTGTTTTATATGCTTACGTTCCACCCGGGAATGCAAAAGGTGTATACAGTTTGTTTAATGCATTAGGAGGGTTAATGTGTACTAGTGTGTTAAGAAACTTAGTCATGAAAATGTACTCTAAGTATGGCCTTTTATTTCATGCATATTACATATTATGTCATTAATATTAAGTACAGTTTTTTAAATATACTTTTAAGATTTGAAGTATAAACTACAAGTGCACATTAAATACAATTATACACACTTCTTTTTTCACAAGGGTATGGCTAGTCTGAGTTATCCATATACTGTAGGAAACTCTACCTCCTTTAATTCAAGTATGTTTGGTTCCACGTTTTTGGGTGTTGTGATAACATGGAGAAAGTGGAGGGGGTGGAGTCCAGCTGCATGATGAAGAAATTGCCTTTGTGAGCAGCATTAATGATGATTTCCCCCTCCTATGCTCATTAGGAATCTGCTGTCATAAGCTCCCCTCTACCACTCACTCATACCATTGAGTGTAATTGTGTTTCATAGTCTGGCCTATGCCCACTGAATGATAAAGCCGGAGGTGCTTATTATGTGTAATCTCCACGGCCCAATGCAGGAGCCACCAGATCAGTCTGTCTCTCAGTCAGGAGGGACGAATGGTGAGTGACAGCAGAGCAAAGTGCTAAATGTGCCAATGAGATGTGGGTATTGAGTGATATGTGCAGGAGAGAGCCCCCACACACTCTAAAACTGAAGCATTGTTGCTGGATAATGTTATTTTTAAGCTTAACGTGTTACATTAATGTCTTTTTTTGCCACAAAATATTTTGCTGACTTTACATTATCCTACTTATTACACGTTTACTTAACACATAAATAAATACATTGACATGAAAGATTTGAATGTAAATTTTATGTGCGAAGATAGAGCACACAAAGTGATACGAGACACATTAAACAACAAGCAAAAGCACAGTTAAGCAGTCTTTATATGACCACAGAATACTATGATTGACCTACAGTGTCACATTCAAGCATTGCATGCAACTGTGTAATTAGAAAAGAATTACATTCCAACACGCTCCATCACATTGACAATAACATGCTACGCATTGTCACACTAACCATTCTTTGTGTCCCTCTGTTACTGGCAGCTTTCACTGATGTTTTCCTCATTAACCTTCATCTGGCATTCAAATAATGCCTTTGTAAGCCAAAAACCTTGATCACGGATATCGCTGTTCATCTTCCGCAGCAGCAGATGAGATGCTAGAGAACCATGGGATCTATGGTATTTATCCTCCTCCTCGTTTCTGACTTCTTTGTCTTTTGCTTTGTGTTAATGAAAACCACGTCCTTCAGAAAGTTCATTTATACTTGATTTGACCCATTTGCAACTATTGCTGATTCAAACTGCAAAGAACTTCGTGAAACATCCGTGCACATTGCTGACGGTTTGCACACTTGCAGAATTTCTGAAAAGTGCTTTGTGATGCTCACTAATGTGATGAAACTTTTTCCTGAATCAACACGTCAGCCTGTCATCTCTCTCTCTCACGCTCCGTCTTTTGGTCTCTGCATAGTAGAGTAGTAGAAAGTAGAAAGAATCTCAGTAGAAAGAAGTGTGGAGTTGAAAGCACAGCCACTGAGCAATTCCTCTTCCCTAACTTTCCATCTCTCTCTGTCACACAGAGAGAGAGAGAGAGAAAGAGAGAGATGCACACACACTTTTCAGCCAGCTGATTCACACCATTTTTCATACACACCATTTTGTCTCTGTGAGTGAGGGAAGTTCTGGGAAAGTCTCTCTGTGATGTATAACTCTTTTAATGGAACTCTTCATTTGTGTCTCCCCCAGAGCTAGGCATTGTGGGTAGTCATACTGAGGAAAGCCATTTTCAAGCTTTTAACAGGTTTTCCGAGAGCTGTATAAGTTAAGGCAATGGGGAATCAAAATTGACCCCATTTACTTTCTCAGTACATGTTCTTAGTCATATTGTGATTTATTGGTGCAAATTATTTTAAAGAAAAAAAAGTCTTTGCAATCTTTGATCATATTTTAATAACTTGCTCCTCTTCCCATTTTCAACCCCTCCCTTCCAACCACCTTTACTCCATTCTGCTATGCACTGATTTTTTCATTATTCAATCAGTTCCCATTGCACAAAGTCAGGTACTGCTCTACAATTTTTCTCATTGAAAATATTGTTGAACTTTGAAATGCTATAAACCAAAGTGTTTCATGTTGATTTGAAGCACTACAATGCGTTTATTTAGGGCTGTCCTAAAGGAAATAGTGTTTGGAAGGCAGCCAAAGAACATTATATAGGTAGTTTAGGTTTTAGTCTTGGGTTTTTGCCTCTGTAAATGAAATGTTGCATCAGAGCCACTTATTGTGTGAAAATAAACACACAACACCATCTTTGGTTATGAAATAAAAACTTGAGTAGTTTGGCATAATCTTGTATTATTTATAAGAATAAGAAATATTTTCATAAGTATTTCTTAAAATATCACATAATTAGATTTTTTTATGACAGGTTAAGGTTAGTTTAGGTTATATAACGGCATTTGTGTTTGTTTTTTAATGTAAATTTGTTAATTTATATATTTATTAATTTATACATAATAAAATATATTTAATAAAAAAAAATTTATTAAGATGTATGCACTCTAAGGACTTGTATGTAAGGCAACAGTTTTTGGCTCATTACATTTAAATTTTTCTTGAACATGGTATAAATATTTTTCAAAACCATATGAAACCAACCTTTTTAAGAAAAGTGTCACATGCTTTAAACTACAGTTTTAAAATATTTTTCTTACCCTTGGACACTCTTATTTGTCATTTACCCTAATCATTTTTCAGTATGCAGATTATTTTAATAGAGTGAACATTTTAACAATGTAACTCACTAGGGATTTTTCAAACTTTAGTTCTTCAAAAAGCTCACCAACTGCTCAAATGATCTACAAAACACAAGTTTGAATGGGGTCTGTATGGTAATCAGTTTAAGCTGAATTATTTCAGGAAAACAAAATACAAAGAATTAAAGGAGGAAGATTTCAGCAATAACATTCAAATTTATCAGACCATACAACATGACTATTTTGTTTGCATATAATAATGTTTGTCTCTGTAAGTCCTCACTCTTTCAGGATAACATTTTAATGAGATCTTGCATGGCGGTCAGACAGAAAATTAAATAACACCTGTTAGACCCTGAACAGAATATTCCCCGGCCATTATGAGAGCGCTTTATCATGGGAGCACTCACTACATCTAAATTAACTTATAAATGCATGGCAGCGTCTTGCATTTCAGCCACGCTGCCATTTAGTGTCTGTTGTTGCTTAAGGAATTCACTCAAAAGGCTTAAAAGATAATGGGAATGAAAATTAGGCCCTTGTCGAGGGTCGCATACATAAGATTGATGTCCTGACTGAAGTCCAGTCCCATAAAGGTTCCCTGGGGTGTGTTTCATCCATGTTCAGAGCATGGTCAGGGACTGAACTTATGACTTGGCCATGAAACAAAATGTCCATTTAACAAAAATGGTCTGTTAGGACTGGTCTAAAAATGCTCTAAAAGTATTGCTGAAACATTGGGACATTCTTTAATGGAAAACAGGCGCAATTTCTTTTCTATCAATCTCAGTGCAAATAAACATTGGAGCAACTAATATTGCATGTTAATTGTTGCTTTTTAAAGATTAAAAATTATTTTTTTTTTTGTTCACGCTGAAAATTAGAAAATTCTAACATCGTATTCTCACCTTCATGTACCCTGCTGGCCTCACGAACACCTCTTCCAACAGCAACGTACTTTTCCCAGGAGGTCTCCCATCCAGGTACTAACCAGGCTCAGCCCTGCTTAGCTTCAGTGGGCAACCAGTCTTGGGCTACAGGTTGATATGGCTTCTGGCTATGCTCAACGAAGATGTGTATTAAGGTCAATTTGTGTGTAAAGTGCATTTTAATGTATTTTTAATTAACAGATTCTGGGGGAAAACATAAATAAGTAAAGGTAACATTTTTGGCTTTTCCTCACACAAACTTCAGAATAGTTGTAATATAGAGCATGATTGTAGAGCAAATAGTTGCAATTTGTAACTATTTGAAGTTTGAAGAATTGATGGTGAATTCGTATGATATATTTTGTATACGCCTTGCTGAGGTTTAGGGGTGGACCTTCATTATTTTATTATCTGTCAACTCTTAGAGAGATTAGCATGATAATGGACATGGCAATGTTATTGTATTTGGTCTTGGTGGAATAGAGCTGCTATGCTGTTACTGCTGTTGATTATTGCTGCCGCTGCAGTGCAAGTACAGAGACTTGCTACTGCCAATACATAGACATCCACAGACATGCTGCTGCTGCACATATAACATATATGAAATTACCTGTATAGCAAATATATACAGGTTGAGCTGGGGAAGCTTCTGAAAGCACGCTGCAGACTTGTAACAGCAAATACTGCAAAGTATTTGAATGTTGAGCAGCAAGCTCATTGCCTGCTGATGCAAATATAACCAATCAGCTGCGCTATGTAGACAATGATGTGATTGCTAGCAGATTGAGTTTAGGACCTTTCAGCCTGTGCCATTTTAGAGTTTCATAACAGAACTTTGTATTTCTGTCATGACAACTCTCAGAGAGATAAGCATGAAAATGTACATTGCAACGTTAATTTATTTGGTCTTGGTGGAATAGATGATGCTGCTGCTGATGATTATTGTACAGAGACAGAGACAAGTACAGATACTTGCTACTGGCAATACATCCACAGACATGCTGCAGTGAACATTTAAGACTGCTGCACATATTACATAAGTGAAAGTTACTTGACGTGCAGTCAAGTATGGTTTCCCATACTCTGAATTTGTGCTCTACATTTCACCCATCCAAGTGCACACCAAGCGGCAACATTCTAATCTGAAAAATGAAGCCTACCCGGAAGTGCGAAAAACTGCAATACATCGAAAATCCGCTAGAGGGAGGTCCCAAAAGGGAGCAAATGTCCATAGACCCCATGTTAAAATGTCCGTTTTCACAGCATAAATTCATGTTTTTACAGGTTGGTCCCATGGACTTTTATTGTATTTTTCGATAGCTTCCGAGTGCCTGACAACTGTGAGGGGGGTGATTTTTTTTCTAACTTGTTAGTTTAGATCGTATTTAGATATAAAATGTATGACAAATAAGGGCGTGGTTCACTTTGATTGACAGCTTGATTGACAGCTTAGGCTGCGCCAAGGAGAATGACAACATAAGAAGCGCCATTTTTTAACACAGTTGAAATATAATACTACTGTTTCTGTATCATGAAATGTAGTTTTAAGAGTTTTTCAGGTGAGAATGTAGTTGTTTAAAGCTCAAATCTGTGGTTTATTTAAAGATTTATGAAAATTTTATCCAGTTGTGAGATCCAGCGATGACTGGGCGCTGCCCCGCTACCCCGCCTGGTACAGCTTTTCCTCGGCTAGTCGTTCTGGCGTTTGCCGCGGACTCCGGCGTCTCTGTAGTGGTTAAACATGAGATATAATTCGTCTTGTGTATATCTAACGGGTGATTTTTGGTCTCGTGAATCTATAATTTGTTCCCTGGGCAATCGTTTTGGCTGTGGGGAACATCATAACTTTATAAGCTATTTAACTTTACCGTTGTATGGTTAGACTAGAGCGCTGACTTTGTATGTTTGACTGAATTGTTTGCTTTATTTGTATAGCTTCTTGTACCTTTTACTTATACTTTTATAATGGCTAATATTGATAAAAGTGAAATTTAACAAAAAGAGACTGGGTTGAGTTTTGTCATTTTAAATTTTAATACAATGAAGATGATCTGTAAAGTTGTTTACTGCAAAATCTGTTGTTTAGTACAAATGCACATATTGCCTGGACCATATTAAAATGTTTAATATTTTTATATTATATTTAAAACGAAAAGAGGCAGGTTTGTGTTTTATATTTTGTTTTTTTATAAATAGGCAAACGTTATGTGCAGTGAATATAATCAATACGCGTTGCCTGAACCACATTTGTGTGGCTATAATGTTTAAGATTTCTTTAAATGAAAACGAAAAGAGTTAGTATGGTGTTTTATAACATATTTTGTTGCCTAAAATATACACAGAGATAACCTGAGTAGCAGAGCGAGCTGAGTGACGCGCGCTGCGTCAGAAGGTGGGCGGGGTTAGGATTTCCCAAGATTTTCCAAGATGGCGCCGCCCATACCCCCCATAAACGGCTTCAAAACCTATGGGTGACGTCACAGACGCTTTGTCCATATTTTTTACAGTCTATGGTGCACACACACAGCAGTGAGTATTAAACACACACACTGTGAACAAACACCCGGAGCAGTGGGCAGCACCTGGGGAGTGATTGTGGGTGAGGTGCTTTGCTCAAGTGGGTATGAGTTGTGGGTAATGAGAGTGGAAGAGAGTGCTGTTCATTCACTCTACCCACCTACATTCACTGCCAGTGCTGAGACTCGATCCTGCGACCTTCGGGTGACAAGTCTGACTCTCTAACCATTAGGCCACAACTGCATACATGAAATAACCACATGTATGAAACAAAGCAGGATAGACGATAACTGGACAATACAAGCCAATATATGCATGCTCCTGAGTGCAAGAAAACAAGCATCGGTAGACATGCATATATCCACACATATGGATGAACATCATCCAGGACAGGATGGGATAGGACAAAACACCCCACCAAACAAGCAGATCTACCCCAAAGTGGCCTATGACTATGTGTGCCTGGGCTACCACACCAAATGGCTTCACTCTAGTGGCCTATGACTATGTGTAGCTGGGCTACCACGCCAAGTGGCTTCACTCTAGTGGCCTAAAACTATGTGTGCCTGGGCTACCACGCCAATTGGCTTAGCTCTAGAAATGTGCACTCTTTAAATGTGTTCACATTAACAATATATATCACATTGCAAGCTAATAAAGATAAGAAAACCTAGCAACAACCTGAAGCAAGTATCATAATTTAAGTCGTTTGATAATATCATTGACATAACCCTTATACTCTTATTTTAATAAGTGAAAAAGCCGTTGGGCACAATAAATGAATGACAGGAAAAAACGCTTGCTGCTACATAACCCCCTGGGGTTGACTATCGCGCCGGCGCGATAGGCTCGCTTTTTTTCTTATCAGTGCAAGAGAGTCAAAATACTCTGTTGACTTTGATCTTGCATACAGGTTTCATACATCAATCAATCCTGTTAAGTGTTAGTGTTATTTTTTTTGTGTATACTCACAATAAAAACAAAGTGTTGTGCTTTTTTCCAAATAAAGAAAAATAAACATGATGCGAGTTCTATTTTATGCGAGTTTAAGTTTATCTAAAAGCAAATAACGATCAACCAAATCAAAAGCCTTTCCAAACAAAAAGTGTCTTACAAAATTTAAATCAATGTATTGTTTTATGTGAATGATTAGGCAGGTTGATTTTCAGATCATTTTGAAGAAAAAACTCTAGGCGACAAAATGCATTATTCAGAAGTCTTGTGGACACATATTTAGTATGTGTTTTGTGGCCTTATTTCAGAAACTTTCATTTTTTGTTTTTTCAATAACCATGCATAAACATTATTCTCTCAAAAATACAAACATGTACATGCATGTTGCTCACATATTATGGTAGCCCTGTTTGTGCTAAATAGAGTGTAATTATACCTTTGCCATTAATATGTTTATAAGCAACTGAAAAAAGCACAAATGTCAGGGCATGTCAAAACATCTCAAGGACCCCAAAAACACCTTAGGCCCCAGAGGGACTACAGAACTGCGTAAACGCTGCTGCTTTTATGCTTAATAATACTCTCCTGCATCGAATGCAAGACCGTTAAACATGGTGCCTAGTTAATTAATAGCAGACCACGCAATATGCACCAAGATATGGAGTAAAAGAGCGTTCTCTTATCTTAGATGTTGATATCAGATGCTTTCTGAAAGTGCACTGCAGACTTCTAATAGCAAATACTGGCAAGTATTTGAATGTTGAGCAGCAAGAACATTCACTGCTGATGCAAAAGCAACCAACAACGATGTGATTGTTAGCAGATTGAATTAAGGACCTATCAGCCTGTGAAAAAAAATAGAGTTTCATGATTGAACTTTGTATTTGTACACTGACTTCACAGTGACACTGTTCTCACTAAAAAAGACAATTTGTAAAACTGTATGGAAAAGAGCTACAAAAAGATTTTTTCCTTTCGACAGAGAAAAAACAAAAGTAAATGGGTTTGGAATGTCACGTGGGTGAGTAAATAATGACAAAATTGGCAATATTGGGTGAACTATTTTAACCCTCTGGGGTCTAAGGTGTTTTTGGGGTCCTTGAGATGTTCTGACATGCCCTGACATTTTTGCTTTTTTCAGTTGCTTATAAACATATTAATGGCAAAGGTGTAAATTCACTCTATTTAGCACAAACAGGGCTACCATCATATGTGAGCACCATGCATGTACATGTTTGTATTTTTGAGAGAATAATGTTTATGCATGGTTATTGAAAAAACTAAAAACTAAAGTTTCTGAAATAAGGCCATAAAACACATTCTAAATATGTGTCAATAAGACTTTTGACTAATGGATGTCATCGACTAGTGTTTTTTCTTCAAAATTATGTGAAAATCATCCTGCCTAATCATTCACAGAACACAATACATTGATTTAAATTTTGCAAAACACTTTCTGTCTGGAAAGGCAATATGCGGAGTGGGCGTCAACGATCATGCATATTTAGTGGTTCGCACCTGGAGACAATGGGGCCCGCATACTTAATGAGCCATTCATTCAGGTGTGTCACAAGAAAGAATGCAAGAGCAACAGTTGGAAGCATCTCGTGTTTTTTTTATTTTTCCACAAATTGTGCTTGCAAATTGGCCTATAATATCAAAAGGAAAACATGTCTAGTAATTGTGCAGTTAATTCTCATACTGTATTTTAAGTTTTGGAATATTTATCCTCTCCCCAAATTTGTCACTAATAAAACACAATAAAAAATGATTTTAAAGAAAAGGCTTATATTTACCTTTTATTAGTTTGTTTACATCTACCTTGTATTTTTTTATTTATTAAAAAGGTTACAATTACAACAACAATTCAAGTGTAATCTTTCTTTGTAAAAACTAAAGTATACATTTTATCATACATATTTCAAAGTTAAGGATTCATTACTTGAATATAGCCTAGGCTACATTGGAATAAACACTATAACATATTATTTGATTATTTTTGACAAAACATACTATATTTAACATATGAGCAAAAATTGGCAAACAAAAGCTTATATGAGGTGGCAGATATTTTACAGTAAAAATGTATAATCTATCCAGAACTAATCAATGAAATGTTGTCTTTCATATGTCTGTAACATAGTAACTTTCGTTTTTATTATAAGAAATATAAATGTTAATTTGCAGTTTAATATGTTGCTTATACAAATACATTTTATTTCAACATATTTCACTCGATATTTACTCAGTAGCCTATAGCAATACCGTTTGCTAAAAGCGAAACATTCACAGACAGAAACGATTCAAATTTAAACCGTCTTTTGCCAGTTGTGGTAAACAGCGGCATCTCTTCCGTTCATTCATTCATTCATGCACAGATACGCGCCGCACTTGAGAATGAAAAAAAAACTTACTACATTATTCCATAGCCTCGGATCTGTTGCTCCTCGTACTTCTGAGGTAAATTTTCCATTATAGTATTATTCCTCACAGCGCTGCGAGACTGTGTAAACAAGTACAATGATCTGATGTGTTTTCTCGAGCTGATGTGGGCGTTCACAGTTTGCGTGGATTGCCTCAGACATTTGCGTTTGAATAGCGCGCGCTCTCCGTGGGCGGAGTCACATTACATCTGAATGAGCTCTAATTAGCTCGACTGGAATCGCTCTCTTTTAATGCAGATTTCACAAGATGAGAATATTTGTTTTTTATATAAATTACTTCATTTAAAAGAAGAGAATTCAAGCTTCATGCCTGTGTGTCTGTATGTCTGTTTGACTGAGTATTCGCTGAGTTACAGTTCATTTTCGGACGCGTTTCAGAATGGACTACACGGACAGAGAGAAAGCAGAACTCACTTCGTGTTTATTTTTCTTTATTTGGCAAAAAGCACAACACTTTGTTTTTATTGTGAGTATACACAAAAATAATACACATTTAACAGGATCGATTGATGTATAACACAAGCATATTAGATAAAAAGTAATATTTTATTTTATTTATTTGTTTTCACTGATAAGGAAAAAAACGAGCCTATCGCGCCGGCGCGATAGCCGACCTCAGGGGGTTAGCGCATCTCACTGAAACCAAGTATGGTCAATGGAGAGATGGGACTAAGGCCTTATTTACACTGCAGGTCTTGATGCCCAATTCTGATTTGTTTCCTATATCCGTCCGTTTACATGTTCTTTCAATTGTGACCCTTGTCCGATTCATGTGTTTACACTTGACATACTATCTGAAAAGTCGCGCATGCTTAAAGGGGGTTCTTGCACAGATGGATGAACGCAAAATATGCTTGATGCTAACTCTGCGATATATGCAATGTTTAAACGTCACCATGATTTTGAGGCGGGGGAGGACGAAAAGGGCCATCATTGCAGCCTGCGCATATGCTTCAGTTATTGTGTGCGAGAGAGATCTCAGGACTGGTGGGAACACACAACACGATCTCATGAAAGTGCGTATCTATACCACTAATTTTATTTCTCGTGCCATTTATACGCCAAAAATAGTTTTTGCGTGCATGATACGCACTGTAAACCCCTTGGGTAGGATTAAGGGTGTGGAGTGCGTGCGTATTACATGGCATAAAGTGCATATCATATGCATGCGAAAACTGCATATCATATGGACGCAAAAACTATTTTTGGCGTAAATGGCACGAGAAATAAAATTTGTGCTATAGATACGCACTTTCATGAGATCATGGCGTCCTTTAACGAGGAGCAGTGGGTCCGAAATTTTAGGATGAGCAAGCCAACCTTTGATATGTTGTGTCAACATGTGTCCACATTCCTCTCCATTCCTCTCCTTTCCTGTTTACACTGTCATAGAACACATCCGATCTGTGTCACATATGAGCAAAAAATCGGAATTGGGTCACATTTCATTGACAATGTAAACAAGGCCTATATGATCGCAGAGGGCGCATTATGGATCAGTGGCGAGAGGTTAGATGGGTCCTCTCTGCTTAAGCATTCAGTTGTTTCATATTCATCTGTATGATTGAAGCCTGAATGTGTGTTACATTTCAATTGGCATTGGGCCCCCTCCAGAGTGCTGGAGAGATCTAATGCCTTGCCAATCATATGCACATAATAAGGAGAGGGGGGTAAAGGTGAGAGTCATGACTTCCAAATGTCTTCTGTTCTGTTTGTCAGACTCGTCAGGCATGCAATATCTCAACTGCCGCCCGAGCGAGCTCCCGTATTGACCTTAAAACACTTTCAAAGGGTTTTATTTGAAAGAAATCTTTGTAAAAGCCATATAGGGGCGACAGTGACTGTTTATGCATGCTTTGACTGATTGATGTCGAAAGCATCTCTGTTTGAAGTCTGCTTTGGCGAGGGATCTGAGCACAGGAAGTGTGTACTGTAGAGCGCAGGCCATATTGGGCCGTAGCATGGCGTCTGTGAGCGGCCGCACTCACCTAAAGTGCTGGTTGCACATAGAGCCACTGATGCTTGCTTAATGGCAGGCTGTGGGTGTCTCGATCCGCCTTTCCAAATCCAACCGTTTGGGCAGATGCTCCCTGGCAGTCGATGAGCCTCTGGCACACCTATTAATTAGGTTTCCTCAAACAGGAAGCAGGTTTTGGGAGATGAGATGGGTACTGTCTCCGTTCCAACTCGTCTTGTCTGAGATGCTCTGAAGTGACAATCTCTCAGAAGAACTTTTGGCTCTCAGAGTTTCATGGGAAATGGCAGTGTTGGAGAGTGCACAAAGCTGGCACTTGACAAGTGGGAGTGGTTTTAGAAAGGCACCAAATGTTCCTCTGTAGTGGCTTTGTTGTTTTTGATGGAGATTAATTTTTCTGTTGCACAGTGACTGAACTGCAATGTAACTAACTCATTGTTTGAACGTTTGTTCGGTTCATTTGTTAACTGCGTGGTGACATATTTTAGGGTACTGCAGACTTGAGTTCTAAATTTGGTTTGTGTAAAAGCTGTTTTCTGAACTCCTTGTCTGAACACCTAGGAGTCGCACAGAATCTGCATGAAAACGCAGTTGCAAGTACTTATGGTGGTATGTATTTTAGAGTCATGCAATTAAACCAAGTCTAATAACAGCATCACCCTATGTATACTATCCTGTAGTACATATAAAGATTCAGATTGCTTACAGTTGCTAGGATTAGATGGCAGATGACCTTTTAAAATCTTTGTGTGACTTTGTGCAGTTGCCACTAGTGACTTTATTTTTGTCTAGTAGTCCCAACAAACTGATGGGACAATGGATATAATGGTTTCTGCTGCAGATTTAATGAATTTAATGTTTTAATCCATTGTCAGGTGTAGTCTCACATTCCCAAACCTTTTACTATCAGCATTAAAATTTTGTCCACATTACAGCTTCTTCCAGCCAAGACACAAGATCGTAGACAGGAAGAGACTCTTTAAGTCAGGGATTAGTCATTAGTCATAACATCAAAAAAGAAATAATGAGGATTATTTTATTTTATTTTAATTTAATTTAATTCATTTTAGCAAATAGTTTAGTGTAAAAATACACTGTAAGTGAATTGAATTGAACTGAACATGTTTGGGGGTGTTTATATAAAACAGTACGCTAATAGTTTGTCGAAAAAAAGATCTGCTAAACACCGGCGCCATACAAATGAAATGTTTTCTGGATAGTATTTTAATTATTTATTTTGGTTTAAGTACGATGACAATACAAAAGCCAATTATTAAAATGTTCTTTTTGCATATTATTTAATTTTATAATAGTTGTCCTTACAATGTCTAACCCATTGTTTTCCTCATATAGTATGCATAGGGTTATACACATGACAAGTATAACATTGCCTTTATTTTTTTTAGAAAGGGCTATCATATTTGTAAAAAAAAAAAAAAAAAAGTTGGACTAAGTGATCAACCACTCTTGTTTACTCAACAAAACTCTCCATGATTTTTTTTTCTAGGCAGCATAAAAACCTGTGCACAGTAAACACCAGAGATTGCATAGAAACCATAGTAGTGAGTAAGATAGTGAGTCAGATTTGAGCTGGCCATGTCAGCCTGTACTTGCAGTCTGTTAGTTTTCCACATCTGAAGGACACTGTTGCATTTTCAGATTTCTTTATTTTTCTAAAATGTGTAACATCTGCCTCTGTATAAAATACTTCTCATCCCAGTATTTCATAGATCACTATGGGGCATTGAATTTAGCACTTGAGGTGCAATGAAGCCCTTTCTGATTGATAGATATGTTCACTGTTAAAAGAGCTTGACTGTAGCCTGCGGGTAAAGACATATCCAACCCCAGAGTCTTCTGAAAGGTCAACGCGCCATTTAATCAAACATCAGACTGTTGAGGCCGAGCTGTCAGAGCTACATGACCTTCTGCTCTCCTCACTTTTAAAGATCAGCTTTAACCTGCTCAAATGCTGCCACACTTACCAGTTCCGTCCTGCTGTTCCCTGAGCAAGATCACTCACCTCGCTGCCTCTTTGCTCTTGGTCTTCGCCCACTGTCTGCATTTCCTTCAAGTGTGCTTGTGATCTTTGTCTAGCACTCGCCTTTGTTGCTGGTGTTTGCTGACAGATGCTATTATAGCACATACCATTCATCTCACATGGACATTTTTTTTTAGCAAACTTCAGTTCAGCTTTCAATTATTCTGTGCTCAGTAGCAGGAAATCCAGTCATCTTTTAGTTCTAAACCAAAATGACACATTGCCATTAGGGCTAATAGAGTTTGATGCGGCTCATTAGCTCTTCATAGGCTATTGCTTATAGTGGCTCTATTTTTCGATGGCAAATTGGATGCGAGGATGATCTCTTGCTAATGGTTATTTCTAATACAGAGCTAATGTGGTTGTCCAAGCCCCTCCCATGAATGCAAATGAAACGGTTGTTAAGGAGGATGACATTGTGTAGTAGAATGTCTAGGATCAAGCAATGGGGCTACTTGGCCTTGAATTGCAATTTAAAAGCTTTTAGCTATTGCAGTCATTGCTGATGCTGTCTGCTCTGTTTATTAGCAATAACATTTTACAAAGCTCTTGTATAAAGAAGTTTTATCACCGTTTGTATTTGAAGGTCCCTCATTGTCCTACACAATATTCAAAGATATTTCTTATAAATCTGCTATAATGACAAAACCACTTTATTATTTACAGAAGAATGCAATCTATTGAATAATTATTAAATAAAATAATAATACAATTACACAAAACCGTAATTACAGAAGTGTCACAAAGTTGTCATGATCCACCAGCTGGAGTGCCCTTGATATCAAGCCCTCATCAAGCTCCGATGGCCACCAGCATATCCAGTTATAATGGTCACTAGTCCTGTGTTTCCGGTACCTTCCAGTCCTGTGGTTCCCACACCAGAGCCTGTCCACAACATGGCCGCCGCACCAGAGCCTGATCACAACATGGCTGCCACACCAAAGCCTTCAGTCAACATGGCCGCCACGCCAGAACCTCCAGTTGTCACGGATGCTATGCTAGAGTCTCCAGCCATCATGAACGCCACATCAGTGTTCTCGGTTGTCATGAACATTGCGCATGAAGCCATTAAGGCGCCCTAGGCGTTTGAGACTTATTTAGCTTGGAGGACAATTCGCTGACGTCGGTGCGAGCAGTTGGCATCTCTGCGGTAATGTCAAGCCCTTAATTCATGGACATACTGTACTACTGTACTAATTTGTTCTCTTGTCTTCGTTAAATCGTGGCCATGTAGTACTAATTAAACAAGAGAACAAAGCAGTACAACATGGCCACAGTTTAACTAAAATGAGGGAATTAATTAATATAATGAATTATAATGTTTGCATATGTTTCATTTTATTTAAATGTATTTTTATTATTTGTGAATGTAGTAATAACATGATTTATACACCACAGCAACTTATTTGTGTGTGTGTGTGTGTGTGTGTGTTGTGTGTATAATGTCAAATGTGTATAATGAAATGGGCATTACAATGTAAACATGGTTTATGAGGACACTACCTGTGTCTGCGTAAACCAAATGGCTACAAAAAAAACATACTAAACTATGTTTTGTTTTTTTTATTCAAAATATGTCAGAAGTTTTCTGTGATAGGTAGGTTTATTGGTGGTGTTAGTGTAGGGATAGAATATACAGTTTGTATAGTATAAAAAACCATTACGCCTATGGAGAATCATTGTAAACGAGCCTGGGTTCTCCCAAGGTTTTTTTTTTCTTCATTAGGTCACCTGATGGAGTTTTAGGACACCATTAGGTCACCTGATGGAGTTTTAGGACACCATTAGGTCACCTGATGGAGTTTTAGGACACCATTAGGGCACTTGATGGAGTTTTTTCGGTTCCTTGCCACTGTTGTCTTTGGCTTGTCAGTTGGGGATATTTTGGGGATATTTAATTTTATTTTATCAATCAATAAATTCCACTAGAAACAAACCTTGTTGTATTATTTTATTTTAATTTAATACTGTGAAGCTGCTTTGATACAATCTGTATTGTGAAAAGCGCTATACAAATATACTTGATTTGATACTTGATTTGATTTAAACCACATATAATGTACAAGTGTGTGTGTGTGTGTGTGTGTTGTCCTCTCAACAATGCAATTTTTATCAGGTGCAACTTTTATTCCGGAAAATATGGTAGCAAGTCATGGGAAGGAACAAATTCTTAATTTGCGGTCACAATATTTGATCACCTCCCCCCACCCCTGCATTTCATGTTTGAGGTTCCATAAATATAGCAATTTGTATGTAATAAAATGTTTTTGAGCTTGACAAAACTTATATATTCATTATAGAAATATCCTTGTCTTTTTAATATCATATTAATTATGGCAGTTACAGGTTTAGAAATCACATTTGTATTCCCTGACATGTATTGGTTGTCCAAGACCATTGGAGACCTGGATAAAAATGGCAGTTGTTAAGATGGCGAGGCAAAATAAGATAAAGTTTAAAAGTTCCGTTTACAAAAGTTTAAGTTTAAATCTTGATTTTAAGCTATGTTAACCTAAAACATTTTTTTTTTTTACTCTTTTGAATGATAAATCATTTAAGCCATCTTGCAGACCCTTTGGAAGTGTGCTGAGGGCCCCTTGGGTCCTGACCTCCTGGTTGAAAACCACTGGTAATGCAATTGCAATCATGTCATTTCTATATTTGATATTTGCCGGCATCAAATCATATTTCTTAACACTGTTTCACTCCCTCCCACTTAATAACCTTATTTGCCCTATTTGCATTTCTGCCTCTTCTTGCTTTTTCGCTCTGGTCTTTGAAGTTGAGATGATTGAAAAAGTGTGTAAAGTGCAGAGATGGCAATAAAAAGATTGCATTTTCTGCAGTCTGTCATGCCGTCCCTATTGAGTGTTCAGAAATCAGCAATAAATATGGAATACTGACTGCATTAGCCACAGCAGCTGGTATACAAAACAAGTCTTCATCCTAATGAGAGAACAACTAATGTGTTTCTAAACATTGTAGGGTTTGCAACGAAAAGCTGACTAAACCTGCAACTAATGAAGGTGCCAACTAGTCGTGAATCACATGATTGTATTTCTTCTATACTTGGCGTGAAGCTGCATACCATTTGTTTTGCATTGTAGCCTGTTATGGACAAATATATTTGGAAGTTAACAAGTTTGAGAATAATGTTAACTCTGGGCACAATTTGTTCACAAACAAACAAGCCAAAATGTATGTGCCCCGAAACTTAGCTGGGCAATGATGGCACAGCATGTATGACAGCAAACGACATTAGGGCTGATTGTTGGTGGGAGGTGTGTGACCCAAATTAGGCTTGTGACCATTGGCCACATTTGAAAAAGATACATTTTAGATAAACAAAAAGATAAATAAAAATATTTTTTTCAAAAGATTATTTCTCGTGAGCAGACATACTGAGAATAATTGATAAGTAAATGCATAATTGAATAACAGAATAATTGAGTGCAGTTTAAGGCAGTTGACTGATTTACTTAATTTGAAATAACTTTTCATTTAAAGATCTTTCATAATTTTAAACAAGACTACACTTTAAAATGTTAAAGTGAATAAACTTTCTGTAATCATTTAACCATTAATTGTCATGCAATATTTATTTTGTTTGCCATGGGACATATAAGGACATAATTATGAATATGCTGTGGCTCAAAAAATAAAATACACCACAAACACCGTCTTCAGTAGAGTGATCCTAACAGTCAAATCCAGCACTCGTTAAAAATGGAAAATTTGCCACGCCAAGAAGCGTTACAACAAAGGTTTTATATCAGTGATTTTACATTAGTTTACATCAATTGCTCATTGGCTTTTGCGTGCTTCGTCACCGATTTTGACATGCTGTGTTAAGTGGTTGTGTGTTTGAATGAAATGTATGCCTTCACAGAGTGGATCAGGATACGTTTAAATTCTACTGTGTAGCTCATACAAAACTGTTACTATACAAAACTATTCAACCAGAGTACTTAGAGTGCAACACATCGTCGTTAGGACTGCTTTGGTGCTGCTTTATAACATGTTTGGAATAAATTGTTGCTTTTACGCTTGTTTGACTGTTATGTTTTTAACCGCTTAGGTCTCTTTAGCACTGGAAAGCTTTTCTAGCATTAATGTGGGTCCTATAACCCTTCTTTTTCCAGTGATATTCCTCTGAGATTTCAACAGTCTTTCTTCAAATCTCCATATTGCTCTCCCTCTCTCCTCCACCATCATACGCTCTCTAATGCTAATTGGCTACACATTTGTTGTGTGCTCGGTCCGACAACTTTTCAATAAAAGTTTTTGAAAAATCACTTACTGTACCTTAAAAACAATGCATCCAGGCCAGTATTGAAAGGAAAGTAACATGGTCAATATTAAAAACAAATGTACTTTAAGCATCATAGAACACTCATTTGCCATTTGTTGGTCTTGCATATGAAGGTTAGGGCTTCATCATGTGCAGCATCCTAAAAAAGTAAAATGCAGCGCATTCCAGGTTTTAAAAGGGTATGGCCTGTAAGAATATGCACATGGACATGCGTGTTTGCGACCATAGTGTCCATCTATCTACTTGAAGGGCCCTATTTTAATGATCTGAAACGCAAGTATCAAAAGCGAAACGCAAGTAACTTTGTGGGCGGGTCTTGGGCGCTGTCGCTATTATACCGGCGGGATAAATGACTCTTGCGCCCGATGCAAATCTAAAATGGGTTGGTCTGAAGTAGCTACATTACTCATAGGTGTGGTTTGGGCATAACGTGAAATAAACCAATCAGAGCGTCATTTCACATTCCCTTTAAGAGCAGACGCGTTTGTTCCATGGCGGTTTGCTATTATAACGGTGGATTTGTCAGGCGCACACCAGGGGTCTCATTTATAAAACTGTGCGTAGGAACCTTACTAAAAGTGTACGTGCGCCCGAAAACCAAAAATGGCGTATGCAAAAAAATATTCAGACTTATAAAGCCGTTCGTACGCCAGAACCTGCGCAGAATTCACTTTATAAATCCCAGTCAGCGGAAGATTGTGCGCACATGCATCTCCTCCCCAAAATATCCATATATGGAGTTTACAACGCCTAGTTTTACTATGCATATCCTCATCTACATATCATTTGCATATGTATATTCATCCACGTGATCACATGTTTAATGGTACAAGACATTTGGAAAACATGAGATATGGATGTGCTGTCACATTACATTGTTAAAGATCATTTAGTAGCCTATCCTTGCCTTTTTTTGAATAAATAAATCAAAGGCTATAAAATAGGCTACATTTCAGAGAAAGATTTTCTCAATCTTTTCCACTGACCAAATAGTATTTTTAATTGATTTATATTTTTAATGGAAACAGATAGGCCTTGTAGTGCATTATTTGCATGGAAATATTTTCTCAGACAATCTGCTGTTAGGCTTGGTGAGTGAAATATGTATAATTTTCTTAAAATGTTCTGTCTAAAAGTGACCAAAAAAGACATTTAACTCCAGCTCACCATCGGTGTCGCCAAACTGCTCCGTCTCCAAAATGTTCGTACGCATGGGTCAGAGTTTGCGTGCAGGTGCGCAAATGTTCCCGTCACATTTGTTTTTATAAATCACAACTTATTCGTCGGAAGTGTCGTACGCCTCTTTCGGGGCCTGTTTTGTGCGTACGCAACGGTTATAAATGAGGCCCCAGGAGCGGTTCATAGCCGAGGAGACCGATGTTCTCGCCAGGGCCGTAAAAGACAGAAAAGTGACATTGTATGGGGATGGGAGAAACCCACCCAAATTAGCTTCGGTTAAACAGGCGTATAATAATTTGGGTAAATGTGTAAGCTACATTTATGCCTATTTTTTCACATCTTCATGTACACCACAATGATTTCCCTCATGTGGAATATTTTTCCTTGTAATTATGTATGGTTTGCAAAAATGGCAACTGTTGCATCTGTGTAGATGAGAGAAGCAAAGTGTATGCGTGTTGTGCACACGCTACATTATGGCCAAGCATGCGCCCTTAAAATAGCATCTGAACGCGCCACTGAAAACGCGCCACTGACTTTAGACTAGGTTTTTCCTGGTCTGTGGCGGAATTGTTTTCTGAAACTGCAAAATAGCACCAGGGAACATTTGCGCCAGAACACACCTCCTCTTTTTCGCTGAACTGCCCCCGGGAGCGCAAGTTCATTCCCTAATTTACCGACGTGCGTCTGTGGAGGGAAAAGTCCGCTGTGCGTCGGGTGCAAAATAGGAATGATACATGCGTCGGTTGTACAAAGTCAATTGCTCTGGGTGCAAGATAGGGCCTGAAGTGTCTTAAAAGCTTTGGTCTGGATCTGTGAGAAAAGCCACAATCGCTGCAGTGCACAGCCACATGCAGGGCTCTAAAAGCAGGATTACAAAAACCTGTGAGGAAAAATAAATACTATTCAAGTGTCAAATGGGATTTCCCGTTCTTTACACTTACTAACACAGAAAAAGAGTCTGAGCAGATAACTAATTTTCTGAGCAATTTTGAATCCATCCACAATCCATAGTATCTTACCACAGATACCTGCTTTAACATCTGATTATAGATTTTTAATTTTACTTTAGTTATTTGTCTCTTTCTTGAGAAGCATATTACCATCATCCGCATATCTTCCATATTGATCTCAGGTTGTACTTTAGAAAAAACATCACTTATCGTTTTATTAAAAAGAATAGGGCTTCAAACACTTCCTTGTGTCATTCCATAATCAGTTGAATAATTTTTTTTATATGATTCTCTCACACTAACTTGTATTGTCCTTGTAACAATGTTCAAAGCTCAGGGAAAAAAGAGGTGGGAACCAACAAATGATCAAAGATGTAAAGTTTAATCATAAAATAAACAAACAACAAAATGAAAGTAAAGCGTTGCAGCTCCTCATGGACATCTGCTTCATATAAACATAATAAAACACAACACAAATGTGCCAGGCCTGGTCGTCACTTTTATCCTTCCGGAGCTCCTCCATGGGACTCGAGGCCAGTGTTGTGTGCAGGTGATAGTCATGCAATAGTCATATCCATTAACAACTTATTATTCAGTTATATAATCCCTTTTATTCCAATTTTGTCCAGTTTAATTAATAATCCTTCCCTTCACATCATATTGAAAGCCTTCTCCACATCAAAAAAACACTCCAACTACTGTGTTCACTTTCACTTTTCATATCTTTCTCAAGACATCTTGAGTGTATTGTGCTATGACCCTTCCTAAATCCATTTTGCTGTGGATTTAAAAGCCCCTTTCTTTCCAGCACATATCAGATGGGTCATTACCATATTTTGCAATAAACACAGGTTTGATGTCAGGGATGGACTGGGACACAATTTCAGGCCGGGAAATCTCACACTCATCCAGGATATCCCATACACCCACAACAAAATTTGGAATCACAGACAACCCTACTTTTTGTATGGCCATCAAATAAAAAAGGTTTAAATCCTTAGACTGGGGCAGAACAAAATAATTAAAGGTTCTGAACTGCACCTTCAATTTAATTTTCCTTCTCCTCATCTTCCCTGAAATCTCTCTGTCTCTCCCTTTTGTGTGTGTACTTTTTGCGCAATTTTTCTTGTACCTGTCACTTCTTCATCAGCAGGTCTACTGTTATGAACAGAACTGTCTCCACCTTGTTGCAAAACAGCCATCTCATCGTAATTTGTTTGCACATAATCTAAATGTATTTTAGTCATTAGGACAATGTGTTGTTGTTTTATCTTAAAATTATTTATATTTCATACAAATATATTAAAACAAATTTTCTAAATTGCCTAAAATGTCAAAATTAGTACAATAATAACTACTCATGACAATATCGTAATGGAAAAATTCTAATACTGGACATGTTATTGGATTGACTCCATTATCACTGATTATGGCTCCCTCAAAACCTATACTATAATGTAAATATCGGTCTGCTAAATTGCTACTGTAACTTTACAATAGATAATAATGATGTCCTTAGCTTACCGTATTTTGAGTGACTATAGTAATGGGATGCTAACGTTTGCTAGCAGTTTAATGCTTAGCTACAGTAAGTTAACAAAGACAAAACTACAGTTGCCTATTTACAGATTAATGTGACCTGCACTCGAAGCTCTGAACAGGTCAGTCATTTTTACATTTCGCTGCTTCTTCGTGGAGAGCTTTCCTTCTCTGCTACACCTGACCGGTTCCTCTTTACGCTCGAGTCCCTCGCATCTATTAGTCAGTTCAAAACAATTTAGCTGAGATGCGGAGCGCACATGAGCTGAATCGTAGCATTGCCAGTCAAGACTAAACAATTCATGATTTATTATCGAATGCCAAAGTTGGAAATGATCACTTTAGTACATTGGGCAGGTGATAATATATAATAATAATAATAATAATAATAATTTAAATAAACAAACAAACAGGGCAGTGGGCCAAATCAGTTGCCAGGCCCGGTGCTCCCGACGGCCAGTCCGGTTTGATGGTAGCGCTAGACAGTATATCTGTAATTCAATGGATTTCATTGATCTTTCCCAGGTTTTGCTATTGGTTTGATACCTCCGTGTTTCTGGGAGGATGGCAACTTTTCTTCTTTCCATACCTTGTTAAAAAGACTTACAATTACATTCAATGAAGCATCTGAAAGATGTTTAAACATTTCTTAACAAATTTCATCCTTTCCTGGGGATGTATTTCTCACACTCAATAGAGCCTGTTTAAGTTCATACATTGAGTGAACATCAATTGTTCCCCCACCCCCAGTAATGTCTTTTTTTGTTTAATAAGTTTGGGTATTTCCTCAGATTCTGCTCTCTACATTTCCTCATATCATTTGAAATATTTTCATTGCTATGTACATTAACAAAAGACTCTACAAAGCCAGGAATATTATTACACCTCTGGATCCCACCCATCTTCCTTATGAGATATCACCTTTATTACAAAATTCTCTCCAGTGGCTTCTTTTAGCTGTTCTAACCATTTTCCTAACATTTTTCTGAGCTCTTTTGTACTAAATGAAACCATCAAATGAAAAAGTATTTCTTACTTTACTTAATCTATTTCTGACTCTAAAAGCCATTCTATAACATTCTTCTACATTTGCTTTTTCCTATCACTTCTGCAGTTTTACACATAATTCCACTGATTTTGCAGCTCATCTACTTGTTCTGTTGACCCATTTAACTCCTTAAATCTTTCTTCACATATATCTTTGGATGTATCCCAATCTGCTGATTTAAATTGAATCTTGGGTCTTCTATATTAAATCTCGGAATTATATCTATACTTATTGATATTACCTCTACTCCAATTTCATTTACAATGGGGATTCTTTTGTCCTGTAGTTGCACAGTGAATTTTGTGTGATTTGATTTCCACAAACTGTTGTTGGTCGAGAGAGAGCTGAAGGATGAGCTGAAGGATGAGCGCTAAACATGCTTTCCATTTGCGCATGTGCAAATATTGCTGTACTGCAGAAGCATCACAACTGCATTTCAATCATTTAACTTGAGCTGTGTAAATTTGAAATATTACTTTTTCTAATTTTGTCAACACATCAGTTTTAATTTTAATGTACAAACATAACTACTTTATTTAATTTAATAATAGTTACATTCTTTGGACCAACAAAGGCCCTTTGGAGTATAAACAGTATATAGGCCTAGTGTGTTTTTAGATATGATTTGTGAAATTTTTGGTTTCAATTTTGTACAAATTGGCATGATTATGTTTACATACAGTATTGAAAAAACATTATTACACAAAACACATAATAGCAAGTAAGAGAAATATACAATATGACACTTATTTGTCATTGACCCAGTACTAGTTTAACATGCTTTTTAAACACACTGCAGTTTAACACACAGTGTGGATTGTGTCAGATAATGCTGAGTTGGAAACATTTTCATTGACATTTTGCTAGTTTTTCAGAGATCTAAATGTATACAAATGTGCATATGTAACATTTAGTTCTCAAAGGCACTGGGTATGGTAATGGACTGGTCTACTTTTTACCTCCTTATCAATTACCAGCTTGCTCTTTCCTTTGTACTACTGACAGGCGAGACATTTAATTAGGGATGGAACTAGCATTCTCAAATACTGCCCTATAGCCTTTATCAAACACCCAGAAAAAACAAAACAAAAAACTTTGCCTCATAAGATAATATACTCAGTGGCCTGCTTGTTAAAATCAACCAATTATGTGACACTAACTTAATATACAAAAGAACAACATGAGGTTCAATTGATCACATCAAACATCTGAGTGTTCAAGTGATCTGAGGCGTAGTTCACACGGTTTACACACAACAAATATCATTCAGCAAATGACGAAAAATCTTGCCCATATCCATCGCAGTAGTGCAGATGGCATAAACACCATAGGTATTACTGTATTTATGCATTATATGCTGTTGCCTGAAACTGCTCACTGATTTATTATTTAATATATAATGAATAACTGTCAAATGTGAGAGTGAATGAGTGAATTTAGACGAGAAACTGATGCACTCTATGCATTAAGTTATATACTGTACACATCCCCAATGATGGAACAATCTAAATACAAAACTTTGGATGTAAGCATATGGATTTGGTTTTGGTGGGTTTTTCACTGTTAATACTTGAAACAAGTAAATCGGTTTTAGTCTGATATGCCTTTTTTTGTTGTTGTTTTTCGCTGCCTGTCTATAAAGCCATAGTGACTGAGGTTGTTTGGGTTATTCAGGTACGACTGAATGGCGAAAAACGTACTCGGTTACCTAATGTAACCTCGGTTCTCTCTAGAAGAGGGAACGAGTATTGCGTAAGTTGCTTACGCTACGGGAAAGTCTTCTTTCTTCGAGATCTGAAGCCAAAAATTATCCTTAATTTTGTATTCATTGTCAACGCAGTGCGGCAGCCGGCAGACCAAGGCAGGCTGTATAAGCGTGCTCATTGGCTGCTCGGCGGCAACTGCTCAAGCCTATCAGTGAGCCTCGTGAAACGTGGCCTCCAATGAGGGCGCTTCGCGCCCTCCACACCCTTCTAACCGTCAAGATGGGTGTGGCCAGTGTGTATATAACGAGGGCTCACAGGCTGAATATCTGGTTTTTGTAGTCTGAAGCGCAAAAGCTCGTGGCGCGACATGGCAGGTTACGCAATACTCGTTCCCTCTTCTAGAGAGAACCGAGGTTACATTAGGTAACCGAGTACGTTCTCTTACGAGAGGTTCTCTCGTATTGCGTAAGTTGCTTACGCTACGGGAACCCCTTGTCAACGCCGTGCTCGCCGAGCATCCAGCACATGAATCCCAGGGAGACTGGGGAAAAACATTCTGCTGGAACAGGTGGCCGGTCGGAGAGACGGGCCAACACAGTACAAAGCACTTCACTCAGTGTATAAAATAGAGCGGCGCGGCCGGTCTATAAGTATATATCAGTGCAAAACAGTGGGGCCGGCAGCGCGAGCCCACACAGTACATAAGCACACATTAGGGTAAGAAAAGAGCGACATCATCGGTCTTTTACGAAGAGAATTACCCCCCGCGCAACAGAGTGGAAGACGGGCGGCCAGCAGCGCGGGCCAGCACCGGTAAACAGCGCGTAACGGGGAATGAGAAACTGAGTATAAAACACTTCACCCTAAGTACCATACCAGAAATATCGCCAGCATGTGAACGTAGTCTGAACATAAGCGACTGGGCAGAGCATACATGTCACTTATACTGACAGCAATTTAGCCTGTAAGGCGGGAACTTCCAGGTTATAAAACCTCACGAATGTCGATGGGGAGGCCCAGCCCGCCGCCATACAAATATCGTGGATAGAAATTCCACTGGACCAGGCCCACGAAGAGGCCATGCCTTTAGTAGAGTGGGCTCTGATACCCAGAGGGCACTGCAGGTGTTTGGAGGCATAAGCTGCTGCAATCGCGTCCACTATCCACCTGGACAGGCTCTGTTTCGAGGCGGCGAGACCCTTGGTGCGTCCGCCGAAGGAAACAAAGAGCTGCTCGGAACGCCTGAAAGCGGCGGAGCGCGTGATGTAAACTCTCAGTGCCCTGACAGGGCATAGGAGGTTATCACTGTCCCCATTATCGGATGCTGGCAGAGCCGAAAGGGAAATGATTTGTGCCCTAAAAGGGGTTCCAATCGCTTTGGGGATGTAACCGTGTCTCGGTTGAGAATGACTTTCGAGTCGTTCGATCCGACCTCAAGACATGCAGGGCTAACAGATAGCGCGTGCAAATCCCCCACGCGTTTTACTGAAGACAGAGACTTTTTTTTACAAAAACTGGACTGTCTGGGGGTGCAGGGACCATTCTCCCGGGGGAATGATGTCTCTGGACAGTCTGTCTGGACCGACATTCAGGTGGCCCGGCACGTGCGCGGCTCTCAGCGAGCGCAACGAGCGGTGAGCCCACACGAGAAGGCGTTCTGTCAGCTTGCACAGGTTCCTGGATCTGACACCGCCCTGTCGGTTCACATAGGATACCACGGACATGTTGTCCGAGCGGACTAGCACATGGTGATCTTGTATGAATGGGAGGAAGCGCTTGAGCGCGTTCTCGACCGCTATCATCTCCAAACAGTTTATGTGGAGGCATTTCTCCTGGTCTGACCACAGGCCAAAGACCGGTTTGCCCTCGAAAAGAGCGCCCCAACCTGAGGTGGAAGCGTCCGTCGAGATAACTTTGCGGTGTGAGATGGCTCCCATTGTCACTCCCCGCTGGTACCAGTCAGCCGCTAACCAGGGCTTCAGTGCTGAAACGCAGCTCTGAGTCACTCTGATTCGAATGCCGCCGGAAGCCCAGGCTCTGTGAGGCACTCGGGCATTCAGCCAGCGTTGTAGCGGGCGCATACGTAACAGACCCAGCTGAAGCACTGCTGCAGCTGAAGCCATACAACCCAGCATCCTCTGAAATGTCTTGAGAGGTGCGGTGCTGCCCGGCTGGAAGGACGCAGCCAGGTGTCGAATGCAGCGCGCGCGCTGTGTCGACAGGCGGGCCGGCATTGCCACAGTGTCCAGATCCAAACCCAGAAAAGAGGTTGATTGACTGGGCACTAATGAGCTCTTGGTCCAGTTGACCGTGAGCCCCAGGCTGTCAAGGTGGCTTAGAAGCACTGTTCTGTGGGCGATGAGTTCGGCCTCTGACTGTGCTAGAATTAGCCAATCGTCCAAGTAGTTCAGAATTCACATTCCCCGACCCCTCAGGGGAGCAAGAGCTGTGTCCATGCACTTCGTAAATGTACGGGGTGCCAACGACAGGCCGAAAGGCAGGACGGTGTACTGATATACCTGACCGTCGAAGGCGAATCTCAAGAATGGCCTGTGACGGGGTATAATCTGGATCTGAAAGTACCCGTCTTTTAGATCGAGAGATATAAACCAGTCCCTCGGGCGAATTTGCGCGAGAATTTGCCTGGTTGTGAGCATTTTGAACGGTCTTCTCATAAGAGCCTTGTTCAAACGTCTTAGATCCAAAATTGGTCTGAGAGCTCCGTCCTTCTTGGGAACGAGGAAAGTGTTTAGACGCTCATGAATACTCGAGCACCATGAGTAGGAGTGGTACGAGAGGCGGGTTCATTTTCTGTATGTCAGAAAAACTGGCCGCGAGCTCGGAGAAGCGAACAGCATAAATTTTTATCTGCCGCGAGAGCCGGGATCGAACACGGGTCTCTAGCGCGAAAGCCTATGATTCTGCCACTGAACCACAGGGGAGAGCACATTACCTTTCAGTTAGCGCGAAGATATAAGAGAGCGACCTCATGTTCATTTGCAGGCGTGCGTGTATAAAAACAGGCTCGTTTACTGCAATAGTAATATTTCCAGCCGCCTGAACTTAAGAGGGGACTGAGAAATGTGTGAGAATTGGCGGTTTGTCCGGCCACAGCGGGACTAAAACACTCTCTCTCCTCTTTTCGCCGGTGAGTGAGGCGCGCGCGCTGAACGTTGCTCGTGACCGTCCGCTCTGTTATCCCTTGTGAACGGCGCAATCTGCGCGGCCCAACAAGGGGGAGAGCGGGTTCGCTTTCTGTATGTAAGAAAAGCTGGCCGCGAGCTCGGAGAAGCGAACAGCATAATTTTTTAACTGCCGCGAGAGCCGGGATCGAACACGGGTCTCTGGCGCGAAAGCCTAAGATTCCGCCACTGAGCCACAGGGGAGAATACAATAGCTTTCGGTTAGAGCGAGGATATAAGAGAGCTTAAACCATGTCTTGTGACGGCGTTTGCTTGCAGGCGTGCGTGTATTTATAACAGGCTCGTATACTGCGATATGAACAATTCCAGTCGCCTGAACTTAAGAGGGGACTGAGAAATGTATGAGAAATGGAGGTAGGTCCGGCCACAGCGGGACGAAAACACTCTGTTCTCCTTTTCGCCGGTGAGTGACGCGCGAGGACGGAGTAGCTTTCTTGTAACGTAAAGAGAGCTCCAAGACCGTCCGCTTCTGCCATGCCTTGTGAGCGGCGCAGTTTGCGTGGCTCGAACAGAGGGAGAGGAAGCTTGCTCCGAGACCGTCAGCTTCTGCCATCCCTTGTGAGCGGCGCAGTAGCGCGGCTCGAACAGAGGGAGGGTGTCTATCTCATTCGCCTCATCCCCTGACGCGGCGGCGGCGCGGGCGAGAGCCGGCGGTTGAGCGGCCGGGAGGGGGGGCGGAAAGGGCGAGAGAGAAGCTCGAGGGAGAGGTTCCGGCGAGCTCCTCAGTCACATCAGTCTCCGGTGGTCTCTGCGAGCGGCGCTTCTTGCGCGGCCCGGCAGGGACAGGCGGAGCGACAGCTTGGTCGAAAACTTCAAGTCGAGCCCGCAGGGTCAACATTGAAAGTTCTTCGCACTTGGGGCAGCCGCCCGTAGAGAGTGCGGTGGCGGCGTGCTCGCGGCCCAGGCAGAGAGCGCAGATGAGGTGGCGGTCTCCGTTGCTGAGCGGGGCGCGGCACGAGCCGCAGGAAAAACGAGGCATTTTGACAAAAACACCTCGTGCTCTTTTAGAACAGTGAGAGAAAGTGTGTGTCGCAGGGCGAACACACACAGCAGTAATAAAAGGATATGTCGCCGGATAGCGTAGCAGGCACGGATGGCTGAAGGCGGCGAAGGCGGCCGGCTTTCTCAGGCGCTGTCCTAAGCTTGCTGGTCGCTGGTTTCAACGGCGCCGGCTCTCAAGATCCAGCGATGTGTAGAGCTTCGCTGAAGACTAGAAAATCAGATATTCAGCCTGTGAGCCCTCGTTATATACACACTGGCCACACCCATCTTGACGGTTAGAAGGCCACGTTTCACGAGGCTCACTGATAGGCTTAAGCAGTTGCCGCCGAGCAGCCAATGAGCACGCTTATACAGCATGCCTTGGTCTGCCGGCTGCCGCACTGCGTTGACAATGAATACAAAATTAAGGATAATTTTTGGCTTCAGATCTCGAAGAAAGAAGACTTTCCCGTAGCGTAAGCAACTTACGCAATACGAGAGAACCTCTCGTAAGAGAACATTCATTTAGCTTCAGTGCTGTAAGGAGGTCAGAGGAGAATTTGCAGACTGGTTTAAGCTGACAGAAAGGCAAACACATCAAACCTTAAAGTGGATGAGCTACAGCAGAAGACGACACCGAAGCTCCACTTTTGTCATTTGAGAACAGGAAACTGATGCTACAATGTACATGGGCTCAACAAAACTGAGAAAAAAAAAAAAAAAAAAAAAAAAAAACACTCAGCTGGAGTTCTCATATAATCAAATTTGAATTTGATGGGCCCAAGCACAACAGTGCCATGGCCACTTGTAACAATGCATGGGGGGCACATGTATTTAAGAGCATAAATACAAGAGGAATATTTCAAAGTCTTTCAGTGTGACTATCTCAAAGTGTGACTATACTGTGGAAGATGTCTGAATAATACAGTAGAGCAGCAAAATAACTAGATATAATTGTTATTTTGCCATAGAAAATTATATATTAAACATATATGTGCTTACTTATTCATTTACTGGCTGCCAGGGTGTTGTTCTGATTCATTGTTAATTGATTTCTGTTCAGTTGCTAGGGTGTCCTAACCTTGGTGGTTGCTTGGTGGTTATTTAGTGGCCCAAGTCAAAAAATCCCAGCCCAAGTCTATTCTGGTCTCTAGACATGGTCTTCCTTTAATAATGGTCAAAAGTAAGCTCTTTGTTATTTACTTGCCACGAAATACACTATAAAAGAAGAAAGAGGTTGGAAATCTTATCTCCAATCAAGCGGTGTGAAATAAGCTGTAATAAGATCTTAACTGTAGATCTTTTACATTATCACACTCAGAAAAACAGATATCGGTCGGATCAGCAGGGTTACACATGTGAAAATGAAACACCTTTTCTACAGCGGATCACTGCCAGTGGACGGGGGTGTTGAAATACAATAACAACAGGTTATGCTTTATATGGGCACCTGCACAGTCAAGTAAACACAGCTGAGCTGTTTGTGTCTGTGGGGGTCGGGGCCACTGTGGCCCCTGTGAGTGCATGTCTGACGGGTGTAATGGCAGCTGTTTATGAACACTGCCCACGTCCGGATGGATGAGGCTGTAACTGAAGTGGGCTTTTATCCAGGAGGATGTCTCTCCAAATACCCCATCTCAGCCCCAGCCATGTGTGCCATGAGAGACAGTCATTTCGCTCTGTCGTTCTGTGAGCTCAGGGGAGTGAGACTGGCCTGGAGGATCCAATCAGTGCAGAAAAACATTTGGCGTCTCGGTCCGTAGGGAAAGCATCTCCGCATGAGTGCTGCTCCTCGCTGTTCCTCTCATGTCCATCTCTATTTGTTACAGGGGAGATGAGCTTAGAGTTTTGCTGTTTTACAGTTTTTGTTCATGTGGTCATTGAGCCTTTACATCAGTGGTTCCGACCTGGTGGGTCGTGACTCAGAAATGCCTCACAGATCTGTTCTGATGCTGAATGCAAATAATCTACTGCCACTTACCAAATAATCATGCATAATTAGGATATCAAAATAAATGAAGGTGAAAACACTTCCCATATTTTTTGTTCTTGACGCCAAAGGCTGTGGGCCCTATCATACACAAGTGTTTTTTGCTAGATTCAACCCGAGTTGTCATTTTCACGTCCTGCGCCACGGTCTGAAAACGAGGTGTGTTCAGGCGCATTGTTGGCACGTTGATATTTTGAGGCAACTGAAATAGACTGCGCCATTGACAAACTGAAACCTGGTCTAAAGTCAATGGCACAATATTTTTTTGTTATTTGAAGACCACATTAGTAATATGCGCCTATAGGCGGGTCCACAACGCGTACACGCGGGTCCACAACGCGTACACACACACAGGGATGCGCAGAAGCACACAAACTAGCCAAATATTAAAAACAAAAGGATTACAATGTAAAAGATTATTATTGTGTACATAAAGATATGGTGGAATCCAGCATGTCCCGTAGATGGTCTACTTATGTGCTTTTTTTACCTTCAGTCTTTCCGCTTGCAAATTCCGCCATGTAAATAGCTCCCTTTTAGACCATGCGCCGGGCGTGCAGACCATTTTTCCCGTCGTTAAACAAGAAAAAGCAGATGTCTCACAAACATCTTGCTTTCATTGATATCAGTCTGAGAATTAAGCAAGTTTTGTGTACATAAAGTATGTGAAACAAATCACAAAATGCATGTAAATCGTAAATCAATCCTTGCAGCAAAAAACAAACAAACAACAGCATTCTGTAGGAAACATTAGTTCATGGTAATGTTAGTATATTTCATAATCAAATCAATTCATTCTAGGGACTTTTTTTTGTTAACTTTTGACTAATTAACAATTTTAGTACAATTGTTGTCCATTGGACAATTTTGTCCATTTTAAAATCAATAATTAGTAAAATCAGTTCAACCAATACCTGAGATAAAGTGAGTTGTAGAAATATGTGGCGATCTGCAACACTTGAAACATAATCTTTTATATCTGACTCTGCTATGTTTTACTAAATCTATTAACTATTATAACATAATAACTATGAATTACCAAAGAAAATTGCAACTGTGATGGGCTGAATATATTTAAAACATCCATCCTTTATTTTTTTGTAGAAAATGTGAGTGATGTTTGCCTACAAAACCCACTGCTACACTTCCAGTATGTTGTAGGTGGATGCCAGGGCATTGTAATTAATTTGCTATGGTGCTTGTAATTTAGCATACTAGGTGGCTGCTAGATTTTTCAGGGTGGTTACTTCTACTGGCCTATTATTCAGTTATTCAGTGGCCTCTCATTTTCTCATTTGTACGTTTGTGCTTTGTTTCCCTAAGGCTAGTGATACCGAGCAGGTACCGCTTACAGATGCTGATTCACAACCCCTCTGCTAGTGACAGCAGCGTCTTTAGAGAGGCGTTACATCGGCTTTAATAAACACACATCACATACAGTATGTGAGTCAATCTTTTGAAGGGCAATAGAACATGCTTTAAAAGACATGCATTATTAAAGCATAGTTCACCCAAAAATGAAAATTCTGTCATCCTTTACTCAGCCTCAAGTTGTTCCAAACCTGCATTCATTTCTTTCTTTTGCTGAACACAAAAAATGATATTTTGAAGAATGTAAGAAACCGAAAAGTCGATGTGCCCCTTTGACTTCCATAGTATTTTTTTTTCCTTACTATGGAAGTCAGTGGGGTCCATCAACTGTTTGGTTACCCATATACCCATATTTTTGGGTGAACTAACCCTTTAAAGCGTTCTGCTGGGTGCTTCATATATAGAACCTTTTAGGGGTTCCCATGGTAACTTTATGGATGGATTACATTTCAATAAACATTTTATGAATTAAACAGTTTGTATACATACTTTATAACTAGAAAATTGTTTATGCAATCATTTAAGACATTTCTCCTTAGAACCTTTTTGGCATAAAGTATGTTTAAAATTAAGTCAAGAACCCTATATAGACTATATAGACAGGTTCTATATAGACAGCCTGATTTCACTGTTAATACATAGGCATTAATACACAACATTTACAGGGATAAAATATACTTTTTTGTACGTTTTGGCAACATTTAAATATAAACATTATTACATTTTTACAGCTAAAAAACGTAAAATCTTTACAAATCTTTAATATCATAAAGATGTATGCTATTTTATATCATAAAGACAATTTTTTTTTTAGATTCCAAAACCCAACCCCACACCTAAACATAACCATTTATAGAGAGTGTAGGAAAATTAAAATTTTAGCATTAAAATTATATTTTGAGACGCTAATCCCACTCCTACCTCTAAACCTACCCCTAACCATTTCCTAAAAACGTGTAGTTATAAAGAAAAATATAACAGACAGACAAGTGGAATCACAGTAATTTATTAAAAAAAGTCAAAAGCGGTACCAAAAGTTGTCCAAATGATGATGTGTTGCAGTCTGGTGGTATATAATAGTTTTGTATGAGGTACAGAGCAGAATTTATTAATTGCTGAAAATGTTACCACGATTCACTATGTGAAGTCATGCATTTTTGATTCAAATGCAAAAC
The DNA here is from genome assembly GCF_963993115.1 of Abramis brama. NCBI lineage: Eukaryota > Metazoa > Chordata > Actinopteri > Cypriniformes > Leuciscidae > Abramis > Abramis brama. The sequence continues at coordinate 7,719,634 of NC_139986.1, read as the reverse complement.
AAATAAAAAAAAATACATCTGTGACGAAGCAGGCAATGTGCATTTGTTATCGCTGGCGTAAAATGTCTCGTAGCGCTTATTTTAAGCAATTTTTTAATTCACAACGAGTGCGGTATTTGACGTTTACGGTCGCTGTTGAGAGTGGAGATGAAAAAAGCAGAATAAAGGCATGAATTTGGATCTGTTCCTCACTTTTGTACGGATTCTAAAGATTTGGATTACAGCGAATGTATAAAATGTATGACTTTTATGAATTTATGTTGCGTTTTTTGTGTATTTTATGGTTCTATTGTAGGACTATACTATAAAATGTCTTTTGTGTCCCACGGCTAACAGAATAAATATTACAACATGATAAATAATGGTTAAACAATTACAATTTCTTTTTTTTTTAATTTTAAGGTTTTAAAATGTAGTCTTGTTTAAAATTATGTAATCTTTTGAAGAAGTCACGAACAGAGCGAAGAAGATGATAAAACTGCATTTAATAAATGTGATTGAAAAACATTTGATATGACAATTGAATACAGTTGTAACGGTTGCTCTGCAGAAGGCGGCGCGCAGATGAAGACAAAAGGTTTCAATGTAGTTTAATAATATTCCACAGAGTAGAAATACAGGTAAAGCAAACACAACCATACGTATACGAGACCGGGCAATGAACATAAGAGAAGCAGGAACTTAAGTAGTTCAGATAACAAGGTGATAATCAAAAACACAGCGTAACCAAACAAACTCATAATGATGTGTGACCATGGAGATGGAAGACAGGCGGGAATACATGTGATGAATAACTAACTAAAAGTACATGAAAACAAAACTAAAAATGAACATAACTGAACCTAACCGTGACAACAATAGAATAATGTCACAAATTGAATTATCATAAATAAGAATTTGTACACTTGTACATCTGTAAAGCTGCTAATATGTAAATAATTAATGTTTTAGTGCTGTCAATACGTCAATATTTTGTACGTTTCAGTGTGTATGAAAACGTAAGTAAATGTAGTAGAACCACACTTTACGTAAAAATACACATGAATACTCATGAGTAGAGCTGTGAAACGATTAATCGCAATTAATCACATCCAAAATAAAAAAAATCGTGTTTGCATAATGTATGTGTGCTGTGTATGATTATTTTGTAGAGCCCGACCGATAAAGGATTTTTAAGGCCGATACCGATACAAATATTTGGTGATTTAAAAATCCGATATTCCGATATATCGGCCGATATACAGTATATATATTTTTTAAATCCAGAAACGTGTAACAAAACATGAACAGATTTTCCCTAACATTAGTTATTTGTAGTTATTTAAGAGTCCTCAGCCTTACTAAAATAATATAATGCAGTTTAAAAATATATATATATTTTTTAATTAACTTTATTGTCACAACAAAACAGAATATATTAAAGTTCTGATAAATATAATGTATATTAAAAATACAAACTTAAGATATGAAACTTAAAGTCCTTTGAACAAAAAAAATCAACTATTATTATTAATATTGACAGTAATAATTTAAAAAAAATCAATGATGATGATATTATTATATTATATTATATTATTATCATCATCATTTGTATTATTATTAAACAAGACAAAGGTCACTCCTAATTCTATCCAACTATTCCATCAAGCTACAACAAACCATTTTCAATCATCATTTGCTGCCTGCCTTCTAAAATCTACTACTTAGTGATGCACTAAATACATTATGTGAGGTAATTAACACATGGTTACCGAGTCGATCGTTCCCTGGGATGCGTTTTCATGAAAATCGAATGTAAAGAGTTTTATCTCTAAAAACAGATTAACGTTAGCTTATAACGCTAGTATATAAGAGTAAGTAAAAGTAAATCGCTAGTTAATACCACTAACAAGGTTTAAAATAGCCTCACACTAACATGGTAGCATAATGAGGGTCCCTACATGCAAACCGAAGCATTGAGAACTTTGTAAGTGTACAGACAGTTTAATAAGAAGATACTTTATAAAGACAGTACATTACGCATTTACAGGCGTCATCTTGGAAAACAGTCTTGACTAATCGAGTCACGAATGCCGTGCTACGTTAGATTTCACAAATGTAATTCCTATTGACCAGCTCACTTAGCACGGCGTTCGTGACTCGATTAGTCGAGTCTGTTTTCCTAGATGATGCCTGTAAACGAGTAATGTTCTGTCTTTATAAAGTATCTTCTTATTAAACTATCTGTACACTTACAAAGTTATCAATGCTTCGGTTTGCATGTAGGGACCCTCATTATGCTACCGTGTTAGTGTGAGGCTATTTTGAGCCTTGTTAGTGGTATTAACTAGCGATTTACTTTTACTTACTCTGTGCCCCATATACTAGCGTTATAAGATCATCTGTTTTTAGAGATATAACTCTTTACATTCGATTTTCATGAAAACGCATCCCAGGGAACGATCGACTTGGTAACCATGTGTTAATTACCCCTACAGTAACGCACACTTGGATTTCACACACGTGTAAAAGAAAAGCTAACTTTTATGCACAGGCTAGCTGCTATGTTTGATACTTTTTCTCTATGTCTAAATGTTCACTCCTCGCGTGCCTAACTTACGTTTTACAATGCAGGGACTGGAACTACAGATATGCTAGTTATAAATACAGTAATCATTACTTTATTTAGGCAGAATAAGTTTGTTGTGATTTCCAAGCTCATTGATGTTAGCAGTCTTCCTTGTAGAGTGCGCTCTGGTGGACAAACTATGCAGCGCCAACACTCATAACATGGTTGCAGGGTGTTTCGTCCGCTTTTATTTTATTTTTTAAATATTCATTTATCGGCCGTTATAAATGCCGATACCGATAGTTTGGAAAATGCCTAATATCGGCCGATAATATCGGCCCACCGATATATCGGTCGGGCTCTATTATTTTGTATATATAAGTACACACACATGCATGTAAATATTTAAGCAAAATGAATTATTTGTATATAAAATATTTATATAATATAAATTATATATAAATATATATACAGTTTATACATGCAAATATGTATTTAATATATACATGCATGTGTGTGTATAATAATTATACACAGTACACACACATATATTATGTAAACAAACATTTATTTTGATTGTGATTAATCGTGAATAATCGTTTCACAGCACTACTCATGAGATCACGTTGATATGGAAACCCATTGAACCTTTTCTTTTCTAAGAGTGAAAAGGAGATGTTTCGCAGAATGCAACATTACCATGCTGCTCTTTACTTTACAGTGAAAGTTAATAATAACAAACCAGACTGTTCATGCGCTGAGTGATGGTTAATTGTCAAACTCACATGGCTGTGATTGTTTCGTTGATACACTTCTGTTAATTAACTTCTGGAAAGGACATTAACAACTAAATTATGACTATTTCTAGTGAAAGAACCTCGTAGAACAGTATATGTGGGACGCAGAAAAAATTAAATGCTACAAAATTTATATGACACTTTAAATACATCTATATCAGTGTAAGTTGGGTGCAGTAATCAGTGAAATTCATACATCATTATTTATTAGCCTGTAAACTCCGCAACATGAGCAATTTAGCTCCTTCCACATAAACTGAGGCCTGTATTATTATTTTTTTTTCATTCATTATTTATTATTTATAAACCTTCCACCTCTTTTGACAGGCTTATGAAAATGTGGAGGAACATGTTTCTACGGGTTTTTTTCTTCTTTTTTTTTCATGAAATACTCTGATAAATGAACGGCAGAGGACAATCATTCATTTATATGCAAATAGGGGCCCTATTTGATATCAAGCCAAAGAGAGATAAACATTATTATGCTCTAGTATGTGTGTGTTGTTTTACACACACACCCATGGACGTTCAGTAAATAGATACTTAAGACATGTCAATCATGCGCTGTAAACCTGTAAAGTCACAAAGATGTAAAACCAGCACATCAGACTCCATCCTGTTTGATCACGTGAGACTTTCTGTTCAAAACGTTTCTTTTTTTTTCATATTTTCATTCTTATTTCTCCTGATACTCTGATGCAGTCCTATTAATAACACACACAATAAAATAGCAGAGTCAAGCGCCATCAGGCGTTCTTTTATTATGAGGAATGGGACAATTTGGCACAGAAAGCTTGTGGGTGTTCAAAACACGCACATCACTTATCTAAATAGTTCAGTCGTCGCTGAATGTCAAGTTATTAAACACCACACATCTGTATACAGACTCATTTGGTGCTGCAGAATGAAATTATAAGTTGAGCATTTCTTTTTTTTTTTGCATAATGGGAAGTCTGAGTCAATCAATGTCTGATATTTGTGTTTAAATGGTGTCTATATGCAAGAGCACTTCTAAATATGTTGTCCAACATTGCAATAATCAATACCAGTTAAATTTCAATACCAGTTAAATTTCACATTCCATTCTTAAAATCAATACAATACCACAGGCAAATTAAAATGTATTCAAGCACACTCCCTTATTTAAAAAGTGAATATTTAAAAATGTTTATGCTTAACAGGAAAAAATAAATAATTATAATAAATAATTTTTATTTAATATTTTTATTTATTTATTTATTTTTAAGACAATAGCATGTATCTTTCAAGTATTTCTCAATAAAGTAAACATTGTTTCATGTTCTCAAATAATTATTCAAGTAAGCAGTCCATACTAAAATAAAGAACAAAGAAACAAAGATACTAATGAAGTAAACAGTGCTTGATGTTTTTCAGGTATTAAAGGCTTCAGGGAAAATCCGATTATTATCAGTGATTGAAGGGTATTATCAGTGATCAGCCAGAACTGATTTTTTGTTTTTTTGTTTTGGTTTTTTTCTGTTCAAACTGTTGCTTTTGCTAGTTTTTTCATGTGCAAGAGAGTGGCATATGCAATGTTTTACTGATGTCTTATTCCGTCCCTCTAGTTTTTTGCAATTCTGTTATAGCAGAACTAGGATAGTCAATTTACATAAATTCCCATAGTTGATCGTTGTTTAAATTAAAAATCAATTAATTGCCCCCTCTACTCAGATGTGGAAATCTCTGATATCTGAAGTTGTAACTCTAGAAAGATTGAGGTATTGTCTCAATGGTAAATCGCACCTGTTTAAATGGGAGAATATTTTAAAGTGTCTGAAGATTAAAGGTGAACTAAGTAACTTTTTTATCTTAACCGAACAGCTTCGGAGTCATTGGAATGGTTATATGACTGTTTTCGGGTTGAATGGTGGTCTTCTCGCACCCCTCGAGCGCCTGTGAGACGAAAAACCACCCTTGCAACTTTGGGCTGGCGGGCTGCCGGCCGCAGCGTCAGAAAGTATCGCGTGATATCAGGTCTTGCGATGTAACGAACTGCTTTACGGCACTGCACACATATACTATCTAAACATTTATATGCTAGCCTTCTGTGTATCATACATACCTCAGTGGACATGGCTCCGTGCGTTCGCCGGCTTCTTTGAAAACAAATGCACATGACCAGCGGGAGAAGATGGGAGGGGGGCGAGTTGCCAACGAGTTTTGACGACAGTGTTGTCAAATATTTATTCCGAAGCTGTAGGGGGAGCTCTATAGAGAAACCCGCGAGCAAAAAGCGAGAAAACAGCGAAGAAATCGGCAAAGCTGCATAATGCTGCTTTAAAAGGTCATAAACACAAACTGGATAAAATGTAGGTACAACCATATGACGAGATGCTGTATGTAAATTTTCCACATGCCCATAGATATGGTTATTAATATTGTTTTCTGTGCTGTGTTTTTGTTTTAATATGTTTTGTTTGAAATAACTAAAATGTTTAATAAAAAGAATATATATAAAAAAAAAAAATCGTTAATCGTTAACCTTAATATGTTAGTTCACCCAAAATGAAAATTCTGTCAGTATTTACTCAACCTCATGTTGTTCCAACCCCGTAAGACTTTCGTTCATCTTCAGAACACAAATTAATATATTTTTGATGAAATCTGAGAGCTGTCTCACTCCTTCATAGGCTGCTTGGTAATTGCATCTGCCGGCCCAGAAAGTTAGCATCCACTATCCAGTGGGCTAACCTCTGCTTGCAGTGCGCTAAGCACCAGAGAGGGTATAGAGGAGGGACGAGGCGGATTTAGTCTCCTAGCCCCCCTCAGGAACCTGACGATCAGGTCATGCTTTCCCAATGACTTACCTTCAACTGCATCGTGATGCGAGGCTTGATCGGACATCTTCGGCTTCGACTTCCCGTCAGGAAGAACGCCAGTCAACGAATAGGTTCCACTTCAATGCATAGAGGCGCCTCGTAGAGGGGGCTCTAGCAGAAGTGATGGTGTCTACCACTGTCTGGGGTAGGTCACCTAGAACCTCCGCGTCCTGTCCTGTCCTGTCCGAAGCTGTGCTCTAAGACGCATGTAATTTATGATGTAGGGAAAAAAGAGCCACATTGGCTTCCCCGATTGCAGGAACTTCCACTTTTATTACAGATATTTTGTGCCAATTTCCCAGGCATTTTGTTCTCTTGAACACATGGGATGGAAATGGTGCTTAATTTGCATACGTTTAATTCGATATTCCAATTTTGTGCACAAGTTAAATTCGCAACTTTGTATGGAAAAAAAATTCATCAATCAATATGTTTTCCTTTGGTGTGAATAAAGCCTGTTTTCACAGGAGTGTCACGTGAACCTTCGTCCAGAGACACGACAGCACAAATGCACAAGTCGGCACTTGGCACAGACAACAAAACATGTCCACAGTGTTGTAGTACTTGAAGGTGAAGGCAACAGCAGAGCATACAGACTCACACTCTGATCTATTGCTTTTTCACAGCTGTACCAGCTCATTATTCATTTCAGTGAAATCACTACCAAAACAGAAAATAAATGTCACAGTCTCTTGATATATAACAACAGTTTTGGTTTATTAAATATAAAAAGTTATATCAGGCAAAATGGAAAAGAGAATATTTATCAAAGGGGTGGTATAATGCCCCTTTTTACAATATTTTTATGTGAGGTTTTAGCTCAAAATACCCCACAGATCATTTTTATCAGCATGTTAAAGTTGTACCTATTTGAGGGTCAGTAAAAATGCGTTGTTTCATGTGTGTCCCTTTTAATGCAAATGAGCTGCTGCTCCCTGCACAGAGGGCGGAGCTTCAACAGCTCGTGTGTTAGTAGCTCTGATTACCTCACGCAGACAAGCACTAAAATGTCCTGTTCTGCCTTTTATGTGCCTTTTATGCCTGGAGTCGGACAATGATGGAGAGACTCAAGAAGAAGTGACAACGTAGAATGCAACAGGACATTTCTGAATGGTTAGTTGATGAATTTATGTTGTGGATGTGGAGTTAACTATCTTCAAGTCTTTGATTAGCATATTCTGTCATGATAATCTATAAAATCGCTCATGTGGGAACTGTTGTAAGATGCCTACAGAGTGACATGCTATTGCATTGGTGTTACGTACTGTATTGCATGTGAAAAGACGGATGCGACAGCTTGAGCAGACTCACAAATGTGCTCAGCTACAACAACTCTTCCTCTTCTCAACATGTACTGCGTGTTTCCGGGGGTGGGGTTTATGTACATTTTAGGGTTTGTGATGTCACTAACCCGGGAGGAATGTTGTGTAGCCCCTACCAGTCGTTTGTTGTAGTCCTTAAAAAATTATTTCTTTTAAAAGAAAATATCTTCTTTTGCTTTGAACTTTGAGTGTTGTAACTTTGCAGATGTTGTTTATGCTCAAAAAGCAACATTACACACTAACTAAAGTTAGAAAAGTGAAATCATAATCAACCACCCCTTTAAAAGTCGGCATTAAACGGAAGTTGAGATAGTCTTTTTTTTCTCTATTGTGACATACATCCAAGTGAAAAAATGTAGGACGGAACTTGATTTTGTCAATGGGAAATTGATTGGATGGTTAGATGGTTGTAGTTTGCTGTTGCTGTGGTCCCATGTAAGTGACAGGTTGTCCCGCCCTCGCTCCAAAATACATGTCATAAGAGAAGAGAAGGAGGGGAAGTTAATGTGCACAGATAAATAATGTATAATAAATGCTGCAATATTCCATTAAAAAATTAATTGTCACATTTGATTTCAAGGCATTGTTAACCTTAATGTTCAAAATGTTCCCACTGGACTGTGTTTATCCACTGACCTACAGAACCCCAGGACAGATAGTGGCAAATTTAGGGAATTAAGTTATGAAACTGAATATGTTGCATGTTCACTTGATTTACTCGAATGGGTCAGCAAGAATTATTGCTCCCTTCAATCACTGAGTAACGAGTTAATGACTCGTTTTATGTTGAAAAATGGCCAGTCAGTGTGCCATTAAAATTGTAATTTAAATGATTTTTTTAGACATTTCTAATTATAAAGTTGGTTACATTTCTCTTCAGACATGCAAATAAGAAAATACTATTCTACTGTTCTCCTGAACAATGTCACAGACTAACAATTTATTAAAACAATAAAAGATCATTTTAAATGATTTGTGCATAATCTAATTAATATTCATGAGCATAATATATATTCATGACAACACATATAGTACATCCATGTTAACGTGACAGCCATCCATTTAAAATGTACGTCTGTTTCCCTTCATGACAAAAATTAACAACATTTTTTTTTTTTTTTTTAATGATAATGCCACTTCCCCAATTATAAATACCATCAGCTGTATTCAGCCATAGTTGTAATGAAACAAACAAACATCTTTTGTGTGTGCATTTCTAAAAATTGACAAACAGCAAATCCACAGACACTCGATGGAATAAACACAAACAAACAAACACAATTTGCATGAATTTCAGCCCTCTCTGTTTCCATCACTGAGATGGCTCTGGTCTATGTCGAGTACTCCGAACTGATGTGGAGTGACGGATACGCACTCATTTTATCTTGCTTGAGGCAAATCTCAGCTAGATGACAGCGCTATTGCAGGCCTCTGGGAGCCTGTTCATTTTTTAATTCATCCCTCCTTCATGAAGTGGGGAATTGGGGAGGCATTGTTCAATAATGAAATAAACTCATCATGGGGACTCTTGAATGTCTCGTTGTGGAGGCAGCATTCTCAGCCTGCAAGAACCCCTCATTGCTACATCCATTACTTTTGATTTAGTTGTTTTTTATTACATTTATGAAAAGCAAACAATGTGTGATAGAAACTGACTTTTATTATTTAGAGAGGAGTCATGGGGAATATTCAGAAAATGCATTGTGCACACTGCATAGAGTTGAGATACAGTTGCTAAGGTGTTCTGTGGGGTTGCTAAATATTTTCTAGGTGGTTGCTTGGATGTTTGAGTTGGTTTGTAGATGGTTGTCAAAAGAAACCATGCCATTGCCAACTCTTTGTAATAGTCTGGTATCTAGACATGGCTTAGGCTCAGGTCCCTCATTCAATGTCAATGGACTTTGTTTGCTCTCAAAACCACTGGAATTTAGTTTTCCCCTCCCACCTCATACTTACTTAACCTGTTTACTGCCGTTCTCCTTTTTGAGCATAGATCTGAACTTAAAGGGTTATAATTCATGAATGCTTTGGAATATAGACCTAAGGTCTCTTTTAAAGAAGGCACTCGGCATTAAAAAATGAATGTCACAAAAATGAATGTGTAAAATGTCATAGAAGTTTAGGTTTACTGTAAAGCAAATGAACTGAAATAAACATTATTGCATACAAACTATACAAAATAATTTGTACTATTTTTGCTAGAAAATCAAAGCCACATGTATAACCAAGTTGTGTAATAAATTTGAAGTTGATAGCACAAAAATGTAGCCTGTTAAAATGTTTAAAGTACCATTTCAATAGGAATGCAATGTCCAATTTCAAAACGTTTGTTACAGGATGAATTTGGGTTGTTTAAGCTTTTGAATGATATAGGCCAATTTAATTTGTGATTACTAAAATACATGATAGGGATAAAAAGGACAGTTAACAGGCTATCTTTCTATTTCATCAGACCGCCAAACACATTTGTACACAAATGTGGATTGCAAGTAAAAATGTCCATATTTCTAAAATAATAATTTGACACCATGCAAGGTAATAAGACCATGTAGCATAGTACTGTTTGATACTTTTATCGTTTCACGCTGCATACTGCTTGACATATTTTTAAAATTGGAAAAGCATTATACAGCATGTATAGAGTGTAATAGGCTGTATGCTTTGCTGCATGCCAGTGTATGCTGCGATGATTTATCATTGCTTCTTTATGTCAGGTTTGAGCAGATAGGTAATTGTTTGCGAGACTCTGTCTTGTGTGTGTGTTTGGCAGTGAAAAATGCTTACTCTGCACCTGTGTCAGATGGACCTGCTGGGAGTTTGCAGTGTGAAAGTGCGGACCAGCCTTTCTGATGGATCCATAACCTCAGCTCATGTCCCTCAGCATCATAATTGATTTATGACTAACCAATCATATGTTCAACAAAGACAAATCAAGATATGAGGGAAGTAAATGTTCCCTTAGAGGTTCATTTAGAGTAGAATTTTATTACTGGAGTTAGATGAGACTTAATTGAGACTTAGTTTCATTATACATCACATAGCATCAAAGATGTAATGAAATGAAATATACATTTGTTGACACGTACACATATAGAGCTATAAGATTAATAGCATCCTAGATCATTTAAACTTGAATGTACGAATTTGATTAGAAATGCTCCATTTTGTTTAATATTTCGAGTTCATATTCAGAGCTCTGAATGTTTGATTTCATATTTGAGCATTATTTAATGGTTCAATAATGAGGAATTTTTTTTGTCTTGCTTAATTAATTAATGTAAAAAACACCTCTTCTGTGGTTAGTTAATTTTTTTTAATGAATTTGTCTGCCAAATTGGTCTGCTAAGTCAGTCAGTCATGTTGTGTGACCAAAAAATAAATAAATAAATAATTACATAAATACAATCTGATAATTTGACCTTTTTATAACAAGGAAGTTTAGTTTGTGTGGTGTGATTAACAAATTCATAATACAAGAAATAAAAACAAGGTGTATGATGTTAACTCGATTTTTAAAATACATATACAGTATTTATCATGGACACTAATTGTTCATTGATCCCAATCTGAGAAATCGTATCTGATCTCCGAAACTGCAACATTACTAGGGTCTTTTTTCTCAAGGGAAGCAGAAGGTTTCAGCGGAAGTCTCAATTTGCTCTCCAAGTAATCTCATTGCTGTCTTGAAGGCATCTGGCTTGTGATTTTTCTCTCTTGTGGGCTCTATCCTGAAGCTCATGTCTTGAGCAGCACCTCTCCATGTCTTCTGAGGGAGCGCTGTGTGTTGTTTTGAAGTGATTCTGACAGGAACAGACACGTCTCATTGTGTCAGTTTTCCGAAACACGTTCCCTTCGACCAGGTTTTGTTCTGCATGGCACTGAAACTCTGGATCACTACAATTGTCAGCTGAACAGCTTTGAGGAACCAAATCATTTGATCTGTCTTTGAAACACTTTGGCTGTACATAAATAAACCGGTGTTGCATTGGATTGCACCAGTGCCATTCAGTGGAGCAGGTATGGCATGCTAGACGTGCCACATAAAGATCCCAGCCTCAGAACGACTGAACGGATTGATTTCATGTTCGTGGAATGGATGGAAATACACCAGCAACTCGCACCCTCAAGCAGTATCAGGAGGGGATTGAGGCAAGCACTTCACTACTTTTCAGTGCTAGAAAGTTACTGATTGTCTGGTGTGTTTTTGTTTGGCCGTTGCAGGATCCTACAGCTTTCTGAACACAGTCCCTTTTAAGGAAAATCAATTCACTTGCTGAACATATTTGCAATGCCTCTGGCAGCTCTTTCCGGCATGCAAGACCAACTCCTATCTACTTGAATTGGGAATGGGGAAATGCTGAAGCCTCAAAAACTGATTGCCAAACATTTCAATAACATATTTTAAATAGGGTTAGGGCAATAAAAAATAAAAATCTCAAAAATGTTGTTTCTTTAACTCAAATAGCGTTAAACCATATGTTTCAGGTTGGTCCGGCCAATGCACATACAATCCCTAGCATGTTCAATCCTTAGAACTTCATTAGAGTCTTAAGACACTAATTATTTCTATATAAACAGGAGCTTCTAACAGGCACTGCATGCTCTTTGAAGGCAGAACTTTTTCTACCATTTTTCCTATTCCAATTAATATGAGTGAACCCTCTTGGTAAATAATGGTATATATACAGTCTTTGGTGTAGTCGAACCACTGAGCCAATAACCTGTGAAGAGATGAGTCAACGTGAAATGGCATTTGCCACCTCTTTTATATCTGTAATGTGACAGATTTTCTCAGTGATACAGATTAATTAATATTCAACCTTTTAAACATGCACGCCTGCACAAACTTTTGAGGAAAATCTCCACATATACTAAATAGTGTTGGGCGATACCAAAGTCCCTTTAAGGCAAGTCATTTCACTCAGCAGACATCTTTGAAGCGCCTCTCGGACGGCTATTTCAGTCACGCAAGTACAGCTCCGATCTCTTTGAATGGGGAAACCTCAAATTCTCCAAAGCTGTTCTCCAAGCTTAAAATAAAATGTCATATTTGAAATCACCAATGAAATCTTAACAACAACTGTCTCATAAATTCTGTTTCTAAATGCTCAAATTATGAAAAACAGCCAATGTGCATGTGCAGTCATTAGCGCGCGCTTTAGTGTCGGTTCAGACAGAACGCGTTTTTCCTGAAACGGAAAAAATCGCTCAATAAGAACAGGATCTTGAGTTACTGTAGGAAAGTAAATAGAGTCAGCTGGTTTTGAATTCATGTTGATGTTGCACTCCATCCATGAAGAGGCATGTTCAGTGCGTGGATGAGGGTGGGAAAAGAAGGGGGAGATGGAGTCAAAAAGAGCGAGACGGAACCGAGAGAGAGCGAGAAAGAATGAGAAGGAGAGCGAGATAGCCACAGAGTATGAAACTGGGATAGATAGATTGTCTTTTCGTTGTGCCACTAGGCGATTTATTTGTTGGAGAGTGTCTTGTAGTGAGCTGGCGTGGGGTCCCGAGTCAGAGTCACATACAGAACCCCTCCCTCCGTACCCCAGCGGACGTCCTGAAGACTTGAAGTGAAAGATAGAGAGACAGCAGCAGGAGACGGGCAGAGGCAGGCACTGGCATCTCAATCATGTCTGTCTTAATTGCCACCCAACAGATCGATACGGCTGCCTCTTCTAACATGGTAAGAAACTTTCAGTGATGGGTTACCTCTCCAGAGAGACCAAATCTTTACCAAGGGCTGTATATGTAATTCGAATTTTGGAAAGAAATCCGGTGACAATGAATAAATAATGTAATACTGAAGTCTGAGAGGAATCGTACATTGCTGTTCTTATAAGTGAGGTTATTGTGAGATCTGCCTCCCGAACAGAAAATCATTTGTCGAGCCTCTGAATTGCTAAAGCTTGTAAAATATATGGCATGCTCATCTGTTGCTCTGTACCACAGTGATTTTGGATGGAAAAGCTCTCTTCACATTAATGGAAGCATCCTGGAGTAGTAAAGAGTGTATTTGGTGGCGTGTGTGTGTTATTTGCAGTGCTTTGTGATGCTTGTTTCAAAATGAATGTGTTCAAGATGAGATCTGTTAAATCACAAAAAAGTAATATATTTTCAGATGCTGCAAATTAAATGAAATTAAAGAATTAATGTTAGGTTTGGGTCACTCAGGACATGGAAGTTATGATTTTTGATTGAGTATTTGTGGCGCTGGTATTTTGGTGTTTAAAGTCAATATCAATATGCAAAGGAATTACTATAATTTTTCTGAATCTTATGTAAATATCATCAATTCATCTTTTTTTGGAAAGTTGGAGGTCATTCTTTGGGTACTCTAGGACTTTGAAATGAGGAGATGAGGTGTAAATGTTTTATTTCTGGGAACATATTGACGTGGCAGCTTTGATATAAAGTATTGAATTTCCTATCAAACGTGTGTTGTGTAGGAAACATCAGTCCTTTTGCTTGAAATGTTTCATTTCCCAGCTAATGCCGCCTATTCCACCTCATCTCTCACCTGTACTCGCTCAATGGAGTCATGCTTCTTTATGAAAGATGATCAGGGGTCTCAAAAGTATTCAACATCAATCCCAGCCTCCAAATATAAGTTATATTACCTATTTTCTTTTTTTCTTTCTTTCTTTCTTTCTTTCTTTCTTTCTTTCTTTCTTTCTTTCTTTCTTTCTTTCTTTCTTTCTTTCTTTCTTTCTTTCTTTCTTTCTTTCTTTCTTTCTTTCTTTCCTTTTTTTTTGGGAGATGTCTGAAGGTAAGAGAGATGATGTCTACAGTCTTGGTTTTGTGTGAATTCAAGCTAATAGAACATCCTTCAAAAACAAAAAAAAAGTCCTGTAAATTCCTTAGAGTATAAAAATATATAGAATTTTTTATGTTTCATCAATGAAAGATGACAGATTGTGTCAAATACAGTGTCAGAGATGTGTAAAAAGACTATGAGATCTTCTCGGAATGCATTTGTCTTTAAAGAAGATTCCTCTGCCCTTCAAGTTATTATTACCTCTCAGCAGGCTGAATATGAAATAAAAAAAAATGAAAATAGCTGTTAAGAGTAATGAATTATGCTGAATTAAACTTGATCTTTGCTATTTATGTCCGTTTTACAAAAGCAAACTCTAAAAGCATTTGGAATAAGGTCTCCACTGCAGCAAATTAAAATGCTGTTTTAGGTACAATCTTCTAAACGCTGGATTGTTGGTATAATCAGTAGTTAAAGCATGTCTGCCTCACTGCAGTTTTTCAAAAAGGTTTGTCCGTAATTACATTTTCCCGGCTACCATTCAGGGCAGGATTATAATGGACGACTGTGGAAATTCTGCAGCAGAATTATTTTTTAAAATACTTATTTTCATCACACTATGGCTATGTTCCAAAACCTAATGAACTGTCTTTCAGCATCCTCACTGAGATGAGTGAGTCTAATGAGAGTTAGACATGTAGTTGCAAGGTTGCTTTTAGTTAGTGTAATGTCTAAAGTGAACCATTGAAATAAAGTGTTACCCAAATTCCTTGATCCATAAAGATTTCTACTTTGCGGTCATGTTCAGGACATTTTTGTGTATTTCTGACCGAAGTACTGCAAGGACTCAAAATTAAGCTATACAAGATGTGGGCTATTATAAACAAGCCAAACAACTACTAAAGGTGAACCACACTTGCATGTCTGAGTTAGTAGGCAATTAACTTTTTTTATGACAAAACACTAGAACTACTGCTACTACTGCTATCTAGTCTATGTAAAATGTTATAGGTTCAAATATTATGTCATGCTGTAACTCTACGGCTAATTCAAAACTGCATAGGTGAATATTGTGTAGATATGTTGTTTACATCAAATTCATGCTTTATTCATCAGTCCAGTCTGTTAATTTAATGGCTTGCAACCATAAACATCTGCGTTTATCTTAGACTACGGTATTCTATAAAAATGAAGACCTGTTTTTGCATTCCAATTCTGACATCCAAAAGTACAATACAAAATGTTTTCTCCTTATTCTGTGGATCTCAGCTGTTTTCCTTCATTTGTTACCATTGTTTTTAGTTTGTTTGTTTTATTTTTCCACCGTAATGCACATGCAACTGGAGTGATGTAGCTGTGATGTCTACTCTCAGATGGTCTATTCTCTTAACAGGGCCATTATGGGTTTGCGTTTTCTGCAAAAGATGCATGCAAACAACATTTGAGCACTCGTGAGAACTTGATAAGTTGTAGGCTGCCTATCTAGATAGTATGGAATGCAATATACTGGCACCATAATAGTGATGACATTTTTATTTTATTGATATCAGTCGATATAACACACTCTCTTGGCAGTGTTGTATCTTAAGCCCCACTGAGGTTTAGGTTTAAGGGTTGAGTTAGGGGTGGACTTTCATACTTAGTTTTGTTTCTTATACGTTTTATACGAATCAAATCGTGAGAATTTTCGGGTTGGTCGATATGTGAGTTTGTTGCCCCGAACTGCTATAGCTACAGTTCATAGACCTTTCACTGCCCCTTTCTCTCTGTGGCATCTCTTGTTTTGTTCTCATTCCCCTTTCATGTGGAGGTCTAAATAATAACGGTGAACTTTGCTGTGTCCAGTATGGCTGGCAGCTCTAGAAACTCGAGTAATAAAGGAGTTTGGCAGAATCCTGACTGATGTGTCGAGTCCTGCAGCAATGAAGTGTTGCAGACAAACACTCATATACAGCTGTGATATATATCACAACACACACCAACCACCAAATACTGTGCAACATCTCTATTATTGTACACTCTTTTTCTTTCACTAACAAGAAAGTACCAAAAAGTAGTCACTTGTTTTATAAATTGAGTTTTTTATTACCATGGTAATACAATGCTTTTAAATCAGCATTATTATTGAATACATATCTGGGAAACCATCTTTCTTTCTTTCTTTCTTTCTTTCTTTCTTTCTTTCTTTCTTTCTTTCTTTCTTTCTTTCTTTCTTTCTTTCTTTCTTTCTCTCTGTGTGTGTGTTTACATGGGACTGCATCTTATGTGTTTCTAATAGGATTGGGTTTCCATTTGCCCTACATACTGGCTGCATATTTGAGAGTCCCGTTCTACATGACAAAAGCAGAACATTATTTTTTTTCCCTGAATGTCGATCAGAGGGGAGGGATTGGGTGCATGGAGCTGTCACTCAGAGCGTGTGTCTTTCTCTGACAGGCTGGAACAGAGGGGTGGAGGGGTGGATGAGAATAACAGGGCCTATTAATTTCACCGTTTGGATTTTAGACAAACACGGTCAAGCTCCAGCAGCCTCAATCTCTCCCTGTCATTCAGTCGGGCCTCCATCGGAGCCAAAATACACACACACTCACACAACCTAAGACAGGGAAGTATAATGGTATATACACCGTTATACTGCTACACCATTGATACTGTGATACATTCGTGTTGTTATCAGTGGGCAGGACTGCTTTATGTTAATTACGATTGAGAAACATAAATTAGAGTATAGTAAAGCAGAGTGGAATGTGTCTTATACAAATCAAAATGTGGAATAATGTGTATTAATGTTATTAAGTGGTGGTTCTATCAACCCAGGCTAACTGGAAAAACGTGCCTGTGGCAACATTTCTGCAAAATAAAGTACCATTGCCTCGTGCACGTCTCGCGACACTTTTGAAACGATAAGTCAAGTAAGTGGTGCTAAAAGCATGTTTATTTCTATCTGAAACAGATAATAGTGAATCTGGCAATATTTTATTACTTTGGTGGTTGTACAAATTGCGGCAGTTCGGAAAAAAAAAATTCCGCTGAATAGTGCTTAAAGGTTAAGGGTCTATCACATTTGAACGCTACCCAAAACCTAACTGCTAATTTTAACAAAAACAAATGCTACTTGAATGCATGCCTTTTTCGTGTATCTGAACACTCTTACCTGAGTGTTCTACATTTCAAGTGCAATACTGTATCAGAGGAACTACTGAACAAGTTTACTACATCAGAAACGGCATGCATATGGTGCTGGTTATGTAATGCTGGTTGTTAAGTCAAAATGAATTCATTTACAATTATTTACTATGGTGAAAGTGTTTTGAGGTCATAACATAGTATTATATAATATATAGTCTTTATTAATCAGCAATCTGTCCCTGTAATCATAATCATAAAGATTTTGGTGTTTTACAGCCAGTTGTGGCGTTTCATAAATAGTTTTACTACTTAAATGTTTAATTTGTAAAGTCCTGTATTCACTGAAACATATAGGCGGTATCATATGTACAGTACAATATACTATAAACCATTCTTTGTTGAAATTCCAGAAAACAATTATTATTATAACATCATAATAGTAAACTACAGTGCTCTACCTCCCACCGCTCACATACTTTGGAACCCATACACTCTCTGAATTGGAATTAAATAGTTCCTAGTCTATCCTAGTCATAATAGTTCTGAATATTTTGAAGAAGAGCGAGGCAGCCATCTGCTACACGCCAACACTGTCTTCTTCACCTCAGTTGGGTTATAGAGACGATTGTCTGGACTAATTCAGTTTGTCCCTTTGTTGTGAAGTATAGAAATGTGAAATATCCAGGTAATGGCCATATTGATCTTGCACATATGAAGGCTGCGGTATATCAAAGTATCGTGGCTTAGAAATGGCAAAGGAATGAATTCTTGTGATCTCTCCTGCTCTCCAGCCATTCCATACTGTCTCTCTCCACTCTCCAGTACAGGCCCTTCATCAACAAGGTCAAGCATCTCTTCCGTCTTCTATTGCTGTTCTTCACATTCAACATCATTGATGAACTGACTCATCCACAGGTGCCCTCAAGAACCTAATTAAGCAAAAAAAAAAATTCATTCACTTTTTAAGGAACAGGTCATAAAAATATGACATAATTTACTCACCCTCATATCGATCCAAACCAGCACAACAGGGCAGAAGTCTAAGAGACAGCACTCTTAAAAAGTTTAAATTGGTGAAACATATTTACACTAAAAAAAATTGAGTAAATTTTAAAGCTGTGAAATCAATGAAATGTACTGTATGAATTTAGTAAATGCAAATCAAAAAGAAAATCTGAGTGACTGCATCTGGTACATTAACAAATAAAATTGAGTAGAAATAATTTAACATTTAAACATTTAAAAAACAATATTTATGAGTAATATTAACTGTTTTTATTTATAAGTAATATTAACTTTTTTTTATTTCCTCTAAACCTTTGTAAAATAGTATTCCATACAAACACCAGTATACATGACATTGGCTTTTAGCAATACAGCATATTTTACACTGTTTTAACATGTAGCCTATAAAATATTGCCTACATTTATACTCATTTAACAAACAATTTAGAAGTAAAAATGAAAAATTTAAACATTCAGGTAGCCTAATTCAAGTGTAATCAACCGGTCTGTTATCCAATTTCCATCGGATCAGCGCTGGTTCTCGTGCCGGAGACGGACTCGCGCTCTGTGGGTGAACTTCGAACTTCAGACCGCCGTCCTGCGTTTCACTCATAGCCGAAAGATACTGCGAGCGACTGACTCCATAACCTGCCAATAAACAAACAGTGCACAGTTCTGAGGACATTTTATCATCCAAATTAATTATATTCATTATCATTAGGAATAAAGTTGCGTGTTTTATGCAAGGCGTTTCAATCACGCGAAAAGACAGGGTGTCACATTACGCCTCTGTATGTTGTTTTGCATTAAATAAAATGATTTAAAGCACAGTAATGATTTTATAGATAAAATAAAACATACACAAACCTGAATTTCACAGAGGTAATGCACCAATTCTGCGACGCTGAGAAGAGAGAACTGTTCTGAATTTGGACTGAAGAGAGTTTAAACAGCATGGGTGCATTGTTTTAATTGAGTAAACTTACTCAATTTCTTAAGAGTGTGTTAAATATATTAATAATATTGATTTGAATTAAGTAATATTTTTGTTTCTTGAAACAGATCAGTTTAATTCTCCATTCTCAAATATTTTCATAGAAATTTCACAAATATATTAAGTGTATTATAAATAAATAATTGGTTAGTCAAATACTAAATTCTTTTAGTGAAAAAAAAACCCTTAAATATAACTGTAAATTTTAGATAAAATTAACTGTTGGATTTTTTGTCAATTATTTTGGTGTTTAACTCAAACAATCAAGTAAACGATATTCAGAGATTTTATTAAGTTAATAAAGTTAAATATTACTGTAATATTTACTAAGCCACAGAATTACCAGTATTTTTTAGAATGTGTCCAAACTGTTCATTTTAGGACTGGGCTGTCAAGCTGCAAAAAACCTTCCACAAAATATCTATCAGTCTATATATCGTCACTGGATATAGTCCAGAAAAAGTATTTGGTGTATGGTTCTTACCGCCAGAGAGCATCCGTCATATTAAGAGGGCAACTTTAATGCCTATTACGCTGGAGAGAACTGTCTGATATGGATGATGAATCCAACAAGAACGGGCAGATCAAGCCGGGTGGTGAGATGGAGATGATTGGCCCTCAAAACAAGGAGTAAAACAGCCACTGACTATGTTGTTTTCCTCAACTACCTAATTTATAAAGCTTAGGCACAGACTTTTGGAGGCAGTTTAAGGAAAGTGGCATTAGAGGATTGTAAGGATATAAAGTTTGCTGGCAAATTAAGGGCAAATTATAAATCTACTAGATGACAGTTTTTTAGAAAAAGTTTTAAAAGTATAGTTGGTGGAATTGATATAAAGTGACCTCATAAAGCATTTGTATGCTTAAAAACGCCTGTATTTCATTGCATTAGATATCCAAATATTAAATCAATTATAGCTATAATAATAGCTATAGCATCTGCACTCTTATGCTGCTAAATTCTCTTTCTCTAAATTCTCACAATTCTCTTTTGCACAATGACTTCACCATGTTTTTTTATATATATATATTTTTTTTTTTACTGATTTTTAGTGGATGAATGTTCAGTTCTCCTCAAGTTCACCCAGCAGAGTAACCACAGATGTAGTTCATCACATTAAATGGATAGTTCACCCAAAAATTAAGCATAGCGTCAATTCTGGCAGGTCACGTTAGTCAAGCTCGCATCAGCTGACTCTCAGCTGATACACGCCTACCTAAAGGAATAAGGCACCTATCACTGTATACATATATAAGCTCCTTCAGTATTATCAGCAGCTATCGCGTTTCTCAGGAGCTAATTACCCTCATCCATCCCCAGCTCCTCCTCGTGTCAGTCAGGATGGCATTCTGATTCATCTTGAATCAGGATATATTCTTGAACTATGTTGTACTTTAAACTCTTGAATTAATGATATCTGCAATACATTAATGTTGGCTGTGTTCTGTTTACCCTAAGGGTTATTGCTGCTCTCCCTGCTCTTATCCATGCTAGGCTGCATGTTCTTGCCCAGAACAGAACCATACCGCCAATCCTAACTGTATGCTAATTAGGGCTTTGACTCCGAACTTCGTTTTTCGAATATAATTCGAATATTTAAAAAAATAATGATATTCGAACGAATATTAGGCAGCCTTTAATATTCGAACCTGTTATGGGCATTATTTTTTGTAAATGTGTTTGCTTGTAAACATTGTTTTCAATTCAGATTCCAAGGCTTTTTCACGCCTGGTGAAGTTGTGAATCGCGAGCTCATTAGCAAGGCTATTATTGGTCATCTGGGCTCCTGTTGGTGACATTAGCGTCCTGGGTAGCACCTATTTTGCATACCAAAACAATGGCCGCGCCAACGCCTACAACAACCACGCCTGACGAGGAGTTCGAAATCTACACTCCTGACAATTTGAAAAGCAACGTGTGGCGCTACTTTGGGTTCCCAAAGAAACGGAAAAATCATGAGTAAGGACAAAGTGATGTGTAAAATATGTAGGACCAAACTCACATACCACGTGACGACCAGCAACATGAGAGCCCACCGGTCAACACTACATCCCGGCAAGCTGTAAGAGGAGGAGGGGGAGGGATTGGGGGCGAGGCAGGCCAGAATCGACTCCCATGCTATCTCCGTCAAAATATTATTAATAAATATTTTTGAATATTAATATTAATAAACAAACGAACTTCGAATATGATTTTTGGCCAAAAGTCAAAGCCCTAATGCTAATTGTCAATCGTATTTGACGATAGTTGTCCTGACAGAAATGAAAGTTTTGTCATCATTTTCTCACCCTCAAGTTGTTCCAAACCTGTATGAATTTCTTTCTTCTGCTGAACACAAAGGAATATAATTTGAAGAATAACCAAACGGTAACCAAACAGTTGATGGGCCCCATTGACTTCCATAGTATTTTTTCTTTCCATACTATCGATGTTAATGGGGTCCATCAACTATTTGGTTACTCATACTCTTCAAAATATCTTCTTTTGTGTTCAGCAGAAGAAAGAAATGTATTCAAGTTTGGAACAACTTGAGGGTGAGTAAATGATGATAGAATTTTAATTTTTGGGTGAACTATCACTTTAACTATCAATATGATCCACTCAAGGAAGTGTAATATCTGGAAAAGCCCTCTGACTCAGTTTTTTTTTTGTTTTTTTGGGGACAACGTTGCCGATTCCCCAGGTCTGTGAAGTTGACGTGAAACAGACTGAAGACAGAAATAGTCAATTTCACTCTTTACAAACCCTGCAAATTAAACCATCACAGGTCAACATAATGTATGGGCTATCCTACACGTCAATGTTTATTTTTTTGGGATGAAAATAAATTGGTTGTTTGTGTCTTGTCTTGTTGGAAGTCAGTCTGGCATACCGCTGTTCCTTTTATAACCTGCTTCAATTTTGGGCCGGTTCAATGTTTTTAACACGTTTACAAATGCATACTTCATCCCTGCAGGTGTTTCTGAGTGATGCATCATTTAAGGAGCTCTTGCATATGCAAATCTCTCAGAGACTGATTATGTTTGATGGAGCAGATGTCCTTACTCCTCTAACAGACCGCCTGAGGTCGTGTATGTACATGTGTGTACGCACAACAGTTATTCATTTTAAACATTTCACATTATTGCAAATTACTGTAAAAAAAATCATTACCATGTTTTTTTGGACATAGTACCATAGTAATACCATATTTTTTTACCATATATAATGATAATACTATGTTGTTAAAGTCAGCATGAACAAATTGAGTCCTTTCTCCCTTATCGTGACGTATATCCGAGTGAAACTGCTTCTCAAACATGTCGGGCGGAACTTGATTTTCTCCATCCTGAATTGATTGGATGGTTGCGGTTTGCTATTGCTTTGGTCTCTCATGTGAGTGATAGAAAAATGCTCCTAAAAACACATCATCAGAATTATAACTGTGCCATGGTAAACTCTGTAAAAGTAGCTAAACTGATTATTGCAGTAAAATAATGTATTCATTTTAATATCAGATGTTTTAATGCCTAACCGCCCTTTATGTGCTTGTGAGAGATTTTCATTCTTTCTGCTGTCAAGCGTTTGTTTTAACCTAATGAAACCCTCAGGGCAGATAATACAGTATAGATAACGATTTGGACACACTTATAATTCTGAATAATTAAGTCATCTTTTAAAAAAAGAATGAATAATAACATACGAAAAAAATAAAGTGTTTTAATTAAGTTCATGTATAGTCACAATTTATATTTGTCTGATAAAAATAATTTCAAAATAAAGTAACACTTTACAATAAAGTTTCATTTTCTTAACATTAGCTACATTAGTTAACATGAACTAAAAATGAACAGCATCTTCTACAGCATTTGTATTATTTATATCAACATTTACTAAACATTAGTTATTGCACTGTGAATTTAACAAAGATTAATAAATGCTGTACAAATGTATTGCTTGTTAGTTTATGTTAGTTAATGCATTAACTAATATTAACAAATTCGACCGAATTGTGAAGTGTTACCAATGTTTATAGGTGGCCATTTCAAAGTCTTTTTAATTGGTCAAATATATTTAACATGACACTTTTTTCTTTTCCTATTTTATGAAAACTGATTATAAACAAAGTTTATTAACTTTATAACATGCTTCTGACATGATAAAAAATACATTTCTGTTTGTTTGGGATCTCGGAGACCCCAGATATAAAACATGAATACATGAATAAGAAGTGACATTAATCAGTATCATTCTTATATCTGTATCTCTAGTTTGTGATACAACAGAGGGTTAAAGCGTGAACAAAATCTGCCTTCTGGGTTTTGATTTGAACAGTGGAGCAGATTAAAATGGCTGGAAGGAAAATACGAGGTTCATTTTTAAATTACTATTATTACTTTACACAGACATCTTTGCGACCTCAGTAAAGTCAGTCTCAATGGAATATGAGGGTTAAGTCTTTAGATCAAAAGTTTTATAGATCACAAGAAACAGACATTAAAGTTTGACTGGTACTGGAGGTGTCTAGTTGTGCAAGTGATTCTGCAGAGGTTTATCTGGCCACTTGGAGGCGCTCTAGTATTTCCTGTGATCAGTGTAAAAGGATGGAAATAAACAGTTAAGATGGATGCACAATTGCAGAAAGTCACTCTTTAGTTGTATGACGGCATTGATTCTGACTCATTCATAATAGTCTCTATCAGCACTATTCACATATGAGAAATCATCTTGAATAAGGTCATTAGCTCCTTGGTTTTGGCTTAGAGACATTCGTCCACATGTTCTGTAGTTTTTGAGGTTGAAAAAACTCAGTGGATGAATGTGTACAAAGTAAATGGACATTCTCACTCAAGTCTTCTTGTGAAGTGTTTGTCCCATCACCACGGATCTTACTCTCTGAATTTAAATCTTATCGATCTGCTTGTTTGACTTTTTTTCCCCTTGGATCTTCATCGGCTCTTTCTGTGTGTGGAGTGTGAGGGCTTAAAGATAATTTTGTCAACATCAGCGTTCCTATAGCACACAGTGCACAATTGATAAGAGCATATCTTGTGATATTTCCTAATGGCTTTGCTGTACAAACGATTTTCTAGGAAGATAAGCGCCGCTAGTCAGGCAGAAGGAGGGAAGACCCCACACTGGCTAGACTCACATTAGGGACCAGATTTACGAAAGAGGGCAAATTAGCATGAGAGCGCAATTCCAAAAAAGATGGGAGATGGGAGTGGAAAGTTCTGCGCGTGATCTACTGACAACGCAGTAAATTCAAATGAAAGAACACAGACACAGTCAGATCATTTCCATAATGACCAACACAATCTACCAAGATCAGTGCAAATTAACGTCTGGTTTAAGACATGCTTTTTTTTATTAAACCTTATTAAATCACCTTGCATGATTCATTTAAATATTCTTCTCCCATAAATTTTGCGACTGAAAGGGAAACTCCTACAAATGCATGTGCAATAAGGTCAGATGCAAAAATATCTGTGTCCACGCCTTTTCAGCGCAAATCTTTCAAAGCGTGTCTTTAGTAAATGCTGATATAGTAAAAGAGGGTTTGCACTGGCACAAGCTGTTAGTAAATCTGGCCCTTGGTCTAACACTTTCCAGGTGCCAAATGAGTTAAATAATTTTGATACAACTATTACTCATAAGCAGTAACTTTATTAAGAACTGCATTGTTATAATTCATTTGAAACCAATTGCAAGAATGATAGTCTGATCATCACTGATGTAAGTGACACCAAACTGTTACAACTCACACATCTCTTAACAACTTTTTTTTTTACTCCTAAACTTAAAAATTACAATGTGTCTTGATGTTTTATGACACGTGCAATTTCATCTTGAATAACAATAACCTGCGCTTATAGACACTAATATAAATGGGAAACAAAAAAACGCTCTTAATAATTCTGTTGTCATAAGGACAATATATATGACAGTATATCATATTAGCAAAAAAATATATATGTAAATATATATGTATATAATATATATATATATATATATATATATATATATATATATATATATATATATATATATATTTGAACCATGGACTTCTTCCTTCAGTCTGAGCTTTTGGTAATGCTCTCATTATTATGTCATTAATAAATAAGTTTTTTTACAGAAAATATTTACTAGAAAATATACTGTAAGCTACCTTTCAAAAGTTAGGGTTTGTGTTATGAGGGAGGAAACATAAATAAAGAAATCTGTACCCGCTGCTATTGTGTATATATACGTATATACACACACACACACACACACACACACACACACACACACATATATGTATATATAGAAACAAGCACACAATAGCAGCAGGTATATATATACAGTAAATATATATATACAGTATATACATATATATATATACATATATATATATATATATATATATATATATATATATATATATATATATATATATATATATATATATATATATATATATATATACTGTATATATATATATACACACTTATTTCAAGTTATAGGGCCCTATTTTAACGGTCTGAAACGCAAGTATCAAGCGCGAAACGCAAGTAACTTTGTGGGCGGGTCTTGGGCGCTGTTGCTATTATACCGGTGGGATAAATGACTCTTGCGCCCGACGCAAATCTAAAATGGGTTGGTCTGAAGTAGCTTCATTATTCATAGGTGTGGTTTGGGCGTAACGTGAAATAAACCAATCAGAGTGTCATCTCACTTTCCCTTTAAGAGCAGGCGCGCTTGTTCTAAAGCGGATTCCTATTATAACGGCGGATTTGCCAGGCGCACACCAGGAGCGCTTCACAGCCGAGGAGACTGACGTTCTCGTCAGGGACATTGGGGATGGAGAAACCCACCCAAATTAACTTCGGTTAAACAGGCGTATGATAATTTGGGTAAATGTGTAAGCTAGATGTATGCTTTTATAATAATCTATCTATCTATCTATCTATCTATCTATCTATCTATCTATCTATCTATCTATCTATCTATCTATCTATCTATCTATCTATCGTAATAATGTATGATTTGCAAAAATGAGAACTGCTGCATCTATGTGTAGATGAGAGAATCAAAGTGTATGCGCGTTGAGCACACGCTACATTGATTATGGCCCTTAAAATAGCATATGAATAACATGCGCAACGCGCCACTGACTTTAAACTGTTTTTTTTTCAAAGTGTATGCGGTTTAGAATTGTTTTCTAAACCTGCAAAATAGCATGAGGGAACGTTTGCGCCGGAACACGCCTCCTCTTTGCGCTGAACCGCCCCGGGAGCGCAAGTGTATTTCTTAGTTAACCGACGTGCGTCTGTGGAGGGAAAAGTCCGCTTTGCGCGGGTGCAAAATAGGAATGATACATGCGTCGGTGTACAAAGTCAATTGCGCTGGGTGCAAGATAGGGCCCATAAAGTGTTAAGCTCATGTTACATTTTCTGTGTCCTGTTGCAGTCTGAATGTTCAATTTCAACATAATTTGCCAACTTTAGAAATCTCAATGTAATCACGTTAAATTATCGTAACTTTGCAGGAAGGCTATGCCCTCTTGACTTTTAATGACAGCCTCTTTTATAGTCTGTTAAAAGTTTTAATGCATTTTGTGATGTGTTTGGCTTTAAGCCATTGACCATGATTGCAGTCCTACTTGAGAAAGAGTCAGTGTCACCAGCAGTTGCCATCCAATCATTTCTATTCATTAGTGAGGAGTGCAGTGAAATGCTGAAGCTACTGTAATTACCAACGCTTGATTTCACAGTTTTGTGTATCTCTTTACATGCTCTAGCTGGCATCCTAAATAGTCTGTACAAGTTATTGTGTCCTATAACAATGTGTCCCAACCAGGGCTACATAAAATCTTGTCGCTATTATTAGAAGACAGTTTCCTGTGGGGTTGTTTTCAAGAGTACAATTCTCTTCTAAAAATAGCCAAAGGTGCAACATATATGATGTCCCTCGGAACGTCAGTTTAACAGTTGAGACCTTTTGTTGTCCCAGATTTTTCTCACGGAATTTGTTTCTGAACATCCTTGCTGAAAAATGCTGCTGGGTTTCTGGTTTCCACTGGTCAGGCAGATCTGGGGTACATTTCCCATACAACGATGTAACTGCTTAACCACCATAGTATGATGCATCGTTGGAGAAACTAACTAGCTAGTCACAACTTTTTCCTGAAAACATCCGTCATTCAAACCACGTTGGTTCAATAATACACACTACCTGTCAAAATTCTGGATTGGTAAGATTTCTCTCTCTTTTTTTTTTCTGCTCACCAAGGCTGCATTTATTTGATTAAAAATACAAAAAAATATGTATATTTAAAAAAAGAAGTAATTTATTCCTGTTATCAAAGCTAAATTTTCAGCATCATTACTGCAGTCTTCAGTGCCTCATGATCTTTCAAAAATCATTCTATTATGCGGATTTGATGCTCAAAAAACATTCATTATTATTATCAATGTTAAAAACAGTTGTGTTAATTTTTTTTCAGGAATCTTTGATGAATAGAAAGTTCAAAAGAACAGCATTTATTTGAAAATGAATCTTTTATAACATTATATATGTATTTACTGTAACTTTTGATCAATTTAATTCATCCTTGATTAATAAAAGTATTGGTTTCTTTTATTTCTTTCCCCCAAAAAATAAAATAAATAATAATAAAATAAAATAAAAAAACACTTTTGAACGGTAGTGTTTAATGTCACAAAAGTATTTCAGATGAATGCTGTTATTTTGAACTTTCTATTCATCAAAGTATCCTGATATAAAAATGTAAATAACAGCTTAAAACAGCTGTTTTAAATTGTAATAATATTTCACTATATATATAATATATTGTGTATATATATATATATATATATATATATATATATATATATATATATATATATAATGTTTTTTTCTTTTTTTGTATTTTTAATCAAATAAATGCAGCCTTGGTGAGCAGAAAAGACTTCTTTTAAAAACATTAAAAATCTTACCGATCCAAAACTTTTGACTGGTAGTGTAGTTAATGACATCACACAGGTGGTGGAGTAATAACGTCTAATTAATCCTTTCTGGATCAAATTAATGTCAGATTATTGCTTTAAATAAGAAACATGGCAACTGAAGACTACTTTGCTATTTTTGTTCTCCCTTATTTTGCTTTATTTTCAAATGTTTTATTGCATTCAATTGCAAGTTCCCTCTTACATCACTCCTGGGTTCCCTCGGCATACTAGAGCCGAAACACAGAATCGTTGAACTATGCTGGTATTGATGAATTTTGCGACCATAGTTGGCTAACAATGCATTTTGCAAATGCAACCCTGGTTTGGTTGCTGAACACTGGCTTGCCCATGCTATGAGATCCACCAAACCAAATAAAACCACAGCAAACCTTCAAATTGAACAGTATTCATATTTTACTGTGTGGTTATCATAACAGCGAGTGCTGCTTTCACTTGTCAAGCAATCGCCCTGTCCTAGTTGGCATATTATTCTATCATAATTAATGTGGTGTGTCACGACATGCTTTTAAGAGGTCTGTGTGTTTTTGAGGCGCTGTCCATGGTGCTGAATCACACTGCCTAGTATGTGATCTGGAGCTGTCCATGGTTCTGCAGCACTGCTATGATTTTAATGGGCCATTTTAGAAATATTTGAGCGCAACATTTAATTCGCTAAATTCTCTCAAAAGATTTCACAATTTAGAGACGTGGGAGCTAATTGTTGCTGGTTTATAAAGTGTTGGGTTGGATTTGACTTTTAATTAACCTGTCTAAATAATGTAAAACATTTTTATTCTTTTTGTCTTTTGCAATTAGCAATTATGTTTCTTGCTTTATTTTGTGCTGATGTTCCCTTGGCAGAAAAGCTGCTACACTTTTTATTTATTTTAAAAAGATTGCAATAGGCTAGACATGGAAATTAGATTATCCCATCTATTAAATTTATAGTCTATTGTAATTGTGGCAAAGTTGTTAGCACACATACTCAGTACTCAGGTTCGAGTCCGGCCTGCAACATCATTTAGTTCTACTAACAACCACAAATAAACAAACAAACAAATAAATAAAAATTGTTTGTAGTTGTTTGTCTGTCTCAGTAGGACAGATTGCATAATATTAGATTGCAGTAGATCTTTCAGTTGTGTGAAGGATTCTAAGTGCGTTTCTCAATACCATGCCTATAATTGAATAACCTGACCTTAATTACTCATTCTAACCCTACTGCCTTAGAAAGCTGGCATTTAAACCAAGCACGTTTGTGAAAATTACTCGGAAACCTTTTGAATCTCTCTGTATTGAGCAGAACGCCTTTATTTATTTTTTTACCTGCTTTCTGTTTGCGTCCCCTCACCGTTCATTGGCCTTATCGAGGACAAGGACACCATCCTCTAAAGCACGGCCTTTCATAACGTCCACACACCTTTAATACGTGACTGAAAATGTCCAGCTGAGGCTAATGGAAGTCTATTGATTTAGGCTATTGGCCGCGAGTGGCTTACGTGGTGGAATTAGCGTGGATGTAAAAAAAAAAAAAATGCAATGCATTTAAAACGATTAATTATGCCCTTATGCGACTTGAGCTGCAGCTTTTGTTGTGCAAAAATCCCATTTTGTCAATACACCATGCGATGGCTTTGGCACCTTAATCTCAAACGCTAAGTCTCTGCATGAAGAGATTTTTGATTAAAATCTCATCAAACTTTCCTCTGCGAGAAATCTTTCTCGCTGCGTACACAGTTAAACACACACACCTCAGGCTCTGAATGCAGATGAGGTGTGTTTGGATGTGTTTGTGTGCCGCTGTCATCTTCACGTCTTTATTCTCCTGTCCCATGTGGTTACGGCTGCAGATATACTACATGTCAAATACATTTGGTGCTGCTGTGATTTTACACTGTCACTTTAACCTTATACTGTTGATGAAGATTCTTTTTAGTTTAGAATGTTGTCAGGTCTCTCTCCAGATCTTTAGTTTTCTGCTAAACTCCATTGGGACTTAATTTCCAAGCAAGGCAATTAAAGCAGCAGAATTATAACAAAGGATGAGGATACAAGCAGAATGCAGCAAGTGTTGAACCTGATATGGGTGTTTCCAAACGTCACAAATACTATTTGAACTAACCGTTATCCCAAGTCAGTGCATAACTCATTTGAGCTACCGAAAGATTTGCTCAAACTGTGTATGTTGTTAAAATTTTCACTTGATGGATGTCAAATCAGACAGGGAATCCAACATTGTAAAAAAAAAAGTACTGCTACCTACATTTTTGCTCCAAAAACATACCTATAAGCATACTATTCACTTCAGTTTCCAGCTGAAATGAACACTATAGATGCAGTAAAACACCAACAAGTTCTATTTCTTTTAACATAAATTATAATTACAGGGCCAGAATATCGATTAATAAGCACTTATTTTTGTGCAGTTCCTATCACAATACTGTTATGACCTCAAAACACTTTTACCATAGTGCATGATTTGTAAGCTAATACATTTCTCCTTATGCTCCAACTTGCCTCAACACGCCTCCCAGAAAGTTTCTAGTATGCCTAGTAAAACCCGGGATACACCGAGCCGACGTCAAAGAACTTGCGGCGACAAAGGCAGACTGTGTTGTCGCCTGTTGTTGGCCAAAAAGCTACACTTGAACACAGCAAAAGGACTAAAGGTGACTGTCAACTAGCACGTGCATTCTGCGTCTGCGTGTAAGTAAATATCTGTCTATATCAGCAGGTATCAATAGTCTATTTTCGTCATTCGAAAAGGGAAACCCATACTAGGACTGCAGATTCAAAAACCTTAAACAAAGCAGCGCTTGCTTACCATGTTGAATTTCAATCACGCTGATCACTGTCTTCTTTCCAGTCGGCACATATTATTATGTGCATTCGAATGCTCAGGTAAGATGACGTAGATTTATAACATCCTTCTGTCTGTACCGTCTTGACTTTGCTCGCTTTCATCACTTTCACATTTATAAGAGTTCTCTCTCTCACCAACGACCCGACACCAATTCAACATGCTGAATCGGCCCAAAAACAAAATATAGGTTTAGGGTAGGGTTTGGTGTAGGTGATATGTTATTTTCAAATGTGATAGAGCATTAACCTTTTAGTGCCACTCACCGGACATTTCATTTCCGAACTTTCGCGATATATACAATAACCAGCGTAATAAAACATTGCCAGATTCATGTTCATCAGTCTTGCGGATAAAACTAAACATGCTTTTATAGCCACTCACTGGACATTTCACTTTGAAAGTGTCGCAAAACGTGCAAGAGGCAATGTAATATCACGTTACTGAAGTACTCCCAAGGGCATGAGTGTGGGTTGGAAAAAACCCATAGACTCGCACTAAAGGAAGTACTTCTGAATGTACTGAATGCAGTTCTTTTAATGTTTATATTCAAATGAATGAAAATGCAAAGCAGCAATAAAAATGCTAAATAGTCAATGAGTCCGATTTTATGAATGTATGTTTTTAGGGTTCAGACACTTGAATGTTGGATGAGAGGGGTCATTCTTCTGTCAGGTTGTGTAAAGCCTCATGAGCGGCACGCTGCACAGGTCACAGCAGTGAAGGCAGCTGTCCTCACAGATTGTATCACTCAAAGGGTCTTTTTCTTTTTCATGTTTTTCTTCCTTTAGGCTTGATATCTGAACATCAGATTTCATCAGTCAGCTTAATGTTTTTGCACATTGTATTTTTTCTATTATCATCATTGTGAAGTGGAATTATGAGAAAGATTTTACTGTACATCACAACTTAACGTTAAATGCTCAGGTGTTCCCCCCAAAAAGTGTAATTGATTATTTAAAAATTAAAATGTAAGTTAAAAAATACTGAGTATGGCATGGAAATTAAAAGTATATTGTTTTACGCAGCTCTGCATTCTGCCCATCACTCTTACTGAAAATGATTTGTGACCTGCATTTAACGTTTACTTAGCTTTCCGATGTTTGATTTTGCCTTGACCTCGTACAAGCCAGAATATGGCATGCTCAAATGACACCGGTCTGGTCTTGAGTCAAACATGCCCAAAACATACATACAACTGCCAACCCAACATTGCGAAGGCCACTTCTAAAAAAAGCTGCAACTAATGGGAAGTTCATGGGAAGTGTGTTGTGAGAGTTCCAAAGAGCAAAGATATATGGACTTTAGACCCCAGTAGCACTCTTTGCATTTTGTTTTCTATGTGGGAAAGTATGCAATGTTATATATATATATATATATGTATATATATATCAAAAGTATTGGGCATTTCACTTTGAAGGTGTTGTGAAACATGCAAGAAGCATCAAAATATAATATAATATATTTTAGAAAGGACCTCCGTCACAAGAAGACCATCATATTTGGGAGTCTGTGGCAAAACGTTTGAAAACTCATGCTGAGCAAATAAAGCTGCTGTCAGAATGGTGTAATTCAGTCTCTCCTGAGGCTAATTTTGACATTACATTAAGCTCTGGGTTAAACACTGACCCTAGTTTGTAGTATTTTACCCAGAAAGAATTTGAATGTCCTCATTAGTGAAACAAATGTGGCTGAATGTGAGATGCTGGTATCTTAACAGCACCAACTATGCTCCTTTAACACATGTAGATTGAAGATTAGATTAGATCAAAAACACCAATGTCACATGACCAGCTACCTAATACTGAATTGCGGAAAACTGCATTAATCAAGTGCTTTAAACCAACATTTATTAGACATTAATTTCATAAGTATAAAGTGTTCCATACATATATATATATATATATATATATATATATATATATATATATATATATATATATAGTTTTATTGGCCAACCCGGAAATGAACATCACCCTGCTTTATGATTCTTGTGCGTTTTTTCATAATTACAAGTAAAAATGTAAAGTTCAAGGGTAATGTCACCTTTTCAGTCTTACTATAAAATCCACTAGTAGGAAAATTTGAGTTGGAATAGTTTGCAAATATAAACAACTGACTAAAATAACTGACTGTAATAAGGCTATGAAAGCGACTTAGTGAATAGATGAGTAGACATTTGGTG
Organism: Abramis brama; assembly: GCF_963993115.1. NCBI lineage: Eukaryota > Metazoa > Chordata > Actinopteri > Cypriniformes > Leuciscidae > Abramis > Abramis brama. The sequence continues at coordinate 7,686,224 of NC_139986.1, read as the reverse complement.
TGACAATGTTTTATGTTCCCAACAACCTGTGTAGTCCCATTTGGCCACTTGTTATCAACTGCCTTTTTTAAGACAAGAAAAAATTGTCAAGGGTTCATTAATGATGTATTTCATATTGCAGAATAAAGCATGAAAATATCTTGAGCTAGTGTTCACCACAGACCTTATTTCAGTCATTTAACCAAAAACCCTTTTAAAAAATGTGCTAACTCATTTCCAGGTTTTAGGACTCATTACTGCAGCTCAATAATATTTTTTCTCTGTCTCTCAAATTCCCAGACTCCCTATAACCCTCTTAAGGCCCCAGAGGGGTCCCCAGTTTGAAACCTCTGGCTAAACTGGATTGCGGGTACTCACGTCTTGAATTGAAAAACTGTGCACAAAAGAGCCCCATCTGTTTAAAAGCATTTGACCCATGGGGTTCTTTCAGAGGCCCTGGATTCTGCTTGGTCTAACCTAGGCACAGGTGAACCACAGTGTGAATGATCCTGTAAAGTTCTGAGCTGCCTGCCATCCACAACCAGGTCTGAGTTCCCACATTCATGAGGGTTGGAGAGAAATCACAGTGCTAATGTAGGAGATGAATAGAATAATAGAGACATTAGGATGCTGGCGGGGCTGGTGGAGAGAGGCAGGCCCTGTGGAGCAGCTGTTGTATCGTGGGATGGGTGATTCAGAGCCAGAGTGAGATGTTGCGAATGAACTCAAATGAAAGACAGCTGGCACAGCTTTGGGTTTTGTTTGCCAATAAGGACAAAATTAGACAGGAGTTGCCCAGACAATAGATCACTGTTCAAACGCTGTTGGACACAAAATTGGAAATTTCTACCCTTGTGATAACAGATATAGTTACAAGTCATAATTGATGCTTTAACTGTCGAGCACAACTGACATACATGAATAAGTAAAGATATGACAATATAAAATAATCAAAGACCAAAGCTATTACTAGTGTGATCAACTCAGGGCATGTGCAAAATCACATATTTTATAAAGCTACTAGACTTGTCTGAATGACTAGTCAGCATTATGGAAACCTTGTAAAGTTGGTTTAGAGTCACATTCACTAGATTCCAATCATGTTTAATGAGGTATGGGCACTAAAGCCCTTCAGTGGAGTAACAGACAGATATTCACCAAATTATTAGACTAAAATAACTGGGAGCAAAGTCAGAAATGATAATGCCACATCTGGAGTCATCAATTGTAAAAAGTAATGGACGGTGTTTAAGATGTATCAGCATTGCTACATTCAACTGTGATGTGCTATTATAATTTTGAAAATGTTGCATTGTATTAATTTCGCTTCCTCACATTCTCCCATGCATTGTTCTTTGAAAAGGGTTTAGTGTGCTGACAGTTTAACAGTTACAGCATAAACTGGCATCTTCATTTAATTTGTAGACAGTTTTATTTAAAGGTGCAGTATGCAAATTGACAACTAGTGGTTGAATTGGGTACTGCAGTTCAAAATTTACTTGCAGTTTGAGTACCCCCTACAAGCTTCCATAGCATAAGTTGTCTTTTGATTACAATTTAAATGAATAATTAATATTTTTTATATACAGTATACATATACATATATTCAGTACAAAAAATTGAAGATAAATTATACAAATATTTATACATTTGTATTAATTTATTTGACAAACAACATTTGAAAACATGCAGAAAGTGCAAAGTTTACCAATGCAGCTCAACCAGGTTAATCCCTGACATTATTGATTGTACTTGGATTAAAAATAATATTCTTTCCAAAATTATATTCCTTGGAAAATATTTTTAGTGTATTGTAAGCAGTGTTATTGAATTTTGTCAAAACTGTTTTATTTAAATTGTTTAATTACCCTTGTCCATAAAATGTCACATTCTTCTGTACCAATTTCAGTATCATAGAAATATATGAATTAAATTAAATTACTTAACTAATAATAATAATTTATAAGCAAATAATACATTTAAACAGCATGTTGTTAGAGAAAGCCACAGTAATCCAAGAGAGAATTAAGACGACGATCAAACTGACTTTTTTATGAACTCCAGGGAAAACCAAGCACTACACGCAATAACATAACGTTAACACTAGACCAGGTACTAAGAAAAACTCAAGGTTTAAATACACAAGGAGGCTAATCAACAGAACAGGAGGCAGGTGCGTAACATAATCAGTAACCATAGAAACAAACAAGGAAACACAGGCAAACAGAAACGGAACAAAACCAAACCAAAACACAAAGGAACAAACATACTAGTGACACATGTAGCCTTCAAATACTTTTTTGTTTTAAGTTGAGTAAACAAAATTTCTTAAAAAATGTCAAGTGAACAGAAATAGTATAAAAATTAAGAACAAAGAAACAATCTGTCTGCAGCAACCACCTGTGAAGGTTAAGGTTTCAGTAACAGTGTAACCACTTCTAACAATGTTAAAAAGTTGGAGCAAAGCATGCAAACTGTTCTGTCGTTGGCTGCACAGACGAGCACAGAACACTATTTGACCAACATTTTTTACAGCTGTCTTATAAAGACCTCAGGGAACTGTGTCAACTTGTGTAAAAGTTCAACATGATGGTAAATGCAAGTCGATGAGATGAATCAATGTAACTCCACAACTACATACATGTATCCACTAACCATTCAGAAACGTCCAGGTTCAGTCTAAAAGTTGCAGCCTCTTCCTGAGTGTCTCTGTAAGGCTGCACTCCGCTACTGGTTATTTCTGAGATTTTGGACGAGATTTACGTGTTTTGTTATTGCCGGAGTATCCGGAGCTCGTGTAAAGGATCGGCCGTCTTCTGAATGGAGGCAGGGAGCACCAGCTCATTTGCATCTAAAGAGACACACACAAAAATGGCGCGTTTTTGCTCACGCCCAAAAAGGGGCAAATTTGACAAACTATAATAAATGATCTGGGGGGTATTTTGAGGTGACATTTCACAGACACATTCTGGGGACACCATATATTTATATTACATATTGTGAAAAGGGGCATAATATATCACCTTTAACATGTACTAGATCAAGTGGCAAGTCTATTAATCATTTACACTTAAAATACTTCATTCACAGATCTACTGTATTTTGATGTAAATTTGTTGTCCCATCCATTGTAATGGTATGTCAATCAGTGCATTCAGATAAAATGTGACATTTAAATATGCTTGTCAATCCAAAAAGTGTGTGTACTTAGCAGCATAACTTTTTTATTTTATTTAAATTAACAGCTATACATTAATACAGCTATATCCATATTAATTACAGTTATAATTACACAGTTGACCCTTTCCTTACAACTTAACCAACCCTTAAACCTAATCATATCAGCAAACTTATTCATGACCTAAACCAACTCGTATCCCCCCTTAAGAGCAGTAAAAGTGTACATTGAAACACATAATAGTTAAAGACGCCTAATATAAAGTGTGAATGTGCACCTCATTTATCACATATGGATGGATTTCACAGGCAGGCGTCCTGACTAGACAAACAGTTTGCATTTTATTACTGGCAGGGCCTCTCTTGCACCATAACACTTTGTAGTGATAAAGTAGCTCAGGAATTTAGTCAGTTGACTTGAATTATGCTGTGCATTATGCAGTCAGTGGGGCAGGGAGCCGCTATATGCTTTATTCATCTGCAGCATATAAAGTTTAAGGGAAATCAGCTTCTCATATAAAAACCTCACACGTCTTTGCTTTTAACCTAGCTGGCTCAGGCCTGCATATGCTGAGCATTGGAGCAGAAAGTCCTCTTGGGTGCAGTGTTTTTTTCATGCCTAGAACTCTGTGAATGGTAGACAGACAGTTATGTTACACGTCACCGTTCAGTTGATTTGAGGCTCTTTGGTAGGTGGTGAGGTAATACTAGTGTGATGTCAGAAATTAAATTATGAAAGCTAAAAAAAGAGAAACAACACTTATGGGGTGATGTTTGCTTTGTGTTATCTTCTTTATTTTAGTGTTAAAACAATTTGTCACTGTACCTTTTGTAGCACAAGAGATACACAATACCAGCAACTAATAATTAATAATAGACTAATAATATAATGAAAACATTACCTTTTTTAATTATTAACATCAAATATTAATATAAATGCCAACAAACTACATTAAAAAAGTGCCATGCAGCTTTCATATATTTGACACTCAAGTAAAAATTGCTTTACCAAGCAATTATTCAAGTAAACAGTCAGTAAAAAAAAAAAAAGAAAGAAACCAATTAAGAGCAGTGAATGATTTTCTGTTTTTCATGTAAATGTTGTTGTATATTATTGTAATATTAATTTTGAAAACATAGTAGACAGTAGTTTTTCTTATCCAGATCAATAAATAATTTTTTAATCCAGAAAAAAATCTTACAAATACTGAAAAAAATATAAAAAATACTTATTCATAGACAGTTTCATTGCTTCATCAGGGCTCCAAACTAACTTTTTTTACAGGAGCGCTGTAGCCCCTGACTGAAAATTGTAGGAGCACAAGCAGACAATTTAGGGGCACACCTTAAATCAGCAATGCAATTATTCAAATTTCCCCCAAAATAACTGTAATACTGACAAATTCTTTAATAATAAATAGACTTACCGTACAAATATTACAATGTGCAGTTTTATTTTAAGTTCACAGGGCTCCAGACTAACATCTGAGGGCAGCAGCACCGGAGCCACTGAGTTCTACAAAAAAATTAAATTAAATTGAAATTAACTTTAATTATTATCATTCATACTGTCTAAATATTAATTAAAAAGAAAAACGAGTGAAAACATTTATATTAGGGAGTGAAAATAGCCAATAAGCATCCTACTGTTTACAATGTTATTGTAATTTTTATGTTTAAATAAGTGTTTAAATAAGAGTCTTCCTACATCTTAAAATGTTTAATTTAGTTTTGGTCATCACATAAAAAATTATTTGACCCAATTATTGACCTGCAGTTAGTCGCAGTCTGGAGCCCTGTTCACCTTCATCTATAAAGCACTAATCGGTTCGTTGCCTTTGTGTGTTGCAATACTTTTTTAATATTAATTCATATTCATATTACAGTATACATTCTTATAATATAGTTTGTGTTTTAGTCCCTAAGATGAGTACTGAGGAAAGAGAGCTTTTTAAATGGCTGCATTTTTTTAAATACTTTCAGAAACAATTAAAATTGCAAACAGTAGTAAGTACTGTCAGTGCTGTACTGTCATTGCACTAACCAAAAATTACATTGGTAATACCATGTTTCTTTGGGATTCTTTGAAATAGTACTGAATATTCATGTATATGAACATTCAATAGTTTTTATACTGCAGTCCCAATGCAATTCAAAGTAATAACAGGGTAATAACATAGTAATAACATCTAATCACTCTTTGTACAAAGTACCCCATTTTTAAAGGTGCACTTAAAAAAAACAAAAAAACAAACAAACGGTGCCTTAGCCACCTTAAAACCAATGTTTTGCTTTATGCAAGGTTAAGTTTGTGCTTTACACTCAAAATATGTTTACCCATACTGCATTTGTACTGGGACCAAAATGTTAGAACATTAAGGGTGAGTGACACCTGGCATGGCTTATTAGAGGATTTTGAGTTTAGCAGACGGCTTTAAGGATTCAATTTGGGTCTCGTTGACTTTTGACAGATGGCAGACGCTAATAACTTCATCATTCTCTAAAACAGATTCATCACCGTCTGTGTTCACCGATACCACACTCACTATTGCAAGATGCACCTCCACCTCCTGCACAGCATGCATCCGTTCTCTGATCTCTGATCTATAATCCCCTCTAAGATGTGCACATGCGCAGGTGTCTTCTGATGTCCCGTGCATGCCAAAAAATCAACTTCACAGCAGAAGTCAAACTCAAAAATGTGAGATTTGTTGAATCCTATATGCATGGAGCATTTCAACTGGAGTCTATCCACATTTCCAGATTTTATTATCAACCAAAATGTGATGAATAGCATATATTTTCTTTCTGTCTTATTTGTTTTGTATAGAATGATACAGTGAACAATGTGGGGTTTCTGTTCAGGTGGCTGAAGGGTCTTACCAATAGAAATATGTTTTTCTCGGCAAGAACAAAAGGTAAAGGGAACAATACATGCCTCTTTCTCACTCTCTAATTCCCTCGACGGCACTGTGAGAGACAGTGTGGCATTTACTTTAAAGCCAAAGTGCTTATTTAGTAATAATTTATGATGCTTTCTGGTTTACGGAAATTAAAAAAAAAAAAAAAACTGCAGTAGAGAGAATCGTAAAGCATCAACAGCCACATCTGTAGACTCACAAGTGCATTTTGTATTCATCCCTTGGCTATGATACTGTTTTGTAAGACATAAAAGCAGTTTGAAAGAAGGAACAAGTAATCTTTTTAGATTAATTTGTGTTTTTTTTCTGATGTTGTTTCAAATGGCCTATTTTCATGGCTTTGAGGCGACTATAGAGAGACCCCCTAGAGAGATGTCTAAAAGCTAAAGTCTTGTTTTTGTGTTCTTCTCACCGTAGATTTGGTGATTCACCTACTCTTAGGGATGGAGAAAATGGTCCACTAGTCATTATTTTTTAGCAGCGGTACTTTAGAATGGATGAATTTAGAAAAGCAACTTCTCAGAGAGGGTTTTAGCACCATTTTTAGTGTTCAGTATTCTCAGCACATTAAAACCGTCTCATACAGCACCACTTAAATAACATTCTTCATCTTCAACAATAAATTTCCAATTACTTCCAGTTACAGACATTTTGGCCGTTATGTTTTTTTAGTGGCTCACGCCATGAGCGTTTTTAAAACACCGTGTCAAATTAAAAGCATACCAACTTTTATAAATCCATCTTGAGGCCTTGTGTTCGGTTTCATTTCATTGCACTCCATCTAGCTTTGTTTAAACATGTCCCATGTGAACGCCTCCTAACAAATGCTTATGATCAGGGTCTGGTATTAATATTAATGTTATTTTTTGAAGATTGCTAAAAATCTTTTACTCAGCTAATCCTTCTGACAACCCATCAATTAGATTTAAAATATGTAGTTTTGCACTTCCCTATAGTTGCCCTGCTCAGATCTCTTCAAGGTGTCTTTCACATCACTCGTGACCTTGTTTAATGTCTTCACAGTGTTTTTACATGCACTCTCCAAATCAAGAACATTGCTTTGAGCTATAGTGACAGCTGGAAGCCTCAGTGTCCTGTAATATATGGATTTGAAAGCTAATCATCTTGACGAATCAATGGAAGCAGTGTGCCTCAAAAGAGCCTTTGAAATCCTCATAGTTGATGTGAGTTTCTTAGAGAGGGGCGTCTTTGCTGTCATTCAAGCTCAAGCACATATTCGTCAGATACGTAACTGACTAGTCTGATCCTGTGTGCTGTGTTCTTCATCTGAGGTGATTCTGAGCTCTGTCTGGTGTTGTTCTCAATGTGAACCACTAGAGACTGTACTGCTCCAGCCACTGGAGAAAACATCAAGCTTAAACTGAGGAGTTGTCGAGGAGAGGCGTGCTATTAAGATTGTACTTATTATGATTTTATGCTTTGACGGATAAAGGACATGCTCTAAAATATCCTAAAATCTGCTGTTTATAATGTTGCTACTTTCTATAACACACCCTGACAGTGATCAGTCTCAATCTAATGAGAGTAAGTCTCCATCAAAATCTGTTTAATTGTCTCTAGTATGACTATGTGAATATACCGTATACAACTAATAAGCAAATTAATTGTCTTTGTAACAGTTGTATGTTAATGGTGTTGACAGGTATTGAACCAAACTTTGTGAGTGCTGGGTGTCAAAAGAGTTCATCACTTGCTTGTTAAAATTAATTGAAGCAGACAACCCAGTCATTAAAAAAAACACACACACACATTTAAAACGTTATACAGCCACAATATGCTGCAGCTTTCCCTCCAAACACATGCCCTTATTTGTTCTCTCATAAATCAGATTAAGACAGGTGGTGTTGGGCTTTTTTCCTCTGCACCACTCTAAAGCTCTCTCACCATCTGGGATCATCATAGTGTTCTCTGGTGGTGTTTCTAAAGAAAAATAAAATAAATTCAGGCAGGATTGCAGCAAATACTGAACTAACTGTAAATCTAACCTTCCTTCTCAAACTTTGCTTGCTGGAGACTGATGTATAGTACCTGGGGTTCTTAATTCCTGCGTTTGTCAGATGATGCCTTTAGCAGCCCCCTGTGTCTGGACCAGAGTTTCCGCTAGAAAAAAATGGTGCCGGGCAAAGTGACCGGCAGAGGTTTTGTTTTCCGGACATTTTGATGATATGCCGATATTCAAGTATCGCCTCTTAATTAGTCAAGTTGAGGAAAACTGGAGGCAGGCTATGTAACTTAAAAAATGACATAATCAGGCCGAATGCAACATGTTTATTAGCCTAACTTTCAAATAGACGGAAAAAAACATTTTCTACTATGGTTCGTTTATTCATTCGGATCTATTTGCAATCCATTCCATTCTAAACAAACAACGCAGTTTATATGCTTCGTCCTTGTTTCATTATTCATTAAGATAATAATTCATAAATGCACGCATAATTATCAGTGAACTTGATAAATGTTGCAGATATGTTTTACATGCATGCACAAACAAATGCCTTTCAACTTATGTGTGCAAAATTCAGAATAAAATGAATGTGCAGCAATTTGTACAAATAGAGAGTCTAGGTCTACTATACGTGTTGTAGCCATTAAATAAGCTTATTTAGTTTAATATTTGTTAAAATATTATAATGTTAGTTTTTAATTTATGTTGATTATGAAAAGTGAACCGCACATGTAAGATAGGATGCGCAATATTGAGAGACATGGAGCGGGTCAGACATGATTTTGACCACTTAATTAAGTTCTGTTTTGTAGAAAGACTTTTTTGAAGTGAATTTCGTTTTGTATAAATTGTATCTTAATTTTAATAATTTTTTTATCAACCAATTGCCTGGATTTAATAAATAAGAAGCAAATAGCAGACGATAGGCCTAATCATGCAGGCGCCCGCGCGGTCACTTGCATTGCTCGTGAACTGGAGCGCATCTCATCCTAATTTAACGAAACTCAGCGTAGGCCTCACAGACATGAAATATATCTTAAGAAAGCTTGAAATGTCTTTTTAACAATTTAAAACGAAAAGAAATAGGCTACTCTCTGATTATGTAATCCATGATGTGCATTTCTCTCTATACAGTAGGCGCGTTCACTACGGAGATGGCGATCGTCAACTTCATCTTTACAGCTGTTGTTGCTGTTAATAAACTAAAAATAATAGGCCTATAATTTTATTAAACAATAAATTAAATGAAATTGTATTTAAAAAAGCAACAAAAAAATCCTGTTTAAGTTTTTTTTATTTTTTTTATTTTTTTTACCTATGCTAATTACGCATTAAATTCAGGTAGGCTGAGTCGCTGTCCTCAGTGCCCAGAAAAGCGCTGAAACGGAGATGAAGGGGAACCCGTTTTTATTTTACTTTTTTTAATTTTTGGCTTATTTTAACTGGCCCATCCAGTTTTCTGGAGGCCCACCTATCAAAATCCTGGCGCCGCTAGTGCTTCGCAGTGGTCTGATATCAAGAAATAACAGACCGCATTCCACATTGGAATTCAACCAAGCCATGTAATAATGTTTAATAACTTTCAAACGGTAGAGCCTGTTCCTTTATAACATAGCCAAAGGTCGGTGTATTTTTGCTTTATACATTTTAGGCTTATTCTCAAATTCAGATTGTGTTAGGGGGGCGGGATTATTAGGCAATTTTAATCGGACAATTTGACCGGAGAGATTTAATTTTGTCGGACATTTAATTTTTTTTCCGGCCAATGTCCGGCAATTACCGGACAACGGAAACCCTGGTCTGGACCCTTCTGGTGGGCTGCATTCAAGCTCGGGGCATATAATAGCTGTTGGCTCGGAAACCCAGTTTTGTTCCTGTCTTTGGTCGTCTCAGTCCCGCTTCTTCTCTCTTCCTATACTCGCTTCTCTGCAATCTATAAATATAAGAAAAGGTTTTTTTGTATTTTTAACATAATTAAACATTGCATTGTCAAAGCTGATATTGTCAAAGCTGATGTCAAAGCTTTATATAAGTTCAGACACTTGCATGTATCATTATATTATTAACAGCTCAAATGGAGTTACGGCCGCATGGCAATAAGTGCATTGCATTACGTTTTCAACGAGTTTATTCTGTCATTATTTAATATTATATCTGCCATGTTATTAAGGACAAAGTCCTTTGCACAGGCTATTTAAGACAGTATTGGCTATGGCTCGATGATAGATGCTAGACTGAAACACTCTTTTCCTTTTCTCAAATACATAAAACATTAGTCTTTATATATACAGAGTTTTTTGAGTACAGAAAACACTGTACTTATTCAAAGAACCAGTTCTTTATTTACCCTTGCATTGCAGACAAACAAACAGAGACGGTCTAAACTGTGTGCGGCACTACATTCACAATAGAGGCGGATTAAGTTATGAGGTCTTACTACTAGTTTAAAGATCCAATGCTACGAATGCCAATCCGATTCAGCTATGAGGTTTAGCGAAAAGTTATTTTTAATACTTTTCATTGGTTAAATATTGGCAAAACCCAACAGACAGATGTAAAGGGTGACCAATAGTAATGATTTATGAAAAAAAGACAAAATACGGAGATACTGTTTGTCATATGTCATTAGGCGCGTTTCCATTACAGATTTGCGCAAAACTCTTCCGATTTTTTTCTAAATGTCGACAGAAAACTATTGTGAAATGATGCCGTTTCCATTAACCGATGTTATGCGACTAAAACTTTGTTTTTTCCTCTCACGATAAGTCATTCCAAAAATCATAACAATGGACGTTGGTAGGTTTATGCATCTCAGCAACCGCACTGGCCATTATTATTAATCAAAGGAGACGTATCCAATCATTAATGGTAAGGAAAGACTCTTATACTTGAGAGCGGCACATATGAGGTGTTTCTGGGTGTTTCTCACTCATTTCTGCTTCAAGGTCTTGATTGTGGCATTTCTTTGAGGTTTAGAATCCAGTATTCCTGTAATTCTTCTGTCTATTATGAATTAAATAAAGAACTCCGTCTCGTATTCTGTCCAAACATACTGTGTCGTCTACGTCAGGTGACCTGTAAATGCGCAAAAACTGTTTCCATTGCAGTTTTGCGAAATATTTCTTTTTCGAATTGCCTGAAAAACCACCTCATGCGAGCGTAAAAACCTTTTTGCGATAAATGGGAGTTTTTGCGAAATTGACGTGTTTCCATTGGGCGTATTTTCAATTCGCAATTTCAATTTGCGCAATTTGAAGGGTAATGGAAACGCAGCTATTGCCAATGTCTTTATATACACACGCCATTGACTCATAGTACATTAGCTCCAGCCATCTGAGGTGCAGCAGATGATGTGGCAGCTCCGTCCAATGCCTGCCGCAGCCACATGGGTAGAGACAGAAGTGATAAACAGATATAACAGAGAGAGACGCTCTCAGAGCCTCTGGACACACAGCTGCAGTATCACGACCTGCTGCTTGTGTCTGATGTGTCATAAAGCAGCGTGCTTGAGACAGATCATGACCACAGATGCAGGGGCTAGTAATTGATCATTTCCTGGTTTGCCACTGTCCAGTGATAGTGCAGTGAGCGGTGCGAAACAAACCCTCACTTACGTACACAAGAACAGAGCTCCGGTCTAATTGGACGGGTTCCTCTAATTCAAACAGAATAATCTTGTCAGATTCACCTGCGCTGCTGCATTTTTCAGCTCTAATTGGACTCAGTCTTCAGCAGGACATGTGCTCTCTCTCCATCTAACAGTATTTTTTTCTGTTGTTCTCTTTGACTTAGCTCTCCTTTGTCCTTTCTTGTGTCCCCATCCCCACACCTTCTCTCTCTCTGCGGAAAAATGTCCTTTTGTCCTGTTCAAACAACTTGGAGTTTTCCTTTCCATTTTTTCCTACTCAATGGTCAGCCTGACGTTATGCCTCCTAATGTCTCCATTTCTCTCTGTCAGTGTTGCTGTAATCCTCCCTGAATAACTCAGAAAGGAAAGAACGCCCTTGGAAAGTCAGTGCAGATGTAGGTGCTCAATTTAAAACAATGTGGAGAGAAAAGTCTGGAATAATGAATAAGTGCATGATAGCCCACAGAGGTGCTTTTAAATGAGAATTCACCTGTTGTGCTTTAAAACAAAGACCTGCCTATATTATATATGTCAGGTTGTGTTTCTGTTAGGGTTGAGAGCTCATTAAAACAATCACATAAGCATGTTTGATATGCACAGTTGAAGCTCTATCTGGAAACTCTGGAAAAACAGAGGTTTTAACTCTACTGAACCATCTTAAGGTGTTTCACTGGTTTCTGTTTGTTAGAATCATTTGAACTATAGATTAAACCAGTCTGGGGTTGTGGTTTTAAATGATTTTTAGTCAGCTTGGGAGACCAGCTTAAGCTAGATAAGACCAGCAATGCAGCCTATGTATGGGGTCAGTCTCTCATGCTCACCAAGGCTGAATTTACTTGATGAAAAATACAGTAAAAACTGTAATATTGTAAAATATTATTATTATTTAAAAGAAATGTTTTCTGTTTGAATATATTTTAAAGCTAAAATTTCAGCATCATTACTCCAGTCTTCAGTGTCACATGATCCTTCATAAATCCTTTTAATCTGTTGATTTGATGCTTAAGAAATATTTGTTGAAAACAGTTTTGCTTCTTAATATTTTCATTGAAACTGTAACACGTTTTTCTTCTGGATTCTTTGACAAGCAGAAAGTAATGAAAAAAAATAAAATAAATCTTTTTGACCCCAAACTTTTAAACTGTAGTTTATGTGCCTGTACAAATCCTTATAATTATGCCATTTTTATTTGTAGAATGTTTATTTGCATAGATCACCAAAAAGAGAAAAGAACAATATTATTCATTAAATAATCACCCTCATAAAATCTTTTTGATAAAATCCGAGAGCTTTCTGTCCCTCCATAGACTGCAACGTTGTTACCATTTTCAAGGCCCAGAAAAGTAGTAAAGACATCGTTAAAATAGTCAACCTTATTGTTATGAAGCGACACGAATACTTTTTGTGTGCAAAAAAAAATACAAACATAACAACTTCAACAATTTCTTCTCTTCCGTGTCAGTCTCTAACGCTGTTTACTTTGTAAACACATCGCTTCCGGGTTCTACGTCTGAACGCCGGCATTATTTTACAAAAGCACAATGTTTTGTTTTTATTGTGAGTGTACACAAATAAAAATAGACTCTTTACAGTTTCAAATTGAGTTTTGAAAAGAGTTTCGATGTCTTACTCTTATCTGTATGACCATAAATGACTATTTTAAATGAGTATTTTAAGTTGTTTCAGCTGTTATAATGAGACAATAATTTGACATTGTGCAGATTTATGTCATGAATGTCCAGTGATGAAATATGAGTGTCCTGGAAATGGGAAGCCTCAGGTGTCGCTTCACTCGCTGTCTCCTTGTGGAAAGGTGAAGAAGGCTCAGATGTAGATGACACTTTTCTCCTTCTTGCTCATCTTTCCGTGATTTCTTGAAAAAGCATAATATTGAACTTTGTGCGCCCGCCATTGTCACTGCATGTTAATGAGCTCTCACGCGCATAGAAAATTACATTGTAGGCTACGCCCAACAATGAGTTTGAAAACAGCCGTTGCATTTTACAGCGCAGCATTGGTCAATCTATCAATTAGACATTATCATTTATTTATTTTAATCCCTGTCCTGTCTGTTTGCACTTCAAGACTCAGGTCAGGACACAACAAGCTTTATAAATCTCAGCTTAAGACTGATCTTAACAACATCTACCTGACTTCTATGTGGACCAGTGGAGGATCTCTCAACTGATCCTTTGTTCTTTTGCTTATTTATTCCATCTGTTCTTCTTCTCTTTTTTCTATTTTGTTTTTCTAAAAAAAAAATATTCATTACAAAACCTGACTTACTATTTGTTCTCCTCGTTGTCGTTCGCTTTTCCAGAAAAGCGTTGTCGTTCGCTTTTCTCCTGCTGCGCTGGCTGTTTGCATTGTGCCAATGTTTTCCGCTCTGAAGGCTTTACCTTGACGTATGACAGCCAAACATTATTGCTTTTGCAGAGTTCACTGACATCTGTATATCTTGAATAATGTCTGTGAAAATGAAACGATGAGATATGTCAATGCAGTGGAGAGGTGGGCCGAGGGGAGATCATATTTGTCTGCTATACGCCATGACAGACTTATTTCTGAGATATTAAATTGCAAAACCGATCTCATTCTAGCTGAGATGAAAGTCGTAGCTTTGATTCTTTCTGTTGTGTGAACAAAAGCAATATATAGTTTTGCTAAAAAATTATCCCCTGCCAGAGCTATTTTGAAATCAGTGCAAAGTTGTTGCGCACAGCGAATACATGCAGTGGAGCAAAGGAAAACAGCAGGAAATCTATTTAAGGTTGTATAAAATTGACACTAAGGGGGGATTCATTTGTTAAGAATGAATTATGAACTGCTAATAGCACTGATTTCACATGATTCACTACAATAATTTTACGATTCAGTATAATGCCAACAAGTTTGAGGCTGCTTACAGTTTGCATAGAACAATTTTCCTCTCTGCATGGAAATGCACCAGAAAACAATGGCAGAAAACAATGAGAGGTAAACGTTTCCGAACAGCAACTCAAGGCTTTGAAATACAAGGGGTCTCATTCATGAAACATGAGCAGAACAAATGTTGTGTAAATCATTTGTAAAACCATTCTTATGTAAATTGTCACATTGAATTCAAAGCTACAGTTTGCCTAAGAATGGTTTTATAAACAATTGAAACAAATTAGCAACACATTATGGGATTGTATCAAACATAGGATACATTTCACTTCATGTCAATTCAATGCTACAATTTTCCTCAGAATTGGTTTATGAAAAATTTACACAGAAAGATGTTCTGTTCATGTTTCAATCATGAGGCCCAAAGGTTCTAAAAAATATTATAAATATGAAAATGTACCGTTCGAAAGTTCAGGGTCTGTACATTTTTTTAATATTTATGAAAGAAGTCTCTTCCTCCCACCAAGGCTGCATTTTCCCCCAAAATACAGTAAAAAAGAAAAGAAAAAAAGAGTTATATAGTGAAATATTATTATAATTTAAAATAATGGTGTCTATTTTAATATACTGTATGTTAAACTGTACTTTATATTCTTGTGATGGCAAAGCTTCCAGCAGCCATTACTTCAGTGTCACATGATCCTTCAGAAATCTTTGTAACATGCTGATTTGGTGCTCAGAAACATTTATTATTATTATCAAACATTGTTGTTAGGTTTTCATTCTGTTTCATGGACTTTTAGTTTGTATCACATTTTCCTGTGTTCTGTTTCTGTTTCCTTTGTTCCCCATGTTCCCGCTCTTCATTTGGTGTCATGGTTACTAATTATATTGCACACCTGGTTCTGGTTAGTCTTGTGTATTTAATTATTGTGTCTTATGCCTTAGTGATGTAAAGTCCGATTCATTTACGCGAAACCGGTTCAAAGAAACGATTAATTGTTTCCTTACATCATCACGCAATGCCATTAGAATGCATTCCTTTTTTAACAACTCATTGTCATGTTAAATCAATGAAGCATTCAAATAAAGTCCTTTTTGTCAACACATATTGAAATATTCAAATAAAAAGCTATTTGTGTGAACGCATATTGCTGATTATTGCCTTTCATTCACTTAAGTTAATGGTCAGGGCTCGACATTAAGCCTTTTCTTGTGCTTATACTTTGGACAAGTAAATCTGTCCGAGTAAAAAAGTTGCTTGTCCGGAATTTTTTTGGGGTGTGTGTGCTGTAAAAATATTTTATTCTGAAGAAATATTCTCATCTGTGTTCAATCAGCTCTGATATATTTAAATCTGCATATTGTCATATCTGCACCTTTAAAGCTTATTAAATGTATGCTTCATCTTTAGTTTTAAATTTTTCAATTTGATCAATAGATTAAATTGGAATAGCCTAATAAGATACTATAGGGCTGTTGTTACCCTAGGTACGGCTGATCAAATTAATTCATT
The DNA here is from genome assembly GCF_963993115.1 of Abramis brama. NCBI lineage: Eukaryota > Metazoa > Chordata > Actinopteri > Cypriniformes > Leuciscidae > Abramis > Abramis brama. Next base: position 7,670,169 of record NC_139986.1, on the reverse strand, counting down.
TATACTGAAAATTTACAACTGCATTAAATAATGTTATGAATATGAGATCGTTTTAAATATTTTTGAATATACAAATAAGAAACGTTGGAAAGGATGATACTTTTAAACATGAAAGTAAACCGCCAGTAGGAGGCGGCAGGCGACCGTCTTAATGAGCGAGTCATTGAGTCATTCATTCAAACGATTCGTTCAAACAACTGATTCATTCAAGAATGAGACAGATGTTTATGAATGGGTCATTGAATCTTTGACTCGGCCAATTCGTACAAAACGCTGAATCATTCAGTAATGAAAACACGTTTAAGTGTTGCTGTGAGATGCGTTATGGTTCTGCTGTGATCTTTGTTTGGAACTATTTTTGCTGCTGAAACAGGACAAAAACAGTCTAAAATGTAATGTAATATTGTGTCTAAAATGTAAGTGACTTAATTTGAACTGTTTATTGAACTGTTGTATCAAAAGCAATGTCACATTTTCAGTCGTGATGGTATTCAGGAAAACACTCGCCGTGCACTCGTCATGTGAGGTTGCTAAACTGTATCATATGTTAAAAATTATTAAAACACATTTTGAATTGTGGCACTAGCAGTATGTTGTTAACTGAGTTTAAACTAAGTTTACATTTGTTTGGATTTCTCCTCGAGAGGCTGCGCGAGCCTCAACAGCGCAACCTTGTTACCCTCAGTAGGCTAATACATTTATTATCCATCGATCGCAACTTACAATAAATATAATACAATCAGAATCATTCTCTCATTTTAGTGATTCCCTAGTTATTTTTTTGTTGTTGACGTTTAATCAGGCTACTTGTCCGGTCGGGCAAGTAAAATTCTCTTTTACTTGTCCCTTCAAAAAATCCACTTGTCCCGGACAAGCGTTAATGTCGAGCCCTGATGGTGTCTGTGGTCACAGATTAATTCGCGGATCCTTTATGTCGGATATGACTGACCAATATTGAGTAGCCTACATCTTGGATATGATTCCTAAACTAAAGGTTTAGCACCTACAGCACACATTACAGCCACTGATGCACAAAGGCAGATATGTTCTAAAGAATAAGACAGTCTTATAAACTCCTTGATTTTGCTTAACAACTTAAAATATAATCTACATACAATATAAAACTAGTTATTTACATCTCTCGACAGAGAGGTTTTCGCAGGTTTTAATAAAATTGTATTTAATAACACTCGTCATAATAAGCACATTTCCAGTACATGCCTCTCAGGCTTGCATAGTTGTCAACTCACTCATCACACTCCTCTCATTTGGTTCATTTTGAGTCTACTTCGGCTGTGCGTCTAGCGTCATCAACCTGGAACTAAAGTTTGATTCAGTTTGATTAGTAAACCCGCTTGACCGATTACTTCCTATGAACAGGCTCAAAAGAACGATTCTTTCGAAGAACCGAACATCACTAGTCTGCTGAATAAAAGTTTTAATTTCTTTCAGAAAGAAAAAATATTTACCTGACCCCAAACCTTTGAACAGTATCTTAAAAATGCATTAATTAAAAGTTCATTAATTTAATAGAATTATGTTTAACACCAGCTTTTTGGTGTTGTTTTGTTGTTTTTGTTGTTTGTTGTTGACTTAATGTCATAATGTTGCAATGTGTTCTAGCCAGGCAAGACGTGATAAGATTCCAAGCGACAAGCAATTTGTTATTTGCACATGAAATTGGCTGTGATGCAAGACAATCACAAAATACAGCCAATTAGAACAGTTCCTGCACTGCAGCTGCAGAATGCTTGTATTTTTGTGACTTCCTTGATCCTTCCCCAGATTTTATGGTTTTCCTTGTGGAATTTTGGGGGATTTGACATATAATATAAGTTTCTCCTCATTCATGTCGTTTAATATACATAAGGGAGGCAGTATGTAAGTCTAATGAGATTTTAGTGTGGACGGGCTACCTGGCACAATGTCGCAGAAATAGAAACAAAATGACCCACAAAATGTAGTTCAGCCTCATCAAAATTGTGTCTGCTTAGAACATGGTATAAATTGCGCAATTTATAATGAGCCTTGTTTGTATAAAAGGAGGCTTATTTTCTAAAAGGGAATGACAATGTGTTAAATACACATGGGACAGCACTACACCAGTAAACCGGATTTTGCACCAAAATTTTGTTTGCTAAAGTGGCACACCTGCAACGCTAGCTGCTCTTGTAATTATTGTGAGAGACTTTGACCTCTGCGGTTTATTGCTGCATTTATTTACAAGCCGGAGTGTCTAAGTTTGCAGTGCTTACGCAGAGTTTCTTGTGTTTGCTATGTTAATGAAGCTTGTTCAGTCAATCACCCTCGTCCTCTCGGAAATTACAGTGAGCTTTTGCATCAGCAAGACAAGTAAAAAAAGCACTCATATCACCTCGGAATGACTTGTTTACACTCTGAGCACTGAGGAGTATAAAATCCATACACTCAGCCCTGGAGAACTGGATTGTGTGTTAGGGAAAGTGTAATCTGACAGGCACCCTGGGCCCTGTGTTGCTGGCATGCATGAGTGTCAAAATTTGTAAATGAGGAATACATATTCCCAGCTTACCATGACCCTTCTCTCCACAGCAGCCATTGACAGGGTGTCAGATACTAGCGCCAGGGTGTTAGACGCTAATGCTTGCATCAGCAATGCTTCTATGGATGGGATCAGGAAGGTTAGAGAGTGTAAATCTGGGCGTAGAGTTAAAGCACATAGACTGTATTTGTCCTCTTCACCTCTGACCTGACAGCTGAGTAAATAAAGACAGACAAAACATTAATGACACTACAGATACTGTGCTTACATTGCACACAGCAACTTAGACTTGTCACTTTGCTGTCCTTTCAGGAAATAACCCTCCTGATCTCTCTCCCACATCTCTCAGTGTTTTCTGGTTGTGTGAGTGGGTAGTGGACATGCTGGCTCTGCTACAAACCTTTGTAAGCTGCTTTACTGTCTACAGTCTGTAGGCAGCTTCAGTAGCTTGCTTCTAAGGGGGTAAAAAGGTGTCAGTACATGGTACAATGATGGTGTCACGGTCATGTTTAGTTTCTAGTCTTGGTCTTCATTGTCTATTTTGCCTAGTTCTAGTTCTTTCATTAGTTTTCATTAGAACTCCCTAATTAGTTCTCACTTGCTCCCTCCTCCATTAATCAGCATTATCTGTGTATTTAAGCCTTCCTCAGTTCTTTGTCTTGTTGTGCTGCATTCACGGCATGTCGTAATTTCCATAAATGATGCTCTGTATGCTTTCGAATCGCTCTCGCGGGACTAGGATGTCATTCAATGATCGGTCTGCACAGCGCCACTTCAAGTGGTAGAGTTGAACAACAGTGGACACAAAAATGCTGGGCAAGATATAACTACTTTCTTTATATTTTTCAGTACAGAATAAATACATACAAAAATGTCCTTGATTGCATCCACAGTCTTGAATGACATTTTTTTTTTTTTTTTTGAGTTTATGGGACTGGCTTAACCATAAAGGTTTCATGTCAGGAGTACTTCTTCCACAATTATACTGTTCTTATAAAGACTCAAAAGCAGAAAAATGCTCAACTTCATTTTATTACTACAGAAACATAAAGCAGCATGAGCCACTGGGCTCCGAACCAACTCTGGGCAATTGGCAGAAGGAAAGTCAAACATGCTGAGGTCAAAATCCAGATCAGTCCATCAGCAAATAATATCCAGTAGTGAGGTGGGAGTCGAGGTCAGAAAAACTGAGAAATCAAACAAGGGGCAGACATTATCAGAGATATCCAAACTCACAGTCAAGATCAGGCTGATAGACAGAACGGAAAGACAGTCCATGCAGGCAATCAGTGTACTGAGAATCCATAACTAGAACCAGGTCAGATGGTCAAAACCAGGAGAGCTGTCCAAGACTGGTGAGGTATGGGGGGCAAACAGACAACCGCAACACAACTGGGCAGAAGAGAAAAATGTAAGCAAAAGAAAAACTAAACAAAACAAACAGGGATCCCAAACTTAACAAAATTACGGCAAAGGAGGCTGGAAACACAAAACACTCTGTCAGAGAACAGAGGGAAACAAAGGATATATAGAGAAATCTAGAGACAAATATAAACCGGTTAGCGATAACGAGCGGTCACACTGATTGCAGACTGTGGTCGCATTTGGAAGAGACAAAACAAGAGGAAAGAAAAAAAAAAAGGAACGATTAAACCAGATAACTTATGGTGAAGGTAGCATCATGGTATATTACCATGTACCATGATATGTTTATGCAAAGTGTTTCAGAAAATGCCATGGTCCAAAAACCATGCTAGTGCTATGGTCCATTTACAAAATGATGGTAGTACTATGGTATTCTGGTATTCATGGTACTTTTTTAGTGTTATGATGCCTAACATTATTAAAATGTACCCAGCCTGCTGGGGACTAAAACAGAGCTGTTCTCTTGCCACCCTTTCCATTTTCAATGATCTAGTCCTTTCAATTGTACATTGAAATTTAGCTTTCAAGGATTTTCCACTGGCTTTTGCACATTTTTGGATCACAACCCACCAGTTGAGTAGCACTGATCTATATCACTCCCTCATCAGGTGTTTGGTCTCCACAGTGCAAGTCTCTGTTGTGGTTTGTTCTTGTTGTGTTTGATCCATAAGCAGGTGTTTTAGTGTTGTGGCACTCTCAGCAGGCCCTGAGGCTCTCTGCCTCATCCGGGTTCTTCACACCTCAGATGACTCAAGGATGACTCCCATGGGCGACTCTGTCGATTAAAAACAGAGTCTGAATGTCTGATTAATTCACTGTGTCATTGTTGATGCCACTGTATATGGCTCATCCAGTTTACAGAGGTGAATAATAATCAAGTGCTTTTCAGTCCCTGAAATAAAACAACTCCCACATCTAGGGCTGAATCACGCCCGCGGGGTGTCACTCATGGTGCTGGAGTGCATATTTAGAGCGTTTATGATGAACAGATAAAAGCTGAAGTGTTGGAGCGGGGGAGGTTAATGCTAATTGAACAGGCTACATGGGTCTTTATGATTAGCCGCTAGTAAGGGTCTCCAGAGTAGGCTTTGTTCTGAATGTGTGTGATGTGCTTGCCGTCACATAACCTCACCCTCAAGAGCCCAGCAGGCCGGGGCTAGAGCGGGGACTGGAAGCCCTCGTTGTCAGAGCTCTAGGAGGCAATGGAGAGGAACCAACATTGGGCTTATTAACATGAGGACTTATGCATTCTGACATAGAGCAAAAGAGAGTGTTGGTGAGTTTAACCTGAGGGTCACAGTGCAGTTTCATCTTTTTTTAAATGGAATGACTGGCTGAGTGGGAGCCATGCATAGTGAGAACAAGAAAAATCAGACTTGAGCTGTGAACCAATTTTTGATTTTACTCCCCTCCAGGTCTCTTTCACAGTATTTGAATCAGTAAATAAGCCTACATGTCACTTGTCACCTCTGTCTTTTGGAGATTTCACACAACACTGAGGCCAATTATAGTCTGATTACTGTGTATACATGCTGAAATAAGCCCATCACATTATTCAGGTATGTTAGTCCAACCTCTCAAAAATTGGACTAAAGAGTTTATATGACTTTTTCAAAAATTAAAGTGATTATTTACTCCAACTTTTAAAGTACATGTAAACATACTGTTGGGGAAGCTATTGAAACCCAATCTACAACCTACTCATAATGGAGATAAGCTATAGTAAAGCAACCTTTTTAAATCTGGCATGAAATTGAAATTCACCCTATAAATTCTGTTCACCTTTATGCATGTGTGCATAAAGTGTTTATAGTGCATTTATAATGGTGACTGGTGCTAGAGAGTTCCAAAAGTGGCGCCACAAAGTGATCCATATGAATTCTGATCTATATTCCAGTTGTTCTGAAGCCATACATTAGGTCTCAGATTGCATTTAATTGAGATATGGCCTTTCAAGATGTATCCACCAGGTCTGATGTCAAGGATGATACATGATCATTGGCATCAAATCGTCTTATTCGGCATGATCACGGGTGCAAATGAGATTTGATAGCTATGGAGGACGTTGGCGATTTCAGCAAATAACTATGTTGCTGTTTGTCAAAGGCACTATACTTGACGAAACCTATTTATCAGTTGTGGTTCATTTGCAATTTATGCTAGATTGTGAATCAGACTCAAGTCCATATTTGGTAACACTTTATTTTAAGGTGATGTAGTTGCACGGTACTACATGTACTTACTATAGTAACAACAGTAAATTATGCATAATTACAAGTAACTACCCCTAAACCAAACCCAGTAACACTTTATTTTACAGTGTCCTTGTTACATATGTTACATGTACTTATCATAGTAATAACGGTAAATAATGCATAATTACATGCAACTAACCCTTAAAACAAATCCTAATCCTACCCTAACCCTAGAGTAAGTACATGCAGTTCATTAATATTACTCAGTACTTATTTGAGTAAGTGCAATGTAACTACGTTACCTTAAAATAAAGTTTTGCACCCCAGACCACAGTTTTTAAGGTGACATGCAGTTTACTGGTGATCTGACATCAGACGGATGAGTCTGCCATTAACGCTCTGGTGTGAAAACATTATTAAATATTGTATGCTTGTACGCGTGTTTGTGTGTATGTGTGTGTGTATGCACTCTCTGCTCTGTAACCTCTTTAGCTTTTATCTCTTGTGCTCTTACATTTGCTCTTTAAATGAGATATTGAGTGCCACTGGAGGCCTATGCTAATATCAGCACCTAGGCTCACATTTCTGCTGTGATCGTAATCTCTAATCACATTAGCCAACACGCTAAACTCATTAAAGTGATAACCCACATTAAGGTGATGACCCCAGTGAGAAACTATTATGTTTTTAGGAAGGAGAGCTCTTATAGTTGGAGATCTTGTATCCGTTGTTTTGTTCCATCCTCTCTACATGCCTGCCAGACTAGACGGCAGCTCCGTCTGCTCTTCCATTAGCGTGTAATGGGATCTCCGGCTCAGATGGGCTGGATTCTTATTGTTTATGAGTGTTTGATAATTAGAAGGGGTTCTGGGAGCCATATAAAGCATTCTCACAGTATGCAGCCCAGATATTCTGTGCAAGTCCTCTAGCCTTCAACATGATTTTTGACCATGCGTCTTCTACAAGGCTAGTATCGCTCCCGCGCAAACGGTCCAGGGTGGAGGATGCCAAAAAGTTCTGGAAGGTAAGTGCTGCTTTATTCCTGTCTTTAGTTTGAGTGTGTCAGCTGAAGAGATTCGATTCAGGGACTAAACGGCTTACATGCTGAATTACTGCTTGTCTGTTCATGCGCTGTTCTTGGGTTGTTTAACAGCTTGTTGGTTAAATGTGGTTAATTAGACTAATTGTTTACAGCAGTGAATGCAGGAGGTTAATCACAGCAGATGTTATGTCGTAGTGATGCAAATGTAAAGCCTGTAGCTATTACCAACCACAACCTCTGCTTCGTTCATCTGTAAATGCCTATTTATATTTATAGCAATGATTGTACCCTTGTGCAATCATTGTGCTACGGAAGATGTGTTTCAGCTCAAAATAAGCTTGAATAGAAGTATTTTTGTGCAATTCAAACATAATATAACTTGCTATTTATAAAATTGAGATGTGGAATAAGCTCCTTATGTGAATAAAAAAGACTTTTGAAAAAAAAAAATTGGACTTTGTGAGTGAACTCGCCTTTGTTTTGTCTACTACTGTTCACTCTCCATTCACTTTCATTCACACTTTCATTCACTTTCATTCACACTCTCCATTCACTTTGTTGTTTTTGGAAACACAATTTAGGCTGACCAGCTTTTATTGTTAAAAGATCACGCTTGCAGGCCGCCCACCACACTGATAGGTAGATAAGGAAAATGACTCGCTTACTAGAGATCACTCTGTGTTTGATGGATAGGAATGTGTTAGATCTGTTTTAAGGGTGTGGAAAGAGCCAGGTCAGTTTGAAATCAAATCTGATTAGATAGAACAATTGGATCTGCCTCTGTGAACATTCTCATGGGTCCACCAGTGGCTGAGTCTTTAAAAAAATTTTTTTCATTTTATGTGCCCTTCCTTTTGAAATCAAGGTCAATAATGTGATGCATTTTTTGTCAGAATCTATTAATTTATTCAAAAATACTGTACAATAAAAATGCAATTTGCCCTGTAAATACAACCACTAGTATACATGTCCTTTAACTCTTTCCCGTCATTGACTATTTTCCGGCAATCCATGTTTCCACTGTTATACAGTAGGGGGCGCTATAACACATCTTCTGAAAGAGTACAGAATCTCCGGATTAAAACGCAGGCAAAGAAGAAGCAGAAACAAGCGATCAAAGCATTGATTTGATCAGATCTAAGCTAATGCATTCATCAAACATTCAACAGCATACAAATCAAAACTGCTTAATGTTACCGAATTAAGTGTCAAATTAATGAGTGTGTAAGCTTTGGGGATGTTGATGGATGCGATCTACTCAATCTATGTTTTGATCATCGTTCTGAATCCTATCCGGACATAGTCTTTGACAAAAATGCTAATTTTTCAGCTTTTTCTTTTCAAAATGTTGCTTTTTTATGAAACTTACCAACATTAAAAGTTTTGTGAAAATGGCAAATGACAAAACAAAAACAAAAAAAGCTGATGAGAAATACTTAATCTATAAAAGATAAACATTCTTTTTTTTTTATCTAATTGAAATTTTGATATTTTTTAGGAATGTAATGTCAAGAATATCGGATGTCGTACAACTGTCCAGAAAAAGAGGCCTCAGTACTCAATCTTAAGAACTCAATATAAATTCAGATATTTATTTATTTATTTATTTATTTTTAAACTTTGCGCTTGTGTTTTAATTTATTTTTCATTGATCCATTAATCTATTGATAGCATTTTCTGATTTAGTGTCAGTGCTCCAAGCATGAAATATTTTAATGAACAGTGGTGCTTGTATTTTGCAACAGAATTCAAGCTCAAGAAAAAGCCAGATCTCTCAGACTCTTTCTCTGAATTAACCAAGACCCCATAGTCTCTTATCTCTTGGATGGAAACGATACAAGATTGCTCTGTCCACCTCCCTTATAATCTCTCCTGGTCTCCTGACTCGGCTCCAGTAATGTCTCTTTTTCTCCCGCCGTCCCTTCTTCAATGTATTGCTAGCCTAACCTCACAAGTGTCGCGATCAGACTCCATAATCATATAACTCAGTTGTTAAGGTCATAAACGTCCCCTCCCTTAATGGTCTTTTTCTTTTTCACACACATCTATCCATGCTAGGAACTGTCCCTTCAGCAGCACGACCTTGATTTTGTAACTCTATAGTCATTTTGACCTCATAATGTGAGAGGAAATTAGATTTGAAGTCATTTGAAGTCCTTTGAAAAAGTTACAAAGGCTCCAGGTTGAAATAACCTTCAAAAATGTGATTCACTGGGTCATTCGTGCGCCTGGCCCGCAGGGATCTGGATCCTGATTCGTGATATTGCCAATGAAACAATGAATTAGCTTAGAATTCCCACAGGGCTCATTACAAAACCCAACTGTGGATACTCAATTAGCCACATTTGAAAGTTCAGCTGGAATACAGAGCTTGAATAGATTCATATATAAAGAATCTATTCTAAAACTTTTATGTAAGAGTAAAGGCACGTGACTAATGGGTTCAAAACATCTTAAACGTGTCATGCATTGCTTTGGCCTCCACGTGAAGCATTGCAAACCAGTTCCACAAAAGAGTGTCGCTAAGCTAGCAAAAGTTTGGAGTCAGTATTTCTTTTTTTAAATTAATTAATATTTTCATTCAGCAAGGACACATTGCATTGATAGAAAGTGACAGTAAAGGCATTCATAATGTTGCAAAATAGTACTATTTCAAATAAATGCTATTCTTTTCAACAACAAACAACGATAGCTAACGTTCTATTCATCAAATGAAAACAATGTATCAAGGTTTCTACCAAAATTTTAAGCACTACTGTTTTCAACTATGAAAATAACAAACAATTTGAAATAAATAAATAAATAAACACTAAATCAGCATATTAGAATGATTTCTGAAGGATCATGTGAGGTAACACTTCTACTAACTATAAGTAACTACATGTCAACTAACTTTCATTACAGAGAGTTAGACTGTTTGCTTAATATCTGCTGACACTTTATGTTGATGCTCCCTCAACAGAGATTCTACTGACTATAAGTAACTGTACACCTAACCAGTCAACTAACAGTCTACTAATGCTCTATTGAGAATTAGCTGACTTGTAGTTGCAAAGTTACTTTGTGACGGAAAAAAAAACTACAGAACCCATAATGCTCTGTGAAGCGTGATTGGGGTTACAGGCCTATCTGGAATCACTACGTCACAACTTTTAGATAGTAGAGTGTCTAAAGTGGACCATCGAAATAAAGTGTAACCTCATGGGACACTGAAGACTGGAGTAATGGCTTCTGCAAATTCAAACAGATATTTGAAATTGTAATAATATAATGATATTTCATAATTTACTTATAGAAAAATGTTAAAAAAAATATATATATTTTTATGCTTTTTGTCAGGTTTAGTTCTCAAATTCATCTAAAATATTAGGTTAAGTGTGCACACTTTATGGGGATTTTCCATAGATATAATGATTTTTATTTTACATTTTTACATAAAAAAATATCACGTAGTATGATTTATAAGCACAAGTAAAAGGACGTAGGGTATACGATGTAGGGTAAAGCTGAACCACACACACACACACACACACACACTCACACACACACACACACACACACACACACAAACATTGGTGCACCTATAATTATGAGGACATTATAAGCATAATATTTTTATAATGTGCAAACTGTATATTCTATCCATCTACACTAACCTGACCCCTAAACATACCTATCACAGAAAACATTCTGCATTTTTTCATTTTTAATAAAACATTGTTTAGTATACTTTTTAAGCCAATTGAGAGGACTCAGGTCCCAGTGCAATACCGATGTTATTATACAAATGTGTGTTCTCATATATATATATATATATATATATATATATATATATATAAACAGAGAGAACAAATGATTAACAGCTCAATACTTTCCTCACACTTTTGGTGTTCTCATGAACATTTCTATCATGCTGTTTCACTTGTGGGTGATAATTTCCTCATTGTCTACAATGATTAAATAAAACAGAGACTACGAGTGACTTTACTTTTCTCAAAACCAAAAATTAATCATTACAAATAAATATTTTAAAATATTTTTCCAATATAGTGACAATTTAATGTGCATGTATTAGCATTATTGCTGTCACATTTTTCTGTAATCATGATTAAATAACATTAATAATAATAAACTAATAACAAAATATCCAAATGCTTACCAAAAGAAAAAAAAAAGTTCAGCAGAAAATATTAATCGCAGAAACTAATTAGCATTAATTAGATTGCTGCCACTGACCACGTAAAATGATACATCATGTAAGCGGCCCAGTATGAAGACATTTTTTATTTATTTTTTTCTAAAAAAGTAGTTTTCGAAGTGGTAAATAAATTAAAAGAAACATTATTGGAGTACATGTGTTTCTGCTTCATAATTTCACAGATAATTCAATGTGTTACATTCTGTTTCTTTGTAATAAACACAGAAAATTACACACAGTGAAAATTGTTTCAAAGCCATTTTTTCTCAGCATAGTCACTGGCTCAAATTTGAAATGTGTGACAAATGATATTACTATAGCAAAACCGCTGGGCAGTGTGGGTGTAGTGCTGTAGCTTGATGCTTCCCTTTATAGTGTCCAGTGCATTGGGGATCATTGACTCAGGTCACATCCTTCTTGTTCAAGCAAAGTTCTTCAGCACCAACCTCTCACTAGACTAATGCATGCCAGGGGTCTCCACGTCCAGTGTCCCCTTGCCATCTCGCATATCCTCTATTAGTCCCTGCTGACTTTTCCTCCACCCATCTGTTCACTCATCATGTGGCATTGCTTGCCTTGGTCTGCAAAAGACATTCCTTTTTTTTTAGGGAGATTCTGTCTACCGATTACCTATTTTCCATCCAGCATTGTAGATAAAACTGAATAAGACGTGTGGTTGCTGTGGAAACAGTAGTCTCACATAATTTAGGGAGGTGTCAGCTTGAATGTCTTCCATGTGACACACCAAGCTGTCAGTCACAAGAGATGCAGTGTGTGTGCGTGTTTCAGATAAGAAGTAATAGGCACTGCATGTGTCGAATGCAAATTGTTTTTGACCCTCATTTGTGGCAGGGCAGCAGCAGATGTTTCTGCTTGTGAACAACACTAAATATCCCCTATATACCTGAATGACCAGAACAGCTGTGTCAGCCAGACCATGTCACCTCTCATCTATCCGTGCTGGACAGAAGCCCAGGACGTGACCCTGACTCCTCAATTGGTTAAGGACTTAATGTTCAGTCAGTAAAACACTTTCTTTTTTAGTTCAAATCAGCCCAATCTCTCAACAAAAACATTGCTGTAGCTACATTATCCCATGTGCAACAAAAAAAATTCTCTTAGTTGCTGTTTTTTGACCTTGTTTTAGAGGAATCTATAAAGTATTTATACCAAGGTCTAGCTGAAAAGTTTGGTTCCAAAACGTGATTAATTTGAGGAAAAATGTGTTTTCTTTACCAAGAAAGTGGCAAGATGAAAACCACTATTTTCTGTTTCGAAGTTTCACATTGCATATTTAGGTTATAATAACATAACAAATTCAAATCCAGATTTTGATTATCAAAGATTTATTATAAAAACTGATTATTTTTCCCCCAAAATGCAATAAATTCATGACACATTTTCTTTTTCAAAATTAATCCATTCATCAATATGAAAGTATTTTTCATATTGAAACTGTTGAAAATGCACAACAAAGTAAGTTGATCCACATATGACAGCCTCTAAAATCGGTCAATACTAATCTTATATACAGGCACTGGACTAAAAATACATTCAATCAGTCACCACTAGGAAATACATCCTTAACTTTTTTGACGGCGATCAGCTGTAAAATGGCTTGGTCCTGCTCAGTTTTCGTTGACATTGAGTAAAACAATTGAAAGTTTCTCAAAAGATCCCCTGGGGTTAACGTGTCAGCGTGACAGAAGTTTGATGCTGTCGTGTGAGAACAAGCAACAGCCGGCATTTTTTCTCCTCTTCTTAATCTCCTCACGTAAATTGTTAGATTTCGATGGCTTACGTTTCTTCCGGACCGTAGAAACCACCACCAAGTTCATCAATGCCGTCAAAATTATTATTTTTGTTTGTTTGTTGATCACAAAGTACAAATTAGATAAGGAAAATTAGGATGCCGGGTGTATTTAAAGCGGCGCCGTTACTGTTTACAATGCGTGGAATGGTGCGCTGTGATTGGTTGAGCGGATGTATCGCATTCTGCAGAGAAGGGAGACTTGCGTTTGTCGCGGTTTGGAAAGAAAGGGAGAAAACATGACAGAATAACACGGCGGATATCGCATTTTACGTAAAATTAAAAATTGACTTTTCAATACTGACCAGATACAGTACTGAATTTTGCGGGAACAGAATTATTTTTTAAACAGCGTTTTTCGCGCTTTGGAACCAAACTTATTACAATTTCGGTTGAAGCAGAGGCAGAAGCAGGATCTAAGTGCAGCAGTAATATTTAATAAACAGTCTCAAACTAAAGAAAATAAACTCAGAACAAAAACCAGAAGAACCACTTGCAATGTAAAATAACTGACAAAGAACAAGACAGAACACTGGGTATAAATAGACAGAACTAAAGAGGCAAATTAACAAGACACACCTGAACTGAACTTACTAATCAGTAAGTTATTATGGAAACAAACAGGCAGGGGCGGAGGAAGACTAAACTGAACTAATAGACAGAACATAGACAAATACAGAAATCAAAACAGACTGACAATGTAACAAAACTCTTCCCCGTTCACCTCACAGGTGGCTGCTTGGCTCAGAAGTAAATAAGCTGAAGACTACCATCTTTGCTTAAAGGAACAAGCCGACTTTTTAGGACTTTAGCTTATTCGCCGTATCCCCCAGAGTTAGATAAGTCCATACATACCCTTTTCATCTCCGTAACTCTGTCTGACGCACCAACCGCTAGCCGCTAACCGCTATTGTCACTTAATGGGAGCAGTAGGCTAGCTGGAGCCGTTTACCTCCAGTCTTTGTGCTAAGCTAGGCTAGCGGTGGGCACAGACAGAGTTATGGCACACAGAGATGAAAAAGGTACTGTATGTATGGACTTATCTAACTCTGGGGGATACGGTGAATAAGCTAAAGTCCCAAAAAGTCGGCGTGTTCCTTTAATGTACCAAACATTTTTGAGCCTTTCGTTTGAGCTTTACTTGTAAATGCCATGAGACTGATTACTTTATCAGACAGGGGGAAAAGTCTATTTCACATAGTTAAGAGCCCTCAAAACAAATGTGTAACTGGTAAAACATCTCAAATAATAATATTTTGGGGATTCTTACGATTTTATTCTGTTAGAATACACAGATGATTTTGAATGGCAATCAGTTGATAAGTCTTGAGGCAGGATCATGACAGACCCGTGTTTTGTATGCAAGCACATGGCCTTTTGTTTGGGCCATGTGCTTGTGTTGTCTCGTTACTTAACCTCGCCCCCTTGTTATCCTCGTTTTGTCATTATTGCTTTACCTGTGTCACCTGTTATGTTATCATTAGTCTCCCTATTTTATCCCCTTGTGTTCGCTGTCTTGTCTCTGTCTCTGTTCGCTGTCTTGTCTCGCTAGAGGTCCATACTCCTCTAGCCGCACTCTTCGGTCCTCTGGCCAGAACCTGCTTATGGTCCCCAAGACTCGTTATAAGACCCGAGGGGACCTGTCTTTTCAGTGTGTTGCCCCCAGACTGTGGAACGCCCTGCCCCTGTCTCTGCGTCTGGCAGACTCTGTTGACTCTTTTAAAAAAGATCTAAAGACTTGTTTATTTAAGAAAGCTTTTGGTTGATGGGTTTTCACTAGTGTCACTTTGATTTTACATATGTATATACATTTTTATATTGTTTTGTTTTACCTCTCTCGTGTACAGCACTTTGTGATTTTATCTGTGAAAAGCGCTTTAGAAATAGACTTTACTTACTTACTTACTTACTTGTGCCGGTTCATTGTTACTCATTATCATACCTTGTGAAACCTTGTGAGTATCCTGTCAAGAGTATTGTCTAGAGAAAGTTCTGATTCTGTATTTGCTGTTGGTTTATTGTCTAGTTATCTGTCAAGTCTTAGTCTAGTTTAATCACTCCTTGTCCTGTCCATGTTTTGCCCCCTCGTGGGTTTTGTTTTCCCTGTTTTTTGTCCATAAATAAACTGTGTGTCAAGCATCCTGTCTGCGCTTGGGTTCATCCTCAAATTCATGACAGATAAAGCATAATTGTGTTATGTCATCTACAAGCAAAAATGGACCCACAAATTTAAATTATTTTCTAGCTAAAGCTAACCAGCCAAACAAGTCCCTATTTTTTATGATGAAGAAAACATAAGTAGCTAAAACTACAATATTGTTTGATATCTTTAATGGTAGTACTGTATACAGATCACAAGAATTCTGTAAATAATTCTGAATTTGATTCTGTTTTGAAAGCTCTGGTTTCTTAACTATTCCAATGATTAGTCTTTTAGTACTTTCCCCCAACAATTGCATTAGTCTGTTTGATTTCTGTATAGATTTATTACATCCCTTTACAACACACATATTGCAACTTGCACATTAACATAAAAGGGATAGTTCTCCCAAAAATGAAAAATCTGTTATGATTTACTCATGTCTTTCCAAACCAATAACATCTTTAAAACACAAATTAATTAAACCTTAGAAATTTCTTTCCCTCCATTGAAAGTCAATTTCACCAAAACTTTGATGCTCAAAAATCATGCAAGTAAGATGGCACAATAAACATGGCAAACGGACACACGAGAAGGTCAAGCAAGCATAGTTGAGTCTCTTCAGTTTCTCTTCAGAAGACTTTGATTCATTGTGAAAATTTTGGTTGAATGGACTTTCAATGGAGGGACAGAAATCTCTCAGGTATGACTAAAAAAAAAATCTTCATTTGTATTTCAAAAATTAATGAAAGTCTTATGGGTTTGGTGGTTTAAGCATGTGAAAAGCACAGGTGGTGAAGACGGAAGGAATCATACAAAATGAAAGCAAGAGCAACATGTTGAAAGCAGAGCGACATTTCCTTGTGAAACTGTGTAGTTCTAAAACACTGAAATCTTAGACACCTTTGATTCAACCGCTCTTTGGCATGGCCGCTCACCCGTATTCATCAGTAGCCTGTTCTGTCAGCATTTTCCAGCCTAGTCACTTAAACTGTCAAATGGAGTGAAACGGCGAGGACCAATGCCCCTAATACTCACTGCAGGGTGGCTGCGTCTAACCTGTTTATTACAGACCTACACATATTCGTTTGATTCACATTCAAGCGCTTTGGTGAGTAATGACTCCGCCATGACTTTTTCCATTTTCTTTCCCCCATCTTGCGGTTTCTTGATGTGTAAATTCAGTGCGGTGACCACGGATCCCTCGACTGAAGACAGCTGTTCTATATCTTTTCTCTCTGCTTCAGATAATGCATTTCATGCATGGTCGGCCTCTGTAATTGTCAGTAGTTGTGGCAGTCTGTTTTTTTGTTTAGTTATTTTTTTCCAGACCTCCTGAAACGTTGATATTACAGTTGCCTTTCTCTCTTTATCTTCCTTTCTGCCAGAACAGGTCTCTTCTTTTCTTATCTTCCTGCCTTTTCAATCTGCCTTTTTCCCCTTTTTTTGTTTGTCTAAAGCCTTTTGTAAAAGCTGCCTCTTCTCTCCAAAGACCACTCTCTCGGTAAAGGAAATCGAGCCTGATGAAGGCATTGTGCTGTGAGAGTCTAATGCCCGTTTGGTTTTCAGGCCTGGAAGGAGGGGTGGGTGGCGATGGTGGACAGATGTCTTCTAAACGAGATTTTGTCACCTGTGCAGAGCCCTATTACAGAATGTCCCCCAAAGGCCTTAACACCTCTGATAACTCTCAGTGTAAGTCCAGGAGAACAGTCACCACACTTGGTTAATGTGGCCACTCAGTGGAAAGGCTGATGGGTTTATTCTTGGAAATCAATCCCTCAACCGCTTCAGAGAATATATTTTCAAGAGGAAAACGGGTTTTTCTTTTTTCTCCCCTGCCATTTTATGTACTTGGTCGTGCTATTCTTTTTTTTTCTTTTTTTTCTGGAAAGATTTTTTAACTAATAGGGACTTGATTTTTGGTTAGTCACCTGCAGCTATCATATGACTTCAAAAGACGTATATTGAATATGAATATATGAGATATGGGTCAGTAACATATAGGGCCCTATTTCAACGATCTAAGCGCATGGTCAAAAGCCACACTTAGGGTGTGTCTGAATCCACTTTTGCTATTTTAACGACGAGAAAAATTGCCGAGACGACGAGAAAAAACGTGCCAAAAATGCGCCTGAACACACCTCGTTTTCAGACCAGCACGTCACGGGCGAACAGATGTGCGCAAATGCATTTGCTATTTAAACAACGTGGCGCAATTTACTGCCATTGTGTGAATAATATGCAATCAATACAAAAAGTAACTAATATGATTATCATTTTAAAACATTATAGTCTAATTGCAAGCACTTAATTTTTGCTCTTTCAGCCATTGGCACAATAGTCTCTGTGCGTGGTTATAACAATAATTGTGAAGAAATTAGCTAATATGGGTATATTTCTGTTCATCTAAAATGAATGAATGAACACTGATTATTTCACACACAAGACTGGAAACAAAGCAGAATATTCAGTTCTGATTGTGGATATCTCATTTACTCAATTATAAGTGACACACACAAAAGCCATCAACTTCGCAATCTCTATGCAAAACTTTGTCATGAATTGCAGCATAGTACCTAATTTTAAAAAAGAACATAATGTGTAGCAGTTGTGTGGCCTTTTTTTTTTTTTTTTTACTGGAGCTTGTGATTTTGGAATGTTCTTGCTACTTTTGCATAGATTGTGCACCAGTGGTTCGTTTCCATGAATCTGCACTTTCAAATAATTTGTTTAAAAAAACTAGATAAAAAATTAACGAACATCGGTGTCAGTAGTTGTCTGAGGCTGAGACGACATCACACAATTGTCTATTTTTGTTAATCTCAGACTTGCTTATCCCAGATTAAATATGACATACTAAATCCACTGAAAACTAGTAAATTCTACACTTTTAACCAGGTAATAAACCTATGAAAAATAACATTCTCTCATATCCAGATAGCCACTCCATCACAGCACAACTTTAGAAAAGAGGCCAACACAACCCTGATCCACGCAAACAAAAGAAACTTTTGCTCAATACAACACCAGAGCAATTCAGCGAAAATATCCTAATACTTTCTGAATCAACCTGCATGGCTTTACACCACGATCTGGTCAAGGAATGTACGAGTGTGACAAATATGAATGCAACAAAAGTTTTTTTCTCAAATATTCTCATCTATTCAGGGTCTAAAGCTCTATGCATACTATGAAACACTTTTGCAGAGACATCATTCACAACACAAAAATTCAGAGGCAGATGCTTCAGAGAAATATGCATAATTGGAATTCAAGTGTCCAACATTGATTAGTTTCCCTTCATACAGTAGTCATACCACCCCTCTTGTTTTTGATCAGGCAAGTTAAATGATGATGCTTTAAAAAGCTGGTCCGCACCTCTCAAAAGGGAGCAAGACGGATTTGGAGGATATTCCAGTATCCACACAAGAGAACATTGAAAGAAACAGCTGGGATTCTCAGAGATTGAGAGGTCTCTAAATCTCTAAATCCTTTCGATATCTGAATGTAGACAATCTTGGATACACCTTGAGTTCACAATAAAACCTGCCGAACAACAACATTGAGAACTATGAAGAATTGTGAGTGACCATGTGCAAAACTCAAGGGCAACAAAGCTTGATCTGAATCGTTTTCCTATTGTTGTTTCACTGTGGTTAAAGGGATAGTTCACCCAAAAATGAAACATTCTGTCATTATTTACTCACCCTCATGTCGCACATAAAGTAAATTTAAGTAAATAATGGTAGAATAAAATTTTTGGGGTTGAATTATATATTTAAAGGATTAGTTCACTTATAGACTCACCCCCACGTCATCCAAGATGTTCATGTCTTTCTTTCTTCAGTCCAAAAGAAATTATGTTTTTTGAGGAAAACATTCCAGGATGTTTCTCGATATAGTGAACTCCAGTTGGGTACAGCGGTTTAAAGGTCACAATTGCAGTTTCAATGCAGCTTCAGAGGGCTAAATTTAGGGCTGTTTTCGACTAAGGATTTTCATAGTCGAATCTGATTCGTTAGATTTTGCCATAGTCGACTGATAGTCGAACCTTTTTTTTTTTTTTTTTTTTTAGATAGCAGCTAGATTTTTTCCATTTCAAACAAAAGAGCTAAAAAGAAAAACATGGTGTGTAACAAATACCTTTTATTCATTTAAAGCCAGATGAACAAAACATATCACACACATATCATAACATTTCATAAACATGAGGAGCAATATGAGAGAGAAATTTGGTGATCGTTGTTTAGGTACATTAAACCACGTAAAGCTTTTTCACGTCCATGACCATGAGAACCGTGTGGAGTCAACTCACAGCCGCTCCGCTGCCCTGCTGAAAATGTGAAGCAGAAACGCTTAATGTCAGATAACGTCCATAATAATTGGACTCTGGGTTCGATTTTTTGACCATTTTCAGTGGTTATGAGGAGCAATATGAGAGGGAAATTTGGTAATCATTGTTTAGGTACATTAAACCACGTAAAGCTTTTTTCACGTTAGGACTTAGCCTATATATAAAGCCCATGAGAACCGTGTGGAGTCAACCCACAGCCGCTCCGCAGCCCTGCTGAAAATGTGAAGCAGATTTTTTAATACATTTCTATTTATTTACATTAGTAAGCTACAGGACACCGTCTTTCAAAACATGACCTGCGCGAAAGCGGAAAAAAAAAATTTGTACCCAGCCCTTCTGAAAATGCCAATGCGTCTCTGTCCCCAGCACATTTCAAACCAAACTGACGCCCATGTAAATTCGACTACGAGGTTCATAGTCGAATCAGACCTCTCCGAATCGAATCGTCGAATCCTCGACTATTAGAAGTCAGCCCTAGCTAAATTATCAGGAAATTTTATTTCTGAAGTAAACTAATCCTTTAAGGTGGTAGAGTGTTTCTATGTGCATGCTAAGGTGTACAGAGTGCTTTTAAATGTGTTGCTATTTGGTTGTTAGGGTGTTCCCGGTGGTTGAAAGGACATTTTCTGTGTTTTTTAACATGTTGCCATGCAACTGCTACAGGGTGCTCTGGGTGGTTGTGAAGGAATTGCTTGGTGGTTGCAACAGTGTTCTGAGGGTTTAATAGTGCATTGCAAGGCACTTGCCATTTTTTAGGTTTTTCTAGGGTTTTCCGGGTAGTTGCTACAACTTTATGCGTTTTGAGACAACAATAACATGGCAACATATGACCTCTGTGTAGGTTGCTCATAAAGAAACACAGGCTAAATGTAATACCTGATTGGCAAAGTCCAGCTTGCTTTGTTCCTGCTGTTACAGGTACGCAAATTTACAAACGATCTGGTTGTAGAAATAAATCACTGATGGGCATCATGTAAAGGCTGAACAACTGAGCAGTGCGTCTGTTATCATCAAAGAAAAGCCTGTGCCTGGCACAGCTGTTTATCAGCAGCATCTCATTTATTCTTCCCCGAACAGCCATGAAGCGCTTATCGTCACTTCTGCCTCATCAACAGCTCTGCACAGCTGTCCGTCTAGCAGTAATTCTATTCTTATCGGCTGCCGAGTCAGCGGCCTCAACGTGTCTGCCTCTGACCCTTGCTCACCTCACCTCGCTCCCCACTGTGCATAGGCCAGACGTGGACAGTCGTTCACATGCACAGTCCAAACCACTTCCTGTGAGGACACTGAAGGACACTACTAGCAGAGTCTCTCAATAGAGAATTCATGAGTTCTGCTACAAAACTCTGATTCGGTATTCCACAAAGCAATGCGCTTGGCTTGTCCTTCCATTTTCAGAGTGATCCACAAGTAATTTCAGCCTTGATTGTTAACTCCTCACGTAACATATTATATAACCTGATTGCCAAAGGTCAAGACATTTTTAGTCAAATTCGGATTACTAACGTAAAGTATTTTATTTTTATGAGATGATGATAATTGGTTGCCACTCAATATAATGAGGTCATGTAACTATTTAGCATGAGGTTTGAAATGTTTATCACTGCATAATGTCAAAGTCCCTTTAAGAGAAGTCATTTCACTCGGCGGCCATCTTTGAAACGCCTCTCAGGCATGCAAGTGCAGCTCTATCTCTTTGAATGGGGAAACATAAAATTTTCCAAAACTGTTCGCCAAGCTTACAATTAAATTTTATATTTGAAATCGGCAATTAAATCTGACAACAACTGTTTCATAAATTTTGTTTCTAAAGCTCGAATCATGACAAACATTTTTTTTAAGGCTAGACCAAGATAGTGTGCATGTGCAGTCCTAAACGCGCATTCTTTGGGAACCGGAGCTTCTAACGGCAGCTGCAGTGACGTGATGACTTTACCAATAACCGATTGGCTCATTTCTTTATAAGGCAGGACATATTCCACCATATTGCTTGTTGCACAATCTCCCATTCATAAGTAATAGGAGTGAACTGTCTTTCTGTATATGAAGTCTTTGATTTTGTGTATTGACATACTTTTTGAAAAAAACTAGGTAGTACTTAAGTGTATACTGATGTACGCTAGTATTCCATTCTGAACACAGACTTAGAGAATCTCCATTTCTCAAGAAGAAATGGCGATAATAGAATTTGGACTGCTTTTTACAGAAAATTCATAAAAAATAAAACAGTTTGGATGAAGTCGTGCTATGCCTCCATCTTCTGTCAGCTCACTTTCTGATTGGGTATCATTTCATTTCACGTGGCAATCTACAGCGTGTGCGTGTTTGTATCGTAAATATTCAACATGTTGGATACTTAACACACATCTCACAACAGGAAAATCTGATAAGATAATCTGTAGAACCATCAAGATAATCGGGACTTTACCTAGGATTGTCGGAAGGGGAGAGTTGGGCCCAAAATTGGCCTGATTATCTTGTAGTGTGTGGGTGCCTTAAGGTATCCAAGACTGTTTGGTTACCAACATTCTTCAGACTATCTTTGTTTTCCGCACAGGAATGACATGGAATGACATGAGGGCGAGTAAATGACTTCCGTGCAGATTCCATGTGGCCCTTGTTATAAATAGCATTGGGTTTGGAATAGCCGCCAGTGTAGTGTCGTGTTAAAAGTCTTGTTCTGTAGCTGTTCTGCCCATGTTGGGTCACAGTTCCATAAAGAGACGTCTAGAAACACTAATGTGCTATTTGAGCTCTTCTCAAAGACAGAGCCCTTTGTCATCTGGGTTATTACTACATAAATATTTGATTAAAATATAAAAGGCCTCTCTGGCAAATTAGCTTGTAGATTGTATTTGCCACAATGAGAAGGAAAACAAGGCATAACTGCCACCGCAATTATATAGCGGGTTGGAATTACATTTCAAATAAATAAAACATCAGAGTTTCACTCTACATTTCAATCCCAGCATCTTCAAATGCTGTTTCTCGGTGCACTGAAAGAGTAAATAACTAATTTGCTATAGTAATCAGTTATTTACAGTTCTGCTTTTGAAGGATTCACTTGCTTAATTAAACCCTTCTTAGAGAAACATGGTGAGTGTTTAAATAGATCTGATGAATTATGGGTCTATCATCATCTGTTCAATCTTTAAACAAAATATGGATACAGTGAAGAGTAAACATCTGGGTTGGAGCTGAACTGTACAGCACAGTGGACTTCTAGGGCTGCTCTAAGTGTCCAACATGTAGAAAAATAAAAACCCCATTGACTGTGGCAAGGTCAATAAAGGGCCGTTCACACCCAGAAAGATAGCTAATGACTATTTATAATGATAACTATAACGATATGAGAATAAAGAAGTCGACACCACAACTATAACAATAACGACAAAGAGGATCAAAGTCATTGGAATTACTTTCAGAACGATTTTTATCTAGTTTATGAGCCATACAATTTTTCACGATCAGACGAACAGCCAATCAGAATCCACCAACTTTAACCCTTTCACACATAAGTTTAAAATATTCTAGTTGAGTCCCCAGTTTGAGTATTTACATGTAATGGAGGGATTCCAAAACTATTTTTATCAGCAGAACCTCTTCAAATTATTTTTTTTAGATTTAGAACACATTTGCATGTTTGCAGTTCTCTTATGTCAGTTAATGGTCAGATAGTCATATCTTTTGTATCTTTCTGGTTGTTTTATTTAAAAATATTTATTATTTAATTAATTATTTGCTTTATCAGCTTACATGCCCCTGGAGTGCCTTCACGAACCCCAGTTTGTGAAACCGAGGCGTAAAGTGGTGTTCATTGCACTTCATGTTGTTGATAAGAAAAACGCAATATATTTTCTTTCTCGTTGTATCTTTATATAAATATGATACAAGATTATCCTATTCACATCTATGTGAAAAAGTAATCTAAAAGTAATCAAAAGAAGTCAGATTATATTATCTAACATGCAATGAAATTAATAACATTACTAATTACAATTATCGCCATGTAATCTTAAATTAGTAACTGACTATTATTTGTTAGTAATCTACATAGCACTGAGAGCTACCACTCTATTGATCACTTAATATATTACTCTGATCGGATTTCATGTGGTTTATGTGACTTTCTCACAGCACGTAAAACGTGAACGCCAGACGTTGTCACAGGAAACATGCTGAAAGTTACTGCAGAAACTAGTTTGTGTTGTTGCAAAGTGCTGGACGAGCAAAAAACAACAAAATAATGGAGACATGTTTTGAGACCGACAGCACGGAATAAAGCCGCTCATACCAGCCTCCTACGTTTCTGTCGCTGCCTCAGAAGATGCAGTAGTCCAGTGCTGTGGCGACACATTGTCATGTTCAAAATAAAACAACATCCCTATTTCAAACATCTCCATGTTGTGTTTACTGTTGTTGTAGATTTTGGCGTATACCTTCCAAATCTATGGCCATTGCCATAGAAACCAAGGCAGATATTCCAAAAAACGAATGAGCAGCATGGACAGACAAATCGGATCTGAACAGTTGGGATACACAATGTGGACAATCAACCATCTTAGATCAGATTCCAATCGGATACACAAAAAATCTGATTTGGACTGATAGTGTGAATGTAGCCTATGAATCTAGTGATAAAGCTTCAAGTAAAACAGTTCAATAGTCAAAGTTCATTGGTTTTTAGGCTGTTGTTTCAACTTCCCTGCTAGGAAATTGCTGATGATCCCTTTATCACCAAATTAACCACTGTGAATTACTAATTAGAAAAAGCTGAATGAATATTGCTTCCTGACCAGTGTGTTTCTCACAGGTACCTGTTGACTCCTGCACTACGTATGTGCAGTAACGTATCCCTCACCTGCAATTTAACACAGACACTCTAATTAAAGCAACTGTACAGAGAGAGCGCTGCATGAACGGGAAGATGAAAGACTGCGGACCAGACTGAATTTCATCCCATCAGAGTGTCATGCTGTCTCATACATCCACTTTAATTGCAGAGAGGGTAATTTTCTTGATTGCTGCCTAGCAGATGTTTAATGGTCGTTTCATAATTACATGAGTCGGAAGTTGACATCTCTGGAACAATCAGGAACATTCTTTCTCTGTGCGCTTTTGAGGCTCAAACGACGCTGCTTTAATTGGTGTTCTTTTTAAGTTCCAGACAGAAAATGAGTAGTGTTTTTGTTCTGTGGATTTAAATGAATATGATATTACTGAGAAAAATGACACGTATTACAAGTGAAGCCATATCTCTTTTTCATCACTTGCAGCTAGCAGGCCCGAAACTCTATGCAAGTACATGAACGCAAACATTTCCAGCTTCACAAGCTCAATTTCATGTGTTGCTGCATAACAAAAAATGTCAGGACACAATTCATAATGCAACATTTTGGTCTCTTTGCAAGAATTGCTGCAAGTTGGACTATAGTGACTTTTAGCCAAGGAGGTCTACCTGAAGAAAAGCTAATGATTAGCATTCTCGTTCATCTCAATTGCAGTTGGCGTCGGACCCCTACAGTGTATCTTGCCAGAATACACAGCTACCTTTGAATAGAGAAAAAAAAAAAAAAGATTTTTGATTAGGGCTTTTCACCCTTGAAATATTTAACCCTGGGTCATTCTAAACCCTGTGTAAACATAATCCTGGGTTATCTAGTTTCATGTTTCACACTACTAATACTTTATCCAAGGTTAACCATTATTCCTTGGTATTCATAATTTGACGTTTCACGCTGTATTTTTGTAAACCCTGGGTTATATTATTGTATTATATTTGTGGTATCAATGATATTGATTGGACAAATGCAGCACACAAGACTAGCATTGTGCATCCTCATTTATTGTCCTGTCCTATCAAGATTTTCCTTAATGGACTTTTCAGACTGTAAAGGTAAAAAAAAAAGAAAGTACCACCAGGGGCTAACTGGACCATGCTAACATATTTCAAGCTAACCAACCACCATCTTAGCACATTGCTAGATGATTAGCCTGCTAGATTAGCCTGCACCCTATGCAAATGTTTAATTATGTTTTCACACATGTTTTTGTTTGACATTTTAAGGTAACTCTATTGCTCCCTTGAGTACCAAAGTTTGTCACCACAAAAGTGCCAAAAGAACAACAAAAAGTATGAACATGTAGGCATAGGATTGCGTGTTGGCCACGCATTTGCGTCTGTTTATGTAGTTGCGTAGATTATATTTGTGGCCTTATCTACATCCACCACACTCTTCTGTGCGTGAGTGAGGTGGAATTGTGTTCTGGGGTAGGTGACTGTATCAAAACTGATCCACTCAACACATCCAGTCCCACTGGAAGAAATACCGACAGATTTAATATTCAGTGTGTTATGTATTCATTTGGATTTAAGACAAACAGCAGTGGCTCAGTGTTGGCTTTGCCCTGGGGCACTGATTTGCTGTAATTTGCAGTGTGTAGAATCACACTGACGAGTAGAGATGGAGAACTCTGTTGCCACAGGCCTGTCATCTACACAGCTGTCTTAAGCTGATAGTGGTGGTTTGTTGATTACTTAGTAATGTTTCTCAGTACTGTATATGCACACTCATACAGATTAATAAAACTCTAATACCATTGGGTTTCCATTGACTAATTTCTCCATCTAGCATGGATAGAAGTTCTGTAGTTTTAACTATGCACGGAATGAAAGCGTTAAAGTTGACATGAATCTTTTTTTTTTTCTTTTTTTTTTCTGTATACGCTGTCCTGGTCTTATTATGAACGATTCCTTTCATAAAAATCTTTCAACAAAATGTTCTAGCTTTCTTTACCTCTGAAATGACTTTCCTTTTTGGCTGAAGTCACAGTATTTTTTCAATCCCTTCCTTTTAACCCTGCCATTCACCATATCCTCTTCACTCTGATACCAAGGCAATGGTATTTCAATGTGTTTCTAATTTCTAATTAAAATTTCTTTTAAAATTAAAAAAATTAAAATTTATTTATTTCAAATTTCAATGCGTTTATAAATAAACTCATTTATTTTCAATCTGTACTTTTCATTAATGAATGTAATTTAAATAAAATCTGGTATTGCCTTTTCCAATACATGCAAAGCTACCTTAATTTGGCCTAACAAGGCATATCATAATTTAAAACACCCTGTTGTGAAGTTTTTAATGTTGTTGATATGTCTATGTGTTTTTTTAATATGCATTAAGACAAACCATGTGCAACACCATTGCCACGTACCATTCATACGTCAACACCATTGCTGAGTATTTTCTCCTTTAAACTGCAGTGAACCAAAGACAGTCTCAAAAACGCGGTTTGAACGTGGTTTCTTACATCACAAACTACCTTGTAACCAATCGTCAATGTGCCGGTGGGCTTTAGCATATCATTAACTGCTGCTGAGTCTCAAGCAAAGCCAGGTTATCCCGATATATTTTTCTGTTGATATGAAAAATCATGCACATTTAGCAATATAGTATAGGTGAATGATGTAAATGACATATATTATGATGAACTATATGCCTTTCTCCACAAGAGTGGAGTGGAGTCGAGGTGAAAAGCTGTCTCAAGATATTGCCATGACTGAGTGTGAGGGTGAAGTTAGGATAGAATATCGCATCGCTACATTAACATTATGGGCCCTATCTTGCACCCAGCGCAATTGACTTTGTACACCGACGCATGTTTCATTCCTATTTTGCACCAGACACACAGCGGACTTTTCCCTCTACAGACGCACGTCGGTAAATTAGGAAATGAACTTGTGCTCCCGGGGCAGTTCAGCGAAAAAGAGGAGGTGTGTTCCGGCGCAAACGTTCCCTGGTGCTATTTTGCAGGTTTAGAAAACAATTCCGCCACAGTCCAGGAAAAACCTAGTCTAAAGTCAGTGGCGCATTGCGCATGTTATTCATATGCTATTTTAAGGGCGCATGCTTGGGCATAATCAATGTAACGTGTGCACAACACGCATACACTTTGCTTATCTCATCTACACACAGACGCAGCAGTTCTCATTTTTAGAAAACCATACATTATTACAAGGAAAAATATTAACACACGAGGGAAATCATTGTTGTGTCCATGAAGATGTGAAAAAATAGGCATAAATCCAGCTTACACATTTACCCAAATTATTATACGCCTGTTTAACCGAAGCTAATTTGGGTGGGTTTCTCCCGTCCCCATACAATGTCACTTCTCTGTCTTTTACGGCCCTGATGAGAACGTTGGTCTCCTCGGCTTTGAACCGCTCCTGGCGCTCTGATTGGTTTATTTCACGTTACGCCCAAACCACACCTATGAATAATGAAGCTGCTTCAGACCAACCCATTTTAGATTTGCATTGGGCGCAAGAGTCATTTATCCCGCCGGTATAATAGTAACAGCGACCAAGACCCGCCCACAAAGTTACTTGCGTTTCAGATCGTTAAAATAGGGCCCTATGCCTCCACTGTCATTTTACTTTTTATAGAAATAAAAAACAATTAAATTCAGTTGGGTAACGGTCGCTTCAATTCCATCCAGCTCATCCAACACGAGCTGCAGAGCTCGTAGTGCAGCACAAATCAAGAGTTCACTGATCAAGTGATGACATCACAACAGAGCCTATAAGCGTCTGACAAATGTCTAATCTTTTAGAATGCGCGCTCAGCACCGCCGCTCCCTATACACAGAGTACACGCGATCGCGAAATCGAAAGTAAAACCCGAGCATTCAAACACAATTTCAAAACCCTGCATTTTGTAATCTTAGGCTGGGCTGTGTAGTTGTAACCATCTCTTAGCTCTGTACTATGCTGGAAGAAAAATGTGGTCTTTATTTGCACTTTGAATACTGAGTGAGTACTTTGATTATGGTTGCACTTAATAAGACTAAGAGAAAACTGTGTTATTCATTTTTATTGATACTGTTTTTATTTATATGATACATTTTTGGAAAGGAGTTCAGTTAGGAGGTCAGAAGTTCTAGAAACTCATAAATCATGTACAGTTCTAAGGTCTGAAGAGACTCATGACATCATACAGGAGAGAAACCAGTCAGTTGAGTTTGTGGCAAAACTTTTTACAGTGCTTGAGTATTGTTGTCTTTTACTTCATATGATAATTCATTCTCAGAAAGAAGAACTGAAATGGCTTTCATTACAAGATGATTAGTTAAAACATTTTAAATGCACCTGCAGACTATTTTTCTTGTCATGTATTTCGTCATAGAGGATGTATGTAGAAATTAAAGTTAAAGCTCTAATCTCCCCCCTGAAAATCCCGAAAAAAGTCTGTTGGTGCCTCAGTGACTACTTCGCTCAGAGAAGCTGTCAATCACGGCTGTCAGTCATGACGCCACACTCCCGTTTTTTTTTATAGCACTAGATATCCTACTAAAACCAAACTTATTTAACAAATGAACACTTGGAAAAAAACACATTTAAATATGTAATTTTGATGATCAGAGTTTTAAGGGATAAACACCCCCCTGACTACATGGGGACTTTAAGTAGCATAATTTTGCTGCCGAACTTTTTGGACAGTCTTTATATCAGAAGTGTGCCTATGTACCATTTCACTTCCCTAATATGATGTACTACAACAATTTTATTAAGAAACATTTTCAGTGAAGGTGTGACTTCATTGAATAGGATTTGATTGTATTGTGAAATGTGGGGTTTTCCATACCATAATGAAACCTGACCTAAATGTGTGTGTGGTTCCCTCCAAGAACAGGATTGGTCACCCCTGAATTAGTTGATGATACCCATGCGTGATGGCATCAGCCAAAAAAGAAAGTAATTTCATTTCGGAGGTACAACAGGTTATATATCACTGATTGAACATTCACAATAACGCCAGGGACTATTATTAAGAAAGTAAATAGAGTCTCAATTTCATTATCTGTTTTTCTGAGAGGTTAGGATATGTGGTGGTCACTGCCATTTCAAGTCATCTGCATTAACTGGCTTTAACCCTTCTTGACTGCCAGCATAAATATTAATCATAGGGCATTTTAACAACAAAATCGAATAAATGATCTGGCCAGGTATGTACTGTGCCAGCCGAGCGTCTTCTGCAAGTAGTGACTCCCTCCGAGATGTTCGCAAAGGTCAAGTGTTTGTGTGTCTGGCCGGTCGCTCATACTCTCATGGAGCCCAGGGACTGGACAGCTCAATGCAATCAGACTGCTGTTCCATTAGCTTCACCTGGCTCTCCGCCCTCCCAGCTGCGGGACACGGCAGGCCATTTCACAGCTAAATCAGACAGCTGTACGGCAATTACCATCAGCGCAAATTTACCTGCACACACATCTCTCACCCCAAATCTACTGCCTGTCTCGTCCCACTCACCTCGCACTTACCTCCCTCTCGCTCGTTTTTGTCTCATATCCATTCTATCTCTCTCTCTGCCCTATTTTCCCTCTCAGCTACCTGCCTCAAGCGCAATTACGCTGCAAACTTGATTCGTGGGAAGTGCTGTCTGTAGGGGCTTGGCAATGAGTTAAGTGCACTTTGTAGAGGGTTTTGTTTTTGCCTGTTTGTTTGATGTGTTCATCATTGTGCATGACGTATTAGTCAGCTATTATTGGGCAGGCAGTCAATTTGGCACAGTGAATTGGTGAGCTGAAATAGTCGCATGCACCAGTTTCTGGAGACTGCGGCAGGATGTTGAGAAGCAAAGAAAGCCTTATGCCCATCCTCTGTGGTTTTGGCCTCATTTTTACAGTAGTTAGCGGCATTAAATCGGAGGTCAATTAAAAACTCCTGCTCTCAGATTCGCACAGTTTCTGATAAAGGGTGAACGGGAGAGCTACATTTGAATTGCGGATGTGTGTTCTTTTGATTTGTCTCTGTGAATTCCGCCTGCTTATCCCTCTGCTTATCTCAAACCATATGAGACGAAGACTTTTAATGAGTTATTTTATTATGTTCTCTTCAGAGTCTTTCCCCACCGACAATCTCACCTTTTAATATCCCGGCTTCTCTGCGTACAAAAGAATATGCCAAGGCAGAAGCTTATCTGGAATTTAAAATGCATGTAGGATAATTTGGGGGTTGAAGCTCCTTTCTGGCTCTTTTCAAAGTCTTTAGTGGGGCTGGCCAGTAGGAGGTGACATTATGATGGTGTGTTATTTAAGATGTGCTGAAGGTACCATCTATCTACTTAAGTGCTTCAAATATTCTGAAAGGATCCTGCTTTGTTTAATGCTTTCAGTTTGTGAAGTTAATCCCATGCTGCAGAGAAAAGTCACTTGTTACCTAGATGTGTTAATTAACATTCACATTTTTACTGAAACTGAAAAAAATGCACTTACTACCATAGAGGTCTATGGGGTACTTGCACTTGCATCATTTCAAATGTATAGTCCTGAAATTAAACATTGTGGGCCCTATTTTAACGATCTGAAACGCAAGTGTCAAAGCGCAAAGCGCAAGTAACTTTGTGGGCGGGTCTTGGCGCTGTTGCTATTTTCCCAGCGGGATAAATGACTCTTGCGCCAGGCGCAAATCTAAAATGGGTTGGTCTGAAGTAGCTTCATTATTCATAGGTGTGGTTTGGGCGTAACGTGAAATAAACCAATCAGAGCATCATCTCACATTCCCTTTAAGAGCAGACGCGCTTTGTTCTAAAGCGGATTCCTATTATAACGGCGGATTTGCCAGACGCGCGCCAGGAGCGGTTCACAGCCAAGGAGAGCAACGCTCTCGTCAGGGACGTTGGGGATGGAGAAACCCACCCAAATTAACTTCGGTTAAAAAGGTGTATGATAATATGGGTAAATGTGTAAGCTAGATGTATGCTTTTATAATAAATTGTCTATCTATCTATCTATCTATCTATCTATCTATCATAATAATGTATGATTTGCAAAAATGAAAACTGCTGCTTCTGTGTAGATGAGAGAATCAAAGTGTATGCGCGTTGTGCACACGCTACATTGATTAGGGCCAAGCATGCGCCCTTAAAATAGCATATGAATAACATGCACAACGCGCCACTGACTTTAAACTATTTTTTCCTGGTTAGTGGCGCAATTGTTTTCTAAACCTGCAAAATAGCATGAAGGAACGTTTGCGCCGGAACACGCCTCCTTTTTTGCGCTGAACCGCCCAGGGAGCGCAAGTTCATTCCCTAGTTTAGCGACGTGCTTCTGTGGAGGGAAAAGCGCGCTTTGCGCGGGTGCAGAATAGGAATGATACATGCGTCAGTGTACAAAGTCAATTGCGCTGGGTGCAAGATAGGGCCCTGTGTGTGTTAACACACAATGAGAAACTATTTGATAACTATGATTCGATTAACTATGTCTGTGTAAATTTATATCAAGTATTTCAATTTGTCTTGACCATTTAAAGGTTTAAATATGGAAACTTTTGCATGAAATGCACAAGGATGCCTGAAGTGACATGATGTAGCTAACCATAAAGTAGTAGTTATATGGAGTATAATCCATCCATAGGTTTTTCCCCATAGACTTCCATTTTAAGTGCAATGAAATCTAAAAGTCTAGGGATGAAAAGTAATACCTGTGGTACTCAAATCAATCACGGCTATATTAAACTTGGAACATGTCTGTACTGCAACAATCTTTTAACAAGGAGTCAGTCATGATTTGGGGCTTTTTTATTTATTTTTTTTGGATTATTCTGAGTTTGACTTCTCATGTGGTTGCATGTGAACTGAAGGGAATTGAGTCCAGGACATGTTTGAACAGATGCCAAAAGAGTGAATGGCTCGTTCCTGCTTGTATATGTGTGTTTGATGCATTGGTAATGGTGGCCTCCAGAACCTCTCTGCAGCCAGTGGACTGTAACGCTCACCTCTCGCATGCTTGTTAGAGCTGATGGTGTGAGTTATTGGTGTACTGCTGAACTGACAGCTATTTTCTTGCCTGTTCCTGCTGTGCTGACCCATTTTCCCTGCCACATGCTTGCTTCATCGTCCTCTGATGATATTTTATTGTTTTCCATACAGACTCCCCTCACTGACTTTGTGCAGTCACCTTTGTGTTTTTAGTTCTCTGTTTCAGGTGTATCTTTATTCTGAATAACCACTTTAAAACTCAGAAGTGTTATGCCTGTTCCGACTGGGCCACGTGCCATCAATATTTTTAAGAAGGACGGATTCTGAATGTATCAAAATCCCCAACGCTAATTATTATCAAAAGTTCAAAGCTGTTTGTTTCAATACAGTGACAATCACTAGCTGACAAATTTAGTTGCAATTTTTCTTGATTAATTTTCTTGTTAGATTTAAAATCAGGTGCCCTGGCAACATTTTAAGTTTTTCTCATGTAAAGAACTATATATACAAGTTTTTATATAATGTGGATTGTTATTTCAGTCTCTCAAAAGTTATTTCAGTCTTTCAAAACTCTCAAAGTAGCTTTAGAATGTCGATGCTAAACTAAACAACGGATATGAAATGTTAAGCATTTTGATCTTTCTGCTGCAGCAGCAGAGCAAGAATGAAGACTTCAGCCAAGACGTGCTGTTGTGAGCATGTAAGAAATTCTGCTGCATAAATAGACACACATAGGGCCCTATTTTAACGATCTAAGCGCATGGTTTAAAGAAGTGTCTGAATCCACTTTTGCTAATTTAATGACGGGAAAAATGGTCTAAAAGGGTTGTCCCTATTCTCTTAATGAGTAATGTGTGTGTTTTAGGCGTAATGTGCAATAAACCAATCAGAGTCTCATCTCCCATTCCCTTTAAAAGCCAGTTACGCTTGCGCCATGGCAGATTAGCTATTTACATGGCGGAAACGGATCTGCTCGTGCGCGAGGTTAAATCGCTTAAGCAGATCATCTACGGGACAAGCTGGATTCCACCATATCTTTATTTACACAATAATAATCTTTTACACTGTAATCCTTTTATTTTTAATATTTGGCATATAGTTGTGTGCTGCTGCGCGTCCCTGTGTGTGTAATAAGCAGAGTGTTCGCGCATTGTGGACTCATATTACAAATGCGTCCTTTAAAAAAAAAAGATATATACTGTGCCATTGACTTTAGACCAGGTTTCAGTTGGTCAATGGCGCAGTCTATTTCAGTTGTCTCAAAATGGCAACGTGCCAACAATGCGCCTGAACACACCTCGTTTTCAGACCAGCATGCCCATGGGCACACAGATGGGTGCAAATGCATTTGCTATTTAAACAACGTAGCGTGGGACATGAAAATGATAACTGCTCTGGGTGTATCATAGGGCCCATAATATCCCCATAGCAGATCTAGTCAGGTGGTGTTGAAGGAGGTGGATAGTTTCACAGTGGATTGCATTATTTGCAAAGGATATATGTGATGCAGCCATATATTGAGCCAAAAAGTTATCATATATAAGGCAGCATTATTTTGATGTTTGGAACAGGCACATGTCCTCCTATGATGCAGCAGTGCCAAACTGGAGTGCATCTCCGGTTTCAAGCATTAGCTGTTTAGTAACTTCTTTTTAGGCTTCTGTTCATTCACTAAATGTGTAGCATAAACTGTGTTTGAGGTTAAGGCCAAGAATGTTGCATACTGTACAAACTCCAGCAGAACAAGAGAGAGGAATTACAGTATGACAGAAATTCAGTATGACAGAAGGGAAGACAGAAAACTCTCTGCTGAAGGAATGTAATCTCCAGCTGGCGCTCATCTCATCACAGCTAAGCAGAGGCATAAACTCAAACATTTACATTAGCGATTTGGGGACATGATAATATGAAACAAAAGTAATAAGGCATTTGTTTTATTTGTGTTTCAAGCAAACAATCACACACTAAAATCAGCATAGGAAAAGCTTTCTAGGAATTAAATACACTGTATAATACACATTTTAGTGTTAATTTGTAATCCTGGCTCTAGACACTTTCCTTTCCTTGTAATTTTACAGTACTAGTTGTAAACTCAAATAATTTACTGGATCTTCCTATATTTCATTTGTGAAATTGGCCATTGAAGTCATTTAATAGAATTGTGCTGTAGAAATAAAATGATTAGCTGTGTTTGTATAGTATCTAGGTTGTATTTCTACAGATGGCACCCAGTATGAATAAATTACATGGCGCTTTTATTATATTACCGGTGGATTATGTCTGTGCTGTTTTTGTTTGTTGTCACTTTCAGCAGCTTGATTTGTAAAGCTCAGAGTATATATTTTTATCTGAAAATGATTTGTCAGTTTTCACCATTGTTGAGGTTTGTATGCCATTTACAGTGCATTATAAAATGATGCCGCGCATTATTTAAATACAATCCTTTGCTGGAGGAAGAGCACATTTTGGTTTTCTTTTTTTGTCTGTAAGGCCCTGTTTACACCTGGTATTAAGATGCATTTTGGTTCATCAGATCACAGGTAGACGAGGGAGACAAATTCCCATTTAAACCTGGTGTTTGTTTCCAGTCTCTTGTGTCCGCTTTTAGCCACTTCTGTCCTGATTTCTTCGAGGGGAGGGTAGGTATATTATATATACTATTAATAAATGAGCAAACATTGGACACTTAATATTTAATATTCAATTATTTAATTATCACAATTAAAGTATTAATTTTATTAAACTGAACAAGCACACTATAGTGTTTTCTGTCAGTGTCGGCGAAAAAGATGAAGTTGACCATCGCCATCTCCGTAGTGAATGCGCCTATAGAGAGAAATGCACATCATGGATTACATAATCAGAGAGTAGCCTATTTATTTTCGTTTTGAATTGTTTCGTTTAAAGACATTTCAAGCTTTCTTCAGATGTATTTCCCATGTCTGTGAGGCATACGCTGAGTTTCAGTTAAAGGAATAGTTCACTTTAAAATGAAAATTCTGTCATCATATACTCACCCTCATGTTGTTTCAAGCCTGTATGAATTTCTTTCTTCTGCTGAACACAAAGGAAGATATTTAGAAGAATGTCAGTAACCAGGCAGTTTCTGGGTCCCATTGACTTCCATAGTAGGAAACAAATATACTATGGAAGTCAATAGGACCCAGAAACTGTCTGGTTACTGACATTCTTCTAAATATCTTCCTTTGTGTTCAGCAGAAGAAAGAAATTCATACAGGTTTGAAACAACATGAGGGTGAGTATATGATGACAGAATTTTCATTTTAAAGTGAACTATTCCTTTAATTTATGATGAGATGCAAGTGCAATGCAAGTGACGGCGCCGGCGCCTCCATTTCATGATTATTTTGTCTGGTTCTGTTATCTGGTTCTTCTTATTTATTAAATCCAGGCAACTGGTTGATAAAAAAAAATGATTAAAATGAAACAGATACAATTTATACAAAATGGAATTCACTTTAAAGAAAGGTTTTCTACAAAACAAAACTTAATGATGGTCAAAATTATGTCTCACCCACTCCCGATATATTGTGCATCCTATCTTACTCGTGCTGTTCACTTTTCATAATCAACATAGATGAAAAAAAAAAACATTATAATATTTTAACAAATATGAAACTAAATGCGCTTATTTAATGGCTACAACACGTATATTAGGCCTACAGACTCTCTATTTGTACAAATTACAATTCTGAATTTTGCACACATAAGTTGAAAGGCATTTGTTTGTGCATACTAGTAAAACGTATCTGCAACATTTATCAAGTTCACAGATAATTGTGTGTACATTTATTAATTATTATCTTAATGAATAATGCAACAAGGACAAAGCATGTTAACTGCGTTGTTTGTTTATTCAGAATGGAATGGATCACAAATGGATCCAAATGAAGAAACATATAAATAAATAAAAAACCTTGAACAATGATGTACACAGAAAATGAACAAGGATGAACTTTGGATGGCCTAGAAGGAGTAGGCCTACTACTCTAATATAATAAAACAAGGTTTTAGAATATAGAATATTTTTTAAACAAAATAAATATTTACCCCGAGGATAGTGTCGGGAAATATCTGCCCGGCCCGCCGGTGAGCTCGGGCTCCAGCAGAGAATCTAAGCTCTAGTTACAAAGTATATAACAATGGCATTGAACACAGCTCAGCCAATAATAATCAAGAACTTGAAGTTCTCTTACGAGAGGTTCTCTCGTACTGCGTAATATCTTACAGTATGGGGAAATCTCTTTTCCGCGAGATACTGAAGCCAAAAATTATTTTGGAATAATGCAAAACGCGTTGTGGCAGCATGCAGACATAGGCGAGACAGCTTGCGCGCCTATTGGCTGCCCTACGGCAACTGCAGCAGCCTATCGAAAGGCCCCATCGTGACGCCAGCTCCAATGGGGGCGCTTCGCGCCCACTGCGTCACGTCCCGCCGAAACGGGCGTGGCCTTGGGCTATAAATATAGCTTCGACAGGCTGGTTTAGCTGATTTTTCATCTCTTCAGCGGAGCTTATGCATCGCTGGATCCAGAGAGAAGAAGCCGCACCGTCAGAGAAAGCCTTTCAGCGGGACGAGCCGTGCATCTGAAGCCACTGGCCGCGCCGCCTTCTGCCGCCGTTCCTGCTGCGCTATCCGGCGCACTATATCCTTTCTTGCTAGTGTGTGTTCACCGCCGCGACGCACACTCCTTTTCTAAAAGAGCCGAGCGTCTTTATCAAGATGCCTCGCACCTTCTGTGGCTCGTGCCGAGCCCCACTCAGCAACGGGGACCGCCATGTCATCTGCGTTTCCTGCCTGGGTGAGGATCATGCAGCTCTCGCGCTCGCTGATGGCGGATGCCCTCACTGCGAGCTATTGCCCATGGTGACTCTGAGGACTCGCCTGTCATTCTTCAACGAGACTGCACCCCCGCCCGCTGCGGTGCCGCGCCGTAAAAAGCGCCATGCTCAGCGGGTCCCGGAGCCTCCTCCAACGGACACCCGCGGAGCCTACGCACAACCGGCTGGATGGTTGTTTCCTGCAAGGGGACCGCGCTTCGCTGCCTTCAAGACCCGCGCCGTTTCTGCCTGAACTTCATGAAGAACTCGCGAAGTCTTGGAGCGCCCCCTTCTCAGCCAGGGTGCGTACATCTGCCTCAGCAGCATTCTCCGTGGTGGACGGTGCTAAAAGCAGAGGATACCATTCTCTTCCTCAGGTGGAAGAAGCTGTAGCAGCCCATCTTTGCCCGCCCTCTGCTGGACGGCAAAGATGGGCTGCTACAGCGCATCTTTGATGGCAGCATGCTAAGACGGCGCTGCCATCAAAAGCTTGCCGCACGACTTCAGCCATGCACAGTCGCGCTTACACCGCCGCTGGACAGGCTGCATCGGCGTTGCATACGATGGCCACCCTGCAGATTTTCCAGGCCAACCTTCTCCGCCAACCTTCATGAGGAAGGACCGGAAGCTATCAGCATGCCGGATTTAAGAAGCGTCACGTATCTTGCACTCCGCGCCACTAAGTCCGCTGCACAGGCCATAGGGCGGAACATGGCCTCTCTCACGTTGCTGAGAGACATCTATGGTTGACGCTCTCTGAGATGCCGGACTCGAAGAGCGCTGCGTTCCTCGACGCCCCCATCTCTTCTGCCGGTCTCATTGGATCGTCCGTCAAAGATTTCGTGGACAGATTCGCTGAGGTGCAGAAAAAGTCACAGGCCATGAAGCATTTTCTGCCGAAGCGCGCTAGCTCTGCAACAGGCCGCTCAAAACAGCCGTCTGCTCGAAGCTCCCAGCCGCAGCCGCAGCCCGCCGCCGCTGCCTCACAGCGTCGACAAGCCCGAAGCTCGAGAACGCGCTCTCGCTCTACCAGCCGCTGCCCCCCACGTGGGCCCCGGCCAAAGATTGAGATAAAGCCTGAGGCC
Source organism: Abramis brama (assembly GCF_963993115.1). Classification (NCBI taxonomy): domain Eukaryota; kingdom Metazoa; phylum Chordata; class Actinopteri; order Cypriniformes; family Leuciscidae; genus Abramis; species Abramis brama. Next base: position 7,631,790 of record NC_139986.1, on the reverse strand, counting down.
TCAAAGTCTTCCTAGCCCGCCTAGGAAAACGACGGAGTTCAAGTCCCGCTGCGGCCAGACTTCCACCAAAACTTCTCGCTCGTTCAGTTCCAGAAAATGCGACTGTTCCAGTGTATTCTGCAGTAAACAAGCCGGTACCACGGCCCGCTTGCCTGCACACAAACGCCATTTTTTTTCCTGCTATTCCGGCCATGGCCGATGGTGTTATGAGTGTAGTAAAAATGCCCACTGCCCAGTGCTCATTCCTACACACAGACACAGCCCGTCCCACAGAGCTCGCGCACATAAAATCGACTCATGTCGATTGCGCATTAAATGTAGTGAATGTGCCCACGACCCAGTGCCCACAAACACTACACACTGCATGTCTCTCGGTTTCTGTAAAAACGAAACCAACACACATACAGTCAGCTCAGGCCGACGGTGTTTTCACTGTAGTAAATGTGCCCGCTGTTCCGCGCCCACATTCACTCACAGACATGACAAGCCCCACGGGGTTCCCCCCGCTCGCTCTCTCTCAGCTATCCGCCGTAAGAGAGTCGAGCGCGGGCAGGCTGCCCGCTGTGATCAGCGCGCCCCCCGCCTCGAACACTGCAAGCACGGCGTCTATGTTACAGCATACCAAAGCTCTCCGGCCGCCACTATGTCACGGCCAGAGCCCAGATCTCATTCAACCCCTAGCTATTCATGCAAATGCATGGGCAAAGGTTCCCGGGGTATCAGAATGGGTGCTGAACCTTATAGAAAGAGGCTATTCGCTACAGTTTGCTCGACGCCCCCGCCGTTGCGCGGCGCGAATCGAAACCACGATGGAAAAGGAAGTAGCACATCTACTTCGAACCGAAATTGCGAAACTGTTGAGCAAAGGGGCCATAGAGCCTTTATCTCAAGCTCAGAGCGAAGGGGGTCTGTACAGCAGATATTTTCTGGTACCAAAAAAAGACGGGGGTCTCAGACCCATTCTAGATCTAAGACGGCTGAACAAAGTGCTTTCAAAACGCCGGTTCAGCATGCTCACAACCAGGAAAATCCTCTCGCAAATTCGCCAAGGGGACTGGTTTGTGTCAATAGATCTGAAGGACGCGTATTTCCAGATACAAATAGTGTCACGTCACAGGCGATTTTTGAGATTCGCCTTCGAGGGCCAGGCATATCAATACACAGTCCTACCGGTTGGCCTGTCCCTAGCACCCCGTACATTCACGATGTGCATGGACGCGGCCCTAGGTTTTATAACCTAGAGGTTCCCGCTTTGCAGGCTAAGCTGCTTTCGGTCTAATAAATCGGTATTGTCTGCCCCAATGTTTTCGGCCCAGAATACTGAAACTGCTTGAGCAAACGCTCGCTGATCGATCACGCAGCTCTATGGGCAGTGTGTAAGACCCACAATATTCATCAGACCAGGCCGAGTTTGCTCGTCCTGGCTGTGTGGAACACTATCAGCATAATTGCTCCTTATAGGATGCTGTTTATTACAGGAATGATGCTATTCTAGCCTCTCTTCCTGGACTCTCTATGAGTTCCTGATGATCATGTACTATATGAGCCCCGGGCACTTGCCCTTGGGACTTTGGTATTGGATCTCAGCATGCACAATGTTTTACACTGTGTTCCCCATAGCGTAAGATATTACGCAGTACGAGAGAACCTCTCGTAAGAGAACGTACTCGGTTACTAACGTAACCTCGGTTCTCTCTAGAAGAGGGAACGAGTACTGCGTATCTTTGCCGTGCCTGCAACACGCTCTGGTTCGCTCTGGCGATGAAAAACCAGCTAAACCAGCCTGTCGAAGCTATATTTATAGCCCAAGGCCACGCCCGTTTCGGCGGGACGTGACGCAGTGGGTGCAAAGTGCCCCCATTGGAGCTGGCGTCACGATGGGGTCTTTCGATAGGCTGCTGCAGGTGCCGTAGGGCAGCCAATAGGCGCGCGAGCTGTCTCGCCTATGTCTGCATGCTGCCACAACGCGTTTTGCATTATTCCAAAATAATTTTTGGCAGTATATTACGCAGTACGAGAGAACCTCTCGTAAGAGAACTTCCAGTTCTTGATTATTATTGGCTGAGCTGTGTTCAATGCCATTGTTATATACTTTGTAACTAGAGCTTAGATTCTCTGCTGGAGCCCGAGCTCACGATGGGGCCTTTCGATAGGCTGCTGCAGTTGCCGCAGGGCAGCCAATAGGCGCGCGAGCTGTCTCGCCTATGTCTGCATGCTGCCACAACGCGTTTTACATTATTCCACAATTAAGGATAATTTTTGGCTTCAGTTAGCCTGGATGCCAGCCGAACTTAGCCCCGCCCACACATTTTTTAGGTCGGGAAGTTCGGTCTGGACTCGTTCCATTGAGGAGCTATTATGCCCGAACAAAAATTGTTCGGACCAATCAAATTGTCAGGGCGGGCTTTATACGATGATGAACAGATGAGCAACGGTAACGTAATCATCCACATCATCAACGAGCGCTTGGGTTGAATTCAAATGACTGCCGCTGAAGAATTGAGATTTCATGAGTTCACGCTTACAAATAAGTCAGATAGAATAAATGCATATTTGGCATGCTGTCCGAGGAGAGGCTTCGGGCTCGGTATTCGGCCCGAACCCAAAGTACGTTTTTATAACGTGTTTTGACACTTTTTTCTTGCTATAGCATTTTAAAAAAATTAGCATAATGCTGTATTTTTTCAAAAAACAATAAATGTTGATCACTTTGAACATTGAAAAAAAAAAAAAAATCCCCTGGGAGAAACTGTCCTGCCTTCTAAGTAAAAGAGCCAATCGATGATTGGTAAAGTCATTGCGTCACTGCATCGATCTGTGGAAGAACAAGCCGAGAGTGAGTGGAGGGATGCTGAAAACTGTCAAGGAATGTTAGGTGAGTTGACAGAGTGAATAAATATATGCTTCCTCTCATGCTGATAGTGTAGACGGTTGATTGGATTGATTATTTGAATGTGCTCCTCCTGAACTTTGTTTATAAAACATCATGTGTAGATTCCGCCATCGCGTCTGTTATAGAAGATATCGACAGCGCATTAATTTTAAAAGAGGAACAGAGAACCGCGATCGGAAACATGAATGAAAAACATACGTCACTTACTCCGTTGCTCTGATTGGTTGTAGGTCTATCCAGTTGAGTGCAGAGGCATTTTTTTTCCTGGTTCGGTTGAAACACGCCCCATAATCAAATCTCAATGGAGCAGTATCAGACTCACATTCTGACTAGAATCTGAGTATGACGACGTCAGGCTAGGATTCAGTATCTCAGGCTAGGCTTCAGTATCTCGCGGAAAATAGATTTCCCCATAGCGTAAGATATTACGCAGTACTCGTTCCTTCTAGAGAGAACCGAGGTTACGTTAGTAACCGAGTACGTTTTTATAACGTGTTTTGACACTTTTTTCTTGCTATAGCATTTTAAAAAAATTACCATAATGCTGTATTTTTTCAAAAAACAATAAATGTTGATCACTTTGAACATTGAAAAAAAATAATAATAATCCCCTGGGAGAAACTGTCCTGCCTTCTAAGTAAAAGAGCCAATCGATGATTGGTAAAGTCATTGCGTCACTGCATCGATCTGTTAGAAGCTCCGGTTCCCATGCGCAGTGGCTCGTCTAGCCTGAAAAGTAAGGGTTTGGTCGGACTCTGAATGAGCCAAGTGGATTTGAGCAGCAGCGTGGAAATCAACACTGTAGCTAAAGCGCGGAATGGAGTTTAATTTATTAGGGCATTCCTCAAGTGGAATGGATTTGACTGACGGCGCTTTGAAGAGTGAACAGACATATGCGCTGAATTAGGCCCCATTTACACTGCATGGTTCAAGTGACCCAATTTCGATTTTTTCCTCTCATGTGGCACAGATCGGATATGACCGGTGAACGTGTAAGCAGGAAAAAAAACACATGGATTCCGATTTTCTCAGATCGGATTCAGGCCTCACTCATATGTGGTAATAAATCGGATATGAATCAGATACATGCATTTGCGTCTGCCATGTAAGCAGACAAATTGGATATTCCCCAGTAAATGCGTCATTAAAAAAGGGACGTCAACTCAGGTTGACACCAACTGCGATCACGACTTATTAATGGTGCGATGGAAGACGAAGGCTCAACACAGTGGAGTATTTTTTTCACTGCCTTACGAGAGCAATGTTTTGCTGATTTTTGAAAATAGTGTGGAAAGCAAAACACTGGATAATTAGAGATGCGCGGATGAGCTCCAACGTCACCCGAATCTGCAGCCAAAAACAAATCATCCACCCGCCACTCACCCGCACCAATATTTTTGTCTGATTTAAGTATCCGTACCCAATGGTCAAATTATGTATTTGTATGTGTTGTTACGCGTAAGGATAAATGGATGATCATCACCTTCAACAGCAGACTCGAGGTGACGGTTGATGCGCGCATCTTGGTAACATAATACACTGATGAATGAGCGCTGATTTCTTTAAAACAAAATTTATTTGACAGAATTTCATTTTCTTAATGGCATAAACAGGCTTTACTCTCTTGAAACTTAAACTGGAATGGAACATACTCATATTTTAGAGAATGTAGTTAATATTTTCGTTAATAATGATTTATCATATCCACCCGCGACCCACCCGAAATTAACCCTCTGGTATGGCGACAAATCAATGCCAATAATCACCGAGCACACAACTGATGCTAGCGCGCGCGGTGAATGACTTCCGCGAGAGGCTAAACAGATCTACACGCGAAGAAACGGGAACTCGCGAGCTCATTCAAACCGTGCGCGCGCTCATGACATCATCTCAGCACGCAATACAAGCCCTCGCGCGCGCATGATCATTCCCCACGCGCTCATGCTTTATCTGCTCTCGCCTGCTGCTTTTGCTCGCTCGAACACTTTTAGGCCCTGTCCCAAATGGCACACTCCGGACTTGTGGACTTCCTCAGAGTCCACACTTTGGTGACGTCATGTAGTGCAGACCTATAGGGCCCTTGGCGCGAGTCCACGAGGGCGCATTGAGAGGTATTTTTGGGACAGACTCGATCGGCACGCCGGAAATAACGGCCTGGTTGTTGTTGGACAGGAGAAATCACATATTTGCGCTCCGACGTCTTATATGCATGTCAACTACACATCCTAATTTTACAGTTCTATATTTTTATATTGTGCATATCACCTGGGCATTAAACAATAGATATATCATGCTTATTTAAATGATGTATACAGCTGTACATAATAATAGGCTACATAATGTTCCATTTGAACTAAGATTACAATTTTAAAACATAATTTAAACATATTTTTTTCAATTTACAGGTTTCAATATTCATACTATGTTTACATATGACTCAGTAAAGCCCTGACATTCGGTTCTATTTATTTAATGAATCATAATGCGATCGTATTATTAAACGTGCTATTATTATGTTTGAGACATCAACCACTGGTCGACGACCATAATGTTTGTATAAACTGTAGATAACAACTGGTAAAATGTACATTTAGGTCATAAAAACCGTAATATTTTCTTCTCAGCCATGTCAGCAATTATCCGTTGAGTGAAATCTCCTCCCATCTGTTGTCTGATTGGCCTTTCGCAAGGATTCCTGGGTAGTTAAAGTGCGTGGAGCCTGCTTCTATGCGGGCTTCGCGGAAGACCGCTTCAAGGGTACAAAGGGGGCGCTGCTGAGCACACTTCAGAGCGGTAAAATGGTGAATGGGACGGCCTACGGACTCGTAGACTCAGCGAGCACGCGCAATTCAAGTCCACGAGACCGAAAGTCCGCATGAAGTGCGCCATTTGGGACAGGGCCTTATTTTTGGCAGTCGAGGGGCGGGACTTACTGTTTTAATAACCTCAAATGTCATTGGTTACTTTTCCCCTTTTCCAGAAGTCAGTTGCGATTGGACGCCTGTCCAATGACTCGTAGCCTAATTCACTTGACTTGAGACATGAGATATCACTTCATTTGTTTTATTTATTGTGGTTTATTAATGTGTAATGTGATTTAATGCATTGTTAATATAGAATAGATTCTTACCAGATACTTTATTAACAGAAAGTCTTATTGCATTGTGTTGTTAAGAGATATTTAGGCTACAGATTAATGACGCATTTCCATGGTTATTAGCATTGCAAATTGACCAATTTTTTTTATAAATTTTTAGGTAATATAAGTGGTTAATTATGTTTTCTATTAAATGCAAAAGGGGTTCTGGCTTCAAGTTAAGATACAGTACACAGCATGAATTAGCTTACAAATGCCTTTTCAGAATTTGCTACAAAATATAGAGGAACAAAATTAAACCCAGCAAATTACTAAACACAGCAAATTAGATATTAAAATATTATATAGTGATCTTATCCATCTAACTTTTTGTAAGCTAATAACCTAATAAGAGAAAGTATGAGGCAAGTACAGTACACAGTATAAATGATTACACCCCATCTGAACATAACATATCTTTAAAAAATAAAATAAAAAATAAAATATGTCCTAGATAAAGAAAAAAATCTGAATTTGTTGGGTTTCAGAGGGGTGTAATCATTTATGCTGTGTACTGTATTTTAACTTGAGAAGCCAGAATCCATTTTACATTTAATAGAAAATATAATAAACCACTCAGAATTGACATAATAGTAATACACATGATAACAAAAAGCTTACACAACAACTCTTGAATATTGATATAAACAAGTAATGTATCTTTCATCCAAAGCCCTTGTTATATTTGCTATTTAATGGACACGTTTTACATTTCTGAGGTTCTCAGAACCAATATAATTTTGGTTGGGTAAACGTAAATAGTGGTGAATGGGTGTATAGTGATAATGTAGTGGTGATATACAGCAAATACAGGTGAAACTCGAAAAGTTAGAACATCGTGCAAAAGTTCAAAATTAGAAACAAATTCAAAATTAGAATATTGTGAAAAGGTTTTCATAAGCTGTAAGCCATAATCATCAAAATAACAAATAAAGGCTTGAAATATCTCACTTTGCATGTAATGAGTCTATATAATATATTAGTTTCACCTTGTAAGTTGAATTACTGAAATAAATTAACTTTTGCACATGAACTTATTCTAATTTTTCGAGTTTCACCTGTATGACTTTACATTCCCATTTTTCTCCAATTTCTTTTAGGTATTTTAATGCCAATAACACAAATCACAGTGTTATAAATATAAAATGTAAAAATTTATACAAATTTGGGTCAATTTGCAATGCTAATAACCATGGAAATGCGTCATTAGTCTGTAGCCTAAATATCTCTTAACAACACAATGCAATAAGACTTTCTGTTAATAAAGTATCTGGTAAGAATCTATTCTATATTAACAATGCATTAAATCACATTACACATTAATAAACCACAATAAATAAAACAAATGAAGTGATGTCTCATGTCTCAAGTCAAGTGAATTAGGCTACGAGTCATTGGACAGGCGTCCAATCGCAACTTACTTCTGGAAAAGGGGAAAAGTAACCAATGACATTTGAGGTTATTAAAACAGTAAGTCCCGCCCCTCGACTGCCAAAAATAAAAGTGTTCGAGCGAGCAAAAGCAGCAGGCGAGAGCAGATAAAGCGCGAGCGCGGGCTTGTATTGCGTGCTGAGATGATGTCATGCGCGCGCGCAGGGTTTGAATGAGCTCGCGAGTTCCCGTTTCTTCGCGTGTAGATCTGTTATCCTCTCGCGGAAGTCATTCACCGCGCGCGCTAGCATCAGTTGTGTGCTCGGTGATTATTGGCATTGATTTGCCGCCATACTCTGGGGACCACAAACGCGCCCGCGCGTTTTGCTCGTTTTTTTTTTTTTTTTTAGCAATGAAAATAAACACTAAATGCTCTGTTAATTTTGATCTTTCATTTTCGTGTAATACATCAATCGATCCTGTTCAGTTTCTATTTTTTTTCTGTATACTCACAATAAAAATAAAGTGTTTTGCTTTTTGACAAATAAAGAAAAATTAACATGATGCGATTTCTGCCTTCTCTCTGTCAGTAAACTCCCATTTGAAACGCGTTCGAAAATGATCTATAACTCCGCGAAAATTCAGTCAAACAGGCAAACAGACCCACGGGCATAAAGCTTGAGATCGCATCTTTTAAATGAAGTCATTTATATAAAAAACAAATATTCTCAGCTTCTGTAATCTGTATAAAAAGAGAGCGACTCCTGTCGAGCTCATTACGAGCTAATTCACAGTAATGTGACCACTCCCCGGAGAGCGCGTGCTATTCAAACGCAAATTCTGAGAACTATTTCATAGCTGTGAAACGCCCACATCAGCTGTAAACATAGCGCGTCGCGACTCCTCGCGAGTGAGACATTATAGCCTACCTTATGGAGAAAAGATTCCTCAGAACAGTGCTGATGAGGAGCAATATCTCCTGAAATGAGGAGCAGATTCCGCTGAGGAGTGAGGTAGGCTGTTTTCTTTTCTCACGTGTGGAATAACGTTATGGAATAACGTTAGTGTAGGCCTATGTAAACCGCAAAAAGATGAATCGCATTTCTATAATATGACTCGCCTTTCTGTGAGATGAATGAAGGGGACATATTTGTAAAGACTGTTTAGCCTAAATATGAATCGCGCGTCTGTGTGTGAAAGAATAAACTGCTTTGCTATAGCCTACTGAGATGAGTAAAAATCGACTGGAATATGTTGAAATAAAATGTATTTGTATAAGCAACGTATTAAACTGCAAAAAAAATACTATTTTTGTCAAAAATAAATTCATAGACTAAGATGTTAGATGTTCCAATGTTGGCTATATTCAAACTAATGAATACATATGATAAAATGTAGGCCTATAATCTTTTTTTTTTTTTTTTACAAAGAAAGAGTACACTTGAAATATTGTTGAAATTGTAATTATTGTTGTAATTGTAACATTTTTAATAAAATAGCAAAACATATTTACAAGAGAGATGTAAGCGAAATCTTAAATGGTCAATATAAGTCTTCTTCTAAATACATCTTTTGTCCTTGCATTGTGGCTCAGTCAGTTTCACACCTGAGTGAATGGCTCATCATTATGCAGAGTGGGTGGGACATTCATAATCTAAGGTGTAAACTACTCCTCCCCCTCATATATTGGCTTTCCAAGCAAAACCTGTTTTACACCATTTAAATCAATGTATTTTTTTTTGTGAACGATAAAGCAAGACTATTTTTACATCATTTTGAAGCTAGAACTCAAAGGGACAACATCCATTAGTCAAAAGTCTTGTGGACACATATTTAATATGTGTTTTGTGGTCTTAATTCAGCAACTTTCATTTTAATTTTTTCCAATAACCACGCATAAACATTATTCTCTTAAAAATACAAACATCTACATACACGTTGCTCGCATATTATGGTAGCCCTGTTTGTGCTATATAGAGTGAATTTACACCTTTGCCATTAACATGTTTATAAATAACTGAAAAAAGCACAAATGTCAAGGCATGTCAGAACATCTCAAGGACCCCAAAAACAGCTTGGTCCCCAGAGGGTTTTAATCAGAATGTTATTTTTATTAGCCTACTTAACCCGCCCGATCCGCGGATTATCCACAGAGCCCCCGCGGTTATGACCGCGATCCGCGCATCTTTATAATAATTTTGTCTGTTTCTGCATCCATTGCATATCGACCTGTTTTACTTCATTTTCCGGGTCAGAACGTCTACATTTGGTTGTTTTGGCAGTGTATAGTGTAAATGCAAATATCGGATACGGGTCACTTTTAAAAGATGATGTAAGCGGGTCGTCAAAAAAATCAGATATAGTCAGCAAATCGGAATTGGGCATCAAGACCTGCAGTGTAAATGCAGCCTTAGAGACGGTAAAAGTGAGTGGGTCCAATATCATTGGTCTTAAAAAGTGGATGGGTCTTGTCCCACCCATATACAATGGTTCCGACGCCCATGGGAGGGTCTATGGGTTGGTAAATGTTATGGGATTTTTCAGATCTTTCGATCTAATGGCCAAAATAAGGTCACAATTTACATATGAATGTGACCGGAGACGACGGAAAACATACGGAGAGCAGGAGCTTTTGTTTCGGCTCTGACAGCCGCAAGACCACGCCAAATGCGATGAATGCATGTTAGAAATCAGGAATGGTGAGAGAACATTGTGCTTGGTACACTTTTTACCTCCAAACCAAACTTTGGTCTTCAGCCAACAAAGCTTAAAACCCAATCACGCTTCCCATTAATCTATTAATCCTATAGACTCTTTATTAGTTGCTGATACAGTAGTCATTAATCATTAATCAATTAAGTTCTTCATGAGTCATACATTAACACATGATTATCTGTGCATTAGTTAAGCATGAACTAATGCATATTAGTGCACATGTATTGTAAAGTGTTACCTCTTTTTGTATACACTTCCAAAGGATGAGGATGTGAAGTCAATGGTTAAAATTACCGCAGCGATACAACAGCAGTATAACCTTGATGATTATTTCCCAGATCTCCACAATGTCAATGCGGTGTTTGCAAAAGGCTTATCCATTAAAGATGGGACAGTACCCAGTTTATTTGCTTCTCTGAATCACAGCTGATACGTATGATAAATTATTGAGGTTACATTTTCTACCGAGTGTTCAAAATATGTGGTTTTGTGTTTTATATTGTGTAGGCCTCTGGCGAACCGGCTAACTCATGTTATTACTGTCTTACTGAAATACTTCTGCTAATCAGCTGTGGGCCTGCTGTTACCTAAAACTATGTCAGTCAATGCAGATTGTCTGTCGTTCTTACTACTTTGAGTAATGATAAAGGATGGAGCAAGATTTGTTTTTACAAACTTTAATGTTTAATCAGTCATTCACGTTAATGCTCGGCTAACGTATGCACTGTCATTGATACAGTTAATAATACAGTTCCCACATGTGCACCTCAATTAGTAATACACACATTGGCTTGTTGATGGACAAACACTTGTTAATACTGATGTAGAATAATTAAAGTTTCAACATCTTTTAAGGTACGACAAACTGAGTAAAAACGTATCACTGAGAAATGTCCTGCTCAAGTCGTCCTTGCGATGTAGGGATGGGTTGAATAACTAGTTCTTCAAATGTTTAATTATCGGACTTGCTTTCAAATTGATAAGTGAAAATCAACACCATCGTGACTTTCTTTTACAGTGTGTACAATTGCTAAACTTTAGGAAACCTCCATAGCTGGAATTCAGTTATGGTAATGGGCGTTTCGTTTCCGACATGCTCTGTAAACGGTTGACCAATCAGAGCAGAGCAGGTTTGCGGAAAGGAGGGATTTAGAGAGACTGAATCTTCGGATGAGTCGTTTTTGAGTCTTTGAGAAATGAAGAGATGGACAATGTATATTATATTGACCTTTGATGCATATAAACCTGTTGTAGGAGACCTCAAAAACAAAATTAGGAACCTTTAAAATAGCATAATAGGGGCACTGTAAAGAGACCTTTCTACTGAGTCTGAAAAAAAACAGGAGAAAGATGCCTAGAGTTCCTGATCACCTACGTGAACATACCATAGACCTGCTGCAGGAAGTCATGAGGACTACAGATGTAGCCAGAGCAAAAAGAGATGCTCTGTAGTACTTAAAGCAGCTGGTAGCCACACCAGATATGAAATGTCTATGACCCCTGCTCTGTTCAGAGACTTATTATTCCATTTCTGTTCACCAAGTGTCTGTAAAATTTGTTCAGTTTATTTCTCAGTTGTTAAATCTGTTTATGTTTATACACATATTTACATGCAATAAGAAATGTGCTGAAAAAAAAAAAAAGCGGTAGAAAGTGAGAGGACATTTCTGTTTTTGCTGAGTGTGTGTGTGTGTGTGTGTGTGTATATATATATATATATATATATATATATATATATATATATATATATATATATAGCCTCTCTTGTTAAATGTCAACTGCACATGCTCTTTGCTTAAATCTTTTCTAACTCTGCAAAAAATATTCAATCTGCTTTCCTTTTCCAAACAAACACAGATATAAAATGTCATGTTGAGATTTGAAAATGGCAACAGACTGGAAGACTAAAAAGTCTTTCAAACCAAAACCAAATGTGCATTTAAATAATACATAGCTCTGTTTTTCTAATACACTGTAAGATATTGCCAGATTTAGCCTTTTAGAACTGACCTCCGAACCATAAAGTTGCACATTTACACAAGTTTTTGATTGCAAAATGGTTACCAAATTATCTCATTTAAAGTTTTATAAATTATTACTTTGAATGTCATATGCTGCGTCCCATTTCGCCTACTTATACTACGCCCTAAAAGTATGTACTCTTTTTGTGAATAAAAAGTTCATACTTTTGAGTGTGTAGCGGAATAGTAGACAAGCTTCGGGACACACTATTACATCATAAAATAGCATCTTTAATGGCTGCTCTCTGAGGCTTAGCTACACGCATCCTGTCACCGTAAACTGGTATGTCAATCATCTCGTCACAGTTAACATCCTCCACATTTCATTTCATTTCCTACTGTATCGGAGAGAAATGCAGTAGCACGTTGATCTGCCAGTCGTGGGTCTTTCATATGGACACTCTCCTCACATTAATGCATAACGATGCATTTAATAGTCAATAGCCAAACGAATCTTTATTAAAGTTCACATTGTTTTTGCAGATGAAATACAACACGGATAACATTAAATATATAATTTTTTATCAGCTTAAATGTTGATTATTAGTCACTCTATCCCTTTTATATAAACCTTTCTACTTAACCGTCGGTCGCACACATCCGCCATGTTTTGTAGCTTTTTGTAGTTTTCCTCCTCCAAAGCACAATGGGTTGCGGGTAATATTAGCTGTTATAGTGTGTACAGATCCACACTTTGAAAATCTGTCGGAAATAGTAGAATATCTGGGGACTTCTGGCGTACTCTTTTCAACATACTATGCTTTGGGACTCACTTATTTTAATCTCACATACTAGTATGGACATTGGGGTTGCACAGGGCTGCTAATTTATTTGGCATCACATATAAGATAATTTATTAGTAAGATGTTATCCACAACCTTACATACAGTGCTTTTAGTTTAAACATTTTAGAATGTTTAACTAATAATAATAAATAATAAATAGTCAACTACACTACAAAATAAATATAAATATGAAAAAAATAATGAATGAATGAATGAATTAAATTAATGATTAAAGATACATCCTAGGACATGAGATATGCACTGGGACACATCTTCAGTGATGTTCCTGAGGTCATTGTGTGTTTCGGGTCTTTCAAAATCATACATACTCTCTCAGGTGACCCATCCAGGTTTGATCAGGCCCTGGCTTGTGTCCCAGCAGCACTCACCCACAATCACTCCTCCGGATTCACAGCCACCTCGAAGACCTCTCTGCAGCCTCTAAAGAAGCCTTAATAGCTTTGCCTTTTGCGGCCCCGGTAATGCCCAGCTTAGTTAGGACTTTACAGAGTGAGTGGCCAGCAAACCCTCTGCACCCAATTTCAGTGGGCTTGCAGCATTCCTTCCAGCCTCTCCACAGATACTGCTCCACCAGCTCTTGATATTTTATATATATTTTTCTCATTAGCCTCTTCCATTCGGTCCTCACAAGGAACTGTCAGTTCTATTAGGAGACCCAGCTTGGACGAAGGCGATGACAGCGCCATGTCTGGCCTCAACATATTTGCCATGATGTAATTCGGGAACTTTAGCTGCCTCCCCAAGTTGACACAGAGATCCCAATCTGATGCAGAATTGATCATCCCTGATGATGTTTGGGCTGTGACTAACTGCTCACCTGCCCTTACAAAGATGATGTTGTTCTGGCTGCGGTGTTTCACAAATTTGGCGATAGCCTCTGCAACTGCCTTGCACCTGGTCATGTCGCCAGCAGTATCGTCCCTCCTCCAGCTCTACTGGACAGCTGCTGAGTAAGCGCTCGAGAGAGCCTCTTCCACGGCACAGCGAACATGCTGAAGAATTGTTCATTCCCCAGGTCTGAAGATTTGCTGGGCTTGGAATGACATTGTACATAGCCTGGACCATAAACGTAATTCGCTGGGTTTCTGCCTGCCTGATATCATACCGTGAGATTTTCCTCTGCAGCATTCCCTTCCATCTTGTCCAAGCACCTTGTTTGCCACATGCTTACTACCTTGTTAATCTGTTCTTCCTCTATACCTGCTACTCTGTCAGGACTCTGCCCTTCCCAAGCCTTCCTGAGCTCTCCACATCCTGTCTGTCTTGACCATGATACCGGCTGATGCCACCCTAGGATCCATGGAGTCCCGATAAAGTATTGCCTCTCTTGTACAAGATGCCCTGAACTCTTCATTAACCCCCTGGGGTCGGCGGTATCGCCGGCGATACCAGCTCGCTTTTTTTCTTATCAGTTAAAAAGAAATTCATTTTGCTCTGTTGACTTTGATATTACAAACAAGTTTCATACATCAATCGATTCTGTTAAATGCAGTGGCGGTCTTAACATAGAGGCATAGGTAGGCGGCGGCTTGGGGCCCCCTACCAGCAGTCGTAGTAGGGGGGCCCCCAACCAACCTCAAAAAAAAAAAAAAAAAGCATCTTATCATCATGAACGCTTCAAAAGCATGGTAAATTGTATTAATATTCTTAAGAAATACGTTGAAACGTTGAAGTAGTAGTTAAAATGTCCAGTTCATGCCTTCATGGTTATCCGTCTCTACACATACACCCCCGACTTTCACAATGAAATGGACTAGTCCGTAACGGTGCGCGGCGCGAAAGATAAACACGCAGTGACAGGAGGACTGGGACGTACACAAACAGAGACGATATAAAACGAGTCTAAACGCGAAGATGAAACGAAGTTACCCAAGCGGCTCAAATAAAAGAAAAAAGCGAAAAGACGCAGATAAGTATTTGGCAACGCTGCCAAAGATGACAATTTTTTTTACGGCTACTGTTGGGGATACAGACAGGAACAACAACGTCCAAAGCGTTGAACATGCCTCTACAGCAGCAGCATCTAACTTAACGTTAGCTGTGAAGTGGCACTAGGTGAGAATAATGTTAACACACTCGCATGGATATACGTGGATTTGCTTGGAGCAAAATGCAACATCACCTCTCCCAAGTTCGCCCCTCTTACGTTACCCCCTTACTATAATACCGTTTTGGCGCTTGTAAATGTGACGTGACAGATCACTAGCAGCAGGTGAACCGAATCGATCCTCTCTACTAGCTAATAGTGAATAAACACGAATGAACAATGTTGAAAGATATAGTACAACTTACCGAAATGTATATTCCTTATATATCGATCAATCAGTGTTTTTCAACCTTGGAAAGACGTCAATAAAACAGCTGGAGAACAATTATGTCACTTAACGTTACGTTACCTCAGGAAAGCCGTAATATATGTTATAGCATGTTAGTTGGCTAGAAAAAAGATTATTTTGCTAAATATGTGTAATATATTACATATTTAGTATATTTTTTTACTTATATTATTAAAATTGTTATTATAATAAAAACACATTATGTTTAATTTGAGTTTAATATATGTTTACAGCATTATGTGAGTTTTTTTTTTCTTTGGAAAAATTAACGCCTATCTTGCGTACCTAATATTTATCCAAATGAGTCAATATTGAATCAAATCACAAGAATTGAATTGAAATCGTGACATTTGTGTCAAGCAATAAAAAAAACCCGTAGCTTACCAGAAATTGTACCATGTAAACATTGTAACATGTTTCTGTTTAGTTACTAAAATGTTTTGATATCACAATACACTTATTGTGATGCTAGATTGTTCTGGTGTTACCTGAAACCGTATTCTCTGTTGGGTGCCATTGTGACTATTAGTTTGTGTAGTGCTACACTTTGTGTGTTCTCTGCTTTTTGGATTAAAGAAAATGTATGCAGGATTTAAAGGGAAAGTTTTTTTTTTCTTTTTTTGCCCAACCTTTACTTCCCTGTAGATTAGCTTTACCTGCCTATCCACCATTAAGTCTGTAAAAAAAAAATTCGTTCTCTTTTAAAGATCGAATGGGGGGCCCCATACATACTTTCGCCTTGGGCCCCCAATTTGCTAAATCCGCCACTGGTTAAATGTGTATTATTTTTGTGTATACTCAAAATAAAAACAAAGTGTTGTGCTTTTTGCCAAATAAAGAAAAATAAACGTGATGCGAGTTCTGCCTTCTCTCTGTCAGTTAAGTCCATTCTGAAACGCGTCCGAAAATGAACTGTAACTCAGCGAATACTTAGTCAAACAGACATACAGACACACAGGCATGAAGCTTGAATTCTCTTCTTTTAAATTAAGTAATTTATATAAAAAACAAATATTCTCATCTTGTGAAATCTGAGAGTAAAGAGAGTATTCCAGAGAGTATTCCAGTATTCCAGTCGAGCTCATTAGAGCTCATTCAAATGTAATGTGACCACGCCCCGGAGAGCGCGCGCTATTCAAACGCAAATGTCTGAGGCAATCCACGCAAACCTGTGAACGCCCCCATATCAGCTCGAGAAAACACAAGTTTATTCAGATCATTACTTGTTTACACCGTCTCGCAGCGCTGTGAGGAATAATAATAATGGAAAATGTCCCTCAGAAGTACGGGTATTTCGAGGAGCAAGGATCCGACTGAGCTGAGGAATACTGTAGTAAGTTTTTTTCCTTCTCAAGTGAATGGGGTTTCTGTTTGTGATGAATGAACGGCAGAGATGCACTGTTTACCACAGCTCGCACACTCGCGTTTCTGTGTGTGAATGAATGAACGGCAGAGATGCGCGCTGTTTACCACAGCTCGCAAAAAGACAGTTTAAATTTAAATCGCGTGTGTGAATGAATGATGATGTTTTAGCAAACTGTATTGCTATACTGAGATGAGTAAAAATCGACTGAAATATGTTGAAATAAAATGTAGGCTATTTGTATAAGCAACGTATTAAACTGCAAATTAACATTTATATGCCCTAATATTTCATAAAAACAACGTTACAGTCAGGCGAAATATGAAAGACAACATTTTGTTGACTAGATTTGGGTACAGTTTTTACTGTAGAATATACTGCCACATCAAATAAGCTTTTGTTTAGCAATTTCTGCTCATATGTTCTATATATATATATATATATATATTTCACGCGACACGCAAGCGTCTTGGAAGCGTTTCCATGCAAAATTGAATAGGAAAATCTGTTTATATGTCATTTTGACACAAATACATATTAATAAATGTCATTTTGATGTTTAAAAGTGTCTAGGTTTTGACATAAATGCAAATATAAATGTAATTTTACAAAATATTATCGATTTTCAAATACTGCTGTATTGAATGAACAGCTTTTAGCAAACTCTATTGCTATACTGAGATGAGGAATATATACTGTATGTGTTTTGTCAAAAATAAAGTCATCAACTAACTAATAAATCCTTTACTTTGAAATACGTATGATAAAATGTATACTTTAGTTTTGAAAGACGTTGACTAGTTTTGAATAGATTATAAAGTTTTTACTGTACAATAGACTGCCACATCAAATAAACTTTTGTTTGCCAATTTTGCTCATATGTTAAATATAGTATGTTTTGTCAAAAATAAAGTCATCAAATAATACGTTTTGTATACTTTAGTTTTTACAAAGAAAGATTACACTTGAATTGTTGTTGTAATTGTAACCTTTTTAATAAAAAAAATATATTTACAAGGTAGATGTAAACAAACTATTAAAAGGTAAATATATTATTTTTTATTTCAATAATTTGTATTGTGTTTTATTGGTGACAAATTTGGGGAGAGGATAAATATTCCAAAACTGAAAATACAGTATGAGAATTAACTGCACAATTACTAGACATGTTTACCTTGGATATTATACAATTTGCAAGCACAATTTGTGGAAAAATAAAAAAAATTGCGATGCTTCCAACTGTGAACCAATTTGGTAGTGTGTGTATATATATATATATATATATGCCATCTGAAATTTTCTTCTAGAATGATCATTTTTATGAAGCTTGTATATTTAAGTTAGCTATAGGTGACACACCTGAATGAATGGCTCATTAAGTATGCAGGGACATTGTCTCATCAGGCGTGAACTACTAAATATGCATGATGCTGTTGGATCGTTTACGCCCCATCCACATATTGGCTTTCCAAACTAAAAGTGTTTCACAAAACTTAAATCAATGTATCGTTTTATGTGAATGATTAGGCAGGATGATTTTCACATCATTTTGAAGAAAAAACTCTAGGTGATGACATCCATTAGTCAAAAGTCTTATTGATACATATTTAGTATGTGTTTTGTGGCCTTATTTCAGAAACTTTCATTTTTAGTTTTTTCAATAACCATGCATAAACATTATTCTCTCAAAAATGAAAACATGTACATACATGTGGCTCACATATTATGGTAGTCCTGTTTGTGCTATATAGAGTGAATTTACACCTTTGCCATTAATATGTTTATAAGCAACTGAAAAAAGCACAAATGTCAGGGCATGTCAGAACATCTCAAGGACCCCCAAAACACCCCAGACCCCAGAGGGTTAATCAGGAGATGGAATTTGTTGCCCCTTCCATACAATGCTGCACTACTTAGGCTACGTGGCAAGCCCAGCCATCTGCAGAGGTACGTGCTGATCTTCCTCTCCAGAGTCTCTACTGTTGACAGGGTTACTTCATATACAAACAAGGACCAGAGGACTTGAGGCAAAATCCCATACTGGTAAATCCAAGCCTTAAACCTGCCAGGTAGTCCAGACTTGTCAACTGATGTGACAAAGTCCCAAGCTCCTTGGTGGTAGCCTGAATTGCAGTAGCATCACTAAATCACACAGGATTTAGTAGGTTTGAAGTTCATTCTTGCCCAGGCGATGAGCTTTTCCAAGCCCTGCAGAATTCACCTTTTTCCAGTCACTGATGATGTAGTGATCGTGAGATCCTCCATAAAGGCTTTGATGGGTAGCTGCCAAATGACAGACTTGGACAGAGGACCTCTGCACTCCCTTCGGCTACCTTAAACCACCATATTCATGGCAAGGGTAAATATAATAACTGAGATGGTACACCTTTTCAGTCCCCCTTTTCAGCCGATGCCAGTCTGATGTAATTTCCCCAGATGTGACTAAGCCTGAAGTTCCCATAGTAATTCAGGATAAGGCTCTTGATCTTGTAAGGCACATGGTAGCGTTAACCAGCTTATGGGGTATAGAACCATAGGCATTGGCAGGATCAAGCCGAAGTGCAATGAGGTTTCCTTTCCCTTTGCGTACCTCCCTTATCAACTAGGCGACGACTCCTGTGTGTTCCAGACACCCTTCCATACCAGGGATGCCTCCTTTCTGTACTGAGGTGTCAATGTAGACATTCTTCAGGAGGAAGTCTGTCATTCTTCTAGGTAGAACACTATGGCCCTCATTTATCATTCTTGCATAGAAACGGGCGTATATGTTGGCGTAAGATTATGCTTACACTCCTCTCACCGCCTGATTTATGAAGCTGTGTGTACCTTTGAAATCCAGGTGTACGCAATACCTGCCCTTGATAAATGCCGCGGCTGAAAACGATCGTCATTAGAATAACACGCCCCTATATATTCAAGTCTCCGCTTCCCCCACGCCCTCATTTTACGCCATGGACACACGGAAGACTTTCACTTCTGTTTGGATGAGCAAATGACCTATCACAATGCATTATTTTACAGCACGTGTTTTGAAACAATTAGCATTTAATTTCGTATCATGTCACATGTATTGGGGTGTACAATAATGATGATGATGTGATGTGGAGTACCATTCATTCACATTAATAATTGCATGACAATTTGTAATATTCTTATTCTTATTATTATGATTTTTATTATTATTGACGCTTATTGTTATTTAGAAGAAGAAGAATGTCGTTATTATTATTATTTGTATTATTATTATTATTTAAAAGAAGAAGAATGTCATTTTTATTATTTTGTCAGTCTGAATTATTTTTTGGTCATTGAAAGCCTTTCATTACTGAACCCAGTCCGTGCGCACCTGCCGGGCCTAACCCTGGCCTAACCATCGTTTCAAAGAATACTACAACGGCGAGCGCGTCGAGTATAAACGCCTCGTCCGTTTGGGGAGGTGCGCGCGCAGTCTGCGGAGACTCGCGCTGCGGAGCCAGGCGAAAGTATAAACAAGGCTTGAAACGTCAGGTAAAGCGCACAGGCTCGCAACTGAAGGAATACATATGCCTACAAATCAAATGCTTTGGTAAAGTCACACAAATTAAACACTGAAGTCCATGTTGCACAAAAATAAACACTTAAGTTTATAATTACTATGCTGTTGTTTTTTTACAGTGGGTCATAATATATCATATCTTTTAGTTTGTCAGTGCGTTTTGTGGTGTTAGGAATCGTTTTTCTGCGCATTTCCGCACTAACTCAAAACGTGCGTACACCACCTCCTGAGCTGCCGTAGGATTTGAGCGTGCCGTACGCCAACGTCCATATTGATAAATCTCAAAGTCACCGTGGTTTTGGGTGTACGCCAGGTGTACGCTGGAAATTTGGTGTATGCACTTTTGATAAATGAGGGCCTATATAACCACTATATAGCCAGATAACCACTCCGCTTCTGCCCTAACAGCTGCTTTGTGAATTTAGCCTGTTAGCCAGCACAAGGATGCAGACACACTGAATCGTTCTTTGTTTAAATAGTTCAAAGTTACTATCAGATTTAATGTTATTACCTAAGACAAAGTATACATCATTAAAAGACTCAAGTTTCAGTATTTGACCACTATTTTATTCTGAGAAACTTATAGTGACAGTTATGTATTCATTTGTGTCAGGAGTTATGTAATGAAAAAAAATTGTAAATATCTTTAATATGAATTATGAGTGTCAGCCGCTCCCATTCAGAAAAAAAACCCCTCCCATTTATTGAATGTATACCCAAAATGGGCCGATGTAATGATTATGAGCGCTGGATACTCTGATGTACTGTGTTTTCAATCCATACCAGCAGCCTGAGGGCGCCCTATGCACATTTAGTCCATATATGGCACACATGAAGAAGAGCCATATCATGTGACATTCCAGGAACTCCCTGACATAAACAAAGCTTCCAGAGATTGCTGTAACATGTAGATAAAGATGTTTTGGAGACAATAAACATGATTGCAACGATATATGATTTATCTGTGTTCTTTGAGCCATGTCAGGTATTTTCATAATAATAGATTATATTTATAATGTAATGCTAATCGATATAGACTTTATCATCATGCAGAATACTGTAAAATAATATATTTTCTGACAGATTTTTTTTATCCAAAGCCAAATCAGATCACAGAAGGTTATTTAAAACAATCGACTTGCGTTATAAAGTAAGTTTGGAGCAAAAACATGGTTTTAATCTCATAAATTGTCGTGTATTGATGGTGTGCTAAGCTAACATGCTAACTAGCCCTAAGATAAACCTGCCACCTTGTTGTTATTTTTATGAAAATTTTTAAATAGGAATGCTTACTGAAATGTTTCTTTTTTCAAGAAGGGCATTTGATACAGTTTCAAATGTGAAGTGAGAACTTTGATCAAATAAATTAGGGATTGAAACAGCGTGAATAGCCAGTCTTTAGTAATTATAATGAAGACAAATCAAAAGAATATTTAGAGCCATAACCAGGCCGGAGAGGTGTTAATATGTGCAGGGGAGACTGAGACTGAATGGGGCTCGTACAGAGTTTTAGACTTATCATCTTCAGATTTTAAAGGTAGGGTATGGGATTTGCAAAACGGCCGTCAGATTTAGAAAATACACAACTCAAATGGTCCTACCTTCTTTCCTCCAACGCTGGCGCTGACTCCACCCATTACTTTCTCTCTCTCTCTGTCTGTCTCACCCATTACTTTCTCTCTGTCACGCACGCGAGGGGGGTGGGTGGAGGGGGTATGTTACGACCGTTTGATTGACGAACTTACTGTCCAATGATTCTAGGTGGTCTTGGAAATGATTGACTGGAGTTTTTCGAGTCCTGCCCGTTCCACAGATGATTAAATTGCTTAATTTTCATTTCAGTGCTTCTAACTCAGTGGCTGTAAGTGGGTTAGGAATAGGATTTCAAGTGATTTTGAAAAATTAGACAAAAAAGAGAATCACATACCCCACCTTTAAATATAACATGGTCAGACATGTGATTTTAGCTGCAGTGTATTACTACTGTAGATTGATACAATGCCAACTTCAATTTTATTTTCATGAAGATATTTCAATAATAATAATCTAATAACTTTACACAACTTTGAAGCTATTTCTAACTATTTTTTTCATTATGACAATAATTAATTCTAAATTTACAATACACTGCCAAGTGTCAGCTTTCAAATGAGATCATACTTGATATTTTGTTCATGAACTGTATCTGTTTTAGTTTGGGTATGCCATTTCTGAGGATTTTTCAAAAGTGGGGTTGCTGGCTAACAGGTTAAATGGTTGAGACACAAAAGCGCTCAGCTTCCTTGCTCTCTCTCTTCCTCTATTCCTGTGGCATTATGTGGGTCAGCAGTTTTTTGATCATGTGTTGTTGAACTACTTTGCTGAGCTGGGGGGCTTTGTGGGGTAACTCCAGGCTGGGCTCCTCCCTCATCTCCCCAGCAGTAAATCATGTGCTGCACCCTCCTGTGGCAAGCATTTCATTCATTTCATTCATCGCCTTGTTAGTTTGTGCCGCTGTTCAGAGAATCGGATCTGTTGGATTTACAACACGTAAATTCATCCACTCCTCCCAAAATACATGAAAGTAAGTGGCCGATGAACTGGGAGAAGAATAGAGTAAACTTTAAAGTTACACAATGTGTATCTGATATGAATAAAACATGTCGTCTAATTATAATGGAAAGGATTATTATTGCCACTTCCATAGACATCAGTGTGTAACTCTAAATGTTTTTTTTTATTTTTTTATTACTTATGCAAATTTAAATGTCTGAAACCTAAAATAAACATTATGTGGTTGAAAACACTGAATAGTTAATAGAAATATATGACAAGTGCTGAGCCGACTCTGGCTCACATTTGAATTTATGTCTTGAGGCCGTGCTCATTTTTACAGACCTTCCCGCAAATGCGTCTCCCCGTTGTCTTCGTCGATAATCCGTTTGCTGCAGTCATCATTATTAGGTCTGTCTTACTGCTACCCCTTCCTGCCCCGGTTGCTGTCTTTCCAAGCTTTCAACTGACTATCCAGTTGTCACCAACCTAATCCTGGTTGTCACCCAGTCTATTTGAGTGTCACTGGCTAAGCCAGTCTAAGTGATTAAAGATAGGATGCTCTGGCACAGTGGTTCTCAAACTTTTTACACCAAGTACCACCTCAGAAAATATTTGGCTCTCTAAGTACCACCATAATGACCAATATTAAAATACAGTAGTGTAGTAGGCCTAACTATTCAGCTATAGCTATGCACAGCTCAAAAATGTGGCAGTTGTATTTCTAATAAGAATATTTATTATTGTCAGCCCCTTTTTATAAAGTGTAAAAACCCAGTTTGAACATTAACACTGCATTGTGCTGCTTACATACCCTGGAAATCCAGAGTTCTCGCGAGAGCACGAGTTGAATTTGCTCAGCGAGTTTACTCTGGCGTCGAATAATGATGCTCATTAAATATGCCCTTGTATCCGACCTGCACCAGTCACAACCATCTGATATAGACGGGCCAGAGTCGAGCTAAACAGATGACGACAGCGATGTGATGTCGAAGTCATTAGTAAACATTACAGTATGGCTATGGATGAACACCAGTTGTTTGAAACGGCTTTGGCCGCTACAATGAACGAGTTAGACTTGGCTTTTTATCTAAAAGAGGAACAGAAGACGGCGCTCGAATCGTTCCTTTGTAAGAAGGGCGATTTTGCTGTTTTGCTGACCGGATACGGCAAGAGTCTAATCTACCAGTTAGCTCCGCTGGTAGCTAAGGTATGGGCCTTGTTGTGATTGGTCGTAGTGTTATACAATTGCATGCAGTGAGATTTTTAAATGCTTGGTCAGAATTCTAGCTGATAGACAGGTGTTCAAATACTTATTTGCAGCTGTATCATACAAATAAACAGTTAAAAAAAATCATATATTGTGATTTCTGGATTTTTTTTTTTAGATTATGTCTCTCACAGTGGACATGCACCTACGATGACAATTTCAGACCCCTCCATGATTTCTAAGTGGGAGAACTTGCAAAATAGCAGGGTGTTCAAATACTTATTTTCCTCACTGTAAATGTTAAGCTGCAAGTGAAACCCAAGACAGACAGTGGACCTAATCAACCAAAAAGCCAGCTGAAAAGAAAATAATAATCACGTTACTTGAGCTGTATGCGCGATGGGCGTCGCCTTGTTAGTTTGTGCCGCTGTTCAGAGAATCGGATCTGTTGGATTTACAACACATAAATTCATCCACTTCTCCCGAAATACATGAAAGTAAGTGGCCGATGAACTGGGACAAGAATAGAGTAAACTTTAAAGTTACTTACACAATGTGTATCTGATGTCGTCTAACATGTCGTCTAATTATAATGGAAAGGATTATTATTGCCACTTCCATAGACATCAGTGTGTAACTCTAAATGTATTGTTTTTTTATTACTTATGCGAATTTAAATGTCTGAAACCTAAAATAAACATTATGTGGTTGAAAACACTGAATATTTAATATAAATATATGACAAGCACTGAGCCGACTCTTGCTCACATTTGAATTTAGCAGTTGATCACGTGATTGTGTGATTAGACTGTTCTAATCACACCGGTGTGATGGTACATGTGAAATTGAGTGATTCCTCTGCGTGATTTCTGTCCTCTCCACTAGAGGGAGCCTGCGTACCACACTTTGAGAATCAGTGATCTGGGACACATCTTCAATGATGTTCCTGAATAAATAAATAAATAAATAGATAAATGTTACACAAACACAAATATAAGTTTGAAGATATACTCAGTGTTGGTCAGTTGCGTCACTACAAGTAGTAACGTTACTTGTTTAACTACATTTCTCAATAGCGTGGTGGTAGCGTCGCTGTTTTCAGAAACAAATAGCTTTTCAGTAGCAAAGCTCTTTTGTTGATCAAGTAGTGTGGTAGCTTCCACACAAGCTACATTTTCCCAAGCATTTCTGAAGCTCAAGCTCAAATCTGAAATACAACTGCTAAGGATCACTGATCTTGGATCAGTAAGTAACACCACTGCCATACACAGATCTGTGTAGCCGACAGAAGTACTTCCGTATGATGGTGACTACTACTTTGTGTTTTACAGCGGTTGGCAACCAGCTTTTTGGTGCATTACCGCCACCTTCTGCTGACATCACGTACCAATCCTTGGGCTGACACACAAGAAATTTACTTGATGGAAAGGTGCACACACTCTCGACACCTGTTTTTGTTATAGTTATTATGGTTATGGTTTTATACAGTTATATGGTTTATATAGCTATGGTTCTGTTGTTGTTTTTGTTGCCAAATTGGTTTGGAACCGTTATTGAATAAACAACTGAATTGAACAATTATGCCTGCCTATCTGTTTGACTGACAGTTTTATTGATCAGCGAGATTGGTTCAATATAAAAAAAATAAAAAAAACAGCTTATATGTAGTAAACTACTTTTGGTAGTCAAACTACACAATTATTTGATCCCCTGCTGATTTTGTAAGTTTGCCCACTTACAAAGAAATGAAGGGTCAATAATTGTTATGGTAGTGTAAGAAATTGTAGTCTGCCTCGACCCAGATTCCACTCCAAAATATATTTTAGAATGAGCTCATCCCCAAAATGGCTTAATTATCATAGAAATGAAGGAAGTTATATTGTTTCTTCACCATTTGGGTTGATCACATCCTGAGCAAATGGTCATCATCAATTGTAGAATAGGAATGGGTGTGGGACACAGAGAACCTTCTCAGACAGTGGGGTGTCACAACTTCATTAACATACAGACCACAGCTGTTGTAACAAGAGCAACTTCATTTACATTAAGAACAGGATAAAAGGTTTAAGATTTAGATGTTCTGGGTTCATTCTGATGCCGGTGAACCCAAGGTGTTTCGTGTACCTTGCCACTGCTATGCTGTAATAAACTTCATTTTTTGAGATCTTCAATGTCCACATCATTTTTTCTTACAGTAGGTTTATTTTAACGGATAGAGACAGAATTTCAACCAAAACACCTGGAAAAAAACACATTATAGGTTAAATTGATTTGCATTTCAGTGAGTGAAATAGGTATTTGATACCCAAGCAAAACATAATTTAGTGCTTGGTAGAGAAACCCTTTTTTGGCAAGCACAGAGGTAAGACGTTTCTAAGATGGATTTTGGTCCACTCCTCTTTACAGATACTCTCTAAACCCTTAAGGTTTCTTGACTGTCTTGCAACTCAAAGTTTCAGCTCCCTCCACAATTTTCTAAAGTCTGGAGACTGGCTAGGCCACTCCAAGACCTTAATGTGCTTCTTCTTGAGCCACTCCTTTGTTGTCTTGGCGGTATGTTTTGGGTCACTGTCATGCTGGAAAACCCATCCACGACCCATCTTCAGTGTTCTGGCTGAGGGGAAGGAGGTTCTCATCCAATATTTTACGATACATGGCCCTGTCCTGTACCCTTAGCAGAGAAACAGCCCCAGAGCATAATGTTTCCACCTCCGTGCTTGACTGTAGGGATGGTGTTCTTGGGGTCATAGTCCGCATTTCTCTTCCTCCAAACACAATGAGTTGAGTTGATGTCAAAGAGCTAAATTTTGGTCTCATCTGACCACAGCACTTTCTCCCAAGCCTACTCTGAATCATTAGATGTTCATTGGCAAATTTCAGACGCCCTTCTTGAGTAAGGGGACCTTGCGGGCGCTACAGGATTTCTGTAGTGTGTTACCAATGGTTTGCTTGGTGACTGTGGTCCCAACTGCTTTGAGATCATTAACAAGCTCCTACCGTGTAGTTCTGGGCTGATCCCTCACCTTTCTCATGATCATCCATACCCCATGAGGCGAGATCTTACATGGAGCTCCAGACCGAGGCCGATTGATGGTTATTTCGAATTTCTTCCATTTCCGAATAATGGCACCAACAGTTGTCTCCTTCTCACCAAGCTTCTTGCTGATGGTCTTGTAGCCCATTCCAACCGTCTACGATCTTGTCCCTGATGTCCTTTGACAAGTCTTTGGTCTTGCCCATGGTGGTGGAGAGGTTGGAATGGAAGATACAGATTCTGTGGACAGGTGTTTTTTATACACTTAACACGCTGATATTAGGAGTACTTAAAGTGACAGGACTAATCTGTGTTTCACGTGGGCACATAACCAATCTGTGGGAGGCAGAATTCCCGCTGGTTGGTAGGGAATCAAATACTTATTTCACTCAATCAAAATGCCAATCAATTTACAGTGGTGGTCAGAATTAATGGCACCCCTGGTAAATATGCTCAAAAATGGCTGTAAAAAATAAATCTGCATTGTTTATCCTTTTGATCTTTCATTCAAAAAATTCGCAAAAATCTAACCTTTTATTGAAGTAAAAGAAATGAAAGTGGGGGGTAAGTCACATTATAAAATAAATGCTTTTCTCCAAAACACGCTGGCCATAATTATTGGCTCCCTGTTATTAAATACTTTTTGCAACCTCTTTTTGCCAAGATAACAGATCTGAGTTTTCTTTTATAATGCCTGATGAGTTTGGAGAATAAGTGACAAGAGATCAGAGACCATTCATCCATACAGAATCTCTGCAGATCCTTCAGATTCACAAGTTCATGTTGGTGCTTCTTCTGTTCAGCTCATTTTCTATAGGGTTCAGTTTAGGGGACTGGGACGGTCATGGCAGAAGCTTCATTTTGTGCTCAGTTACCCATTTTTGTGTTGATTTTGATGTTTGTTTTGGACTGTTGTCCTGATAGAAGATCCAACCACGGCCCATGGCTATAAGATTTCTAGCAGAGGCAGACAGGTTTTGATTTTTTATCTGCTGGTATTTGCTAGAATCCATAATACCATGTATCTGAACAAGATGTCCAGGACCTCCAGCAGAAAAATAGGCCTACAACATATAAGATCCAGCAGTATATTTAACCGTAGGCATGGGGTACTTTTTATCCCTGTTTGCACCAAACACATCTGGTGGGGTTGCTGCCAAAAAGCCTTTTTTTATATTTTTTTATCTGACCATAGAACCCGATCCCGTTTGAAGTTCCAGTCATGTCTGACAACTGAATATGCTGGAGTTTATTTTAGGAGGAGCGAGGAGGATTTTTCTTGAAACCCTCCCAAACAACATGTGGTTGTTTAAGGGTTGTTTGATATATTTTTTTAGGCTTTCTGACCCCCAAGACTCAAGTAATCTCTGCAATTCTCCATCTGTGATCCTTGAAGAGTCTTTGGCCACTCAAACTTTCCTCCTCACCGTGCATTAAGACCATATAGACACACGTCCTCTTCCTGGCAGATTCGTAACATCTTTAGTTGATTGGAACTTCTTAATTATTGCCCTGATGGTCAAAATGGGGATTTTCAATTCTTTAGCTATTTTCTTACAGCCACTTTCTGTTTTGTGATGCTCAACAATCTTTTGATGCACATCAGAACTATATTCTTTGGTTTTACTCATTGTGATGGATGATTAAAGAAATTTGGCCTTTGTGTATTTGTCATATTTAAACTCCTGTGAAACAAGAAGTCATAGCTAGACAATTTCATGTTCCTAGTCACCCTGGTGTGCGAAAAAAAAAGGTAAATATTAATGGGAATACACTTCAGAGATATTTTACTTGTAAAAAATTCTAGGGGTGCCAATAATTGTGGCCGACGTGTTTTGGAGAAAAAACATTTATTTCATAATGTGATTCCACCCCCACCCCCCCACCCCCCCCCCACCCCCACTTTCAATTATTTTACTTCAATGAAAGGTTAGATTTTCGCTATTTTTTTGAATAAAAGATAAAAAGGATAAACAATGCAGATTAATTTTTTTACAGCCATTTTTTATCATATTTACCAGGGGTGCCATTGATTCTGACCACCACTGTATAACCTTTATATAATGTGTTTTTTCTGTTTTTTTGGTTGATATTCTGTCTCTATCCGTTAAAATAAACTTACCATAAAAATGATAGACCCTTCATTTCTTTGTAAGTAGGCAAACTTACAAAATCAGCAGGGGATCAAATAATTATTTTCCCTACTGTAGATTAGCTTGTTACATTTCCCAGGGGGGTAGATTCAGTGTAGTAAAGCTTCATTTAATGTAGAGTAACTGCTAGCTTAGCTCACTACATTTTCCAAGTAGCTTGCACAACACTGGATATACTTTACTATTCAATTAATAATATGAATCAATATTTTTAGATGTCAAGACTCATGTCTTCTTTGCTACCTATTGAGATGAATGAAGATCTTAAATGCTATTAAGACAATGATGGGTAAGAAGTTTTACATGCACCAAATTTGTAAACTGGCATGAGAGATCAATGTCTGTAGATAAATGACTGATACAGTGGTTTGGCACATATTAATATCTAATTTACTGTCACAAATAGTCACCCACCTTTAAACATTAACTGGCAATGTGAAGGGCTTTTCTTTCTACATTGAGGGAAGTGATTAGCACTGCTGTTTTGTGTAGCATAAGCTCATTTGTGTTGTACCTCGCCTCTGAGCAGGAATAACAGGCTGGCGTGTTGAACAAAGACAGCAGAACTAATCACGTTTGATGGCTCGGCTGGCAAAGGAGGATAATGAGTGTTTTTGCATGGACACAAATAAGGTGTCCTCCTGTCTCTCATCATATGCTCTTCTCTGATCTGAGTCATTCTAGATCTATCTATCTATCTATCTATCTATCTATCTATCTATCTATCTATCTATCTATCTATCTATCTATCTATCTATCTATCTATCTATCTATCTATATTTCTTTCTTTCTTTCTATCTATCTATCTATCTATCTATCTATCTATCTATCTATCTATCTATCTATCTATCTATCTATCTATCTATCTATCTATCTATCTATCTATCTATCTATCTATCTATCTATCTATCTATCTATCTATCTATCTATCTATCTATCTATTTGTGCAATGCAACAATGGTTCTTATTCACTAATAATTTTCTGTATTGTTCATGTAAATGTCCATCTAACTCACAACACGTTTGTTCTTAACCTTGTTGTAATGTTATTGAATTTGGCGTGTTCTAAATTATATGTGTTAGGGCTGTCAATAGATAAAAAAATGTAAACGCAATTAATCACACCCTTTTTTGTGATTAATCACGATTAATCACACACTTATCGTGAAATTAAGCATACACAATTTATTTTGTTTAACATGTTCATTTTGTCATAATTTGCTATATATAAGGTAAACCATCAGATTTGAAGGGTGATTCTCACAAAACTGTATTTTCTGCAAGCTTTGTTCAAGTAAATTTAGGTGTCTTCCCAAAAAAAGGACAATTGGAGACTCCAAAAGGACACCAAATAACCAAATGATATGAGGAGTCCATATAATTCCTAAATTTATGCACACAAAAGCACCCATGAAAAAAAAAAAAAAAACCATAAAAAAAACCTTCAGAATTCACAGTGTACAGTGTGTACAGTGCAACAGCAAAGAGCTTGGTTTACATTTAAGACAACTCAAGTTGTGATACCGAACTAGCCTGGGTTTCCCCATGCTGCCTTGTGCGCAGCACGATTTTATTCACGCTGCTAGGCAGCCTGGATACCATGGACCAGATTTTCCCCTCAAAAAGAGAACCAATCACAGAACGGGGAGGGAGCAGCAAGACGATGACGACATCTATGCGACACACCAAAGCAGTTTGTTTTAATATCTATGGATCCAACATGGCATCAGACGCGAAGTTACCTTTCGATGCAGCCTTAGATAGTGTTCTAAGTAGTTTAGAACGCAAGTTTATTTCGTCTTCTTCCTCGTCGAATTTCTGTCGCTCTACATACGTCATCTGGTATAATTGAAACGATTGGCTATGAGCTACGTACAGGCGCATTTGATAGACATTCGTAGCGCCCAATAAACGGCTCTGGGCATTCGTAAACCACTCCTCATATACGAGAAAATGAACATGTGGTTCCCAGACCACGTCTCAATGAGACGAGGTCTGACGTTAGCCAGGCTAATACCGAACAGGACCACATGAAGAAAAAACCTCTCAACCAACCGCAATGACCTGACTGCATATTCCTACTACAGTACACGGATCCATTCAGAATTACTAAACACAGCAACATACACATGACAAGTCAAAACATTACCCTGAATGTGTGTGGAAACAACATCAATGCACATGAAATATGTCTGTGCATAAATGCAATGTGCGATCAGTACAATCAATTAACCCGTCCGTCTAACTGATACTCAGATTTAATCTTCAATTAGCTCTCAGAAAGGATATTTTTCGTGACCACAGAAAAATAACTCTTTCCAAATATGTAGCTTTGATCGCATCGTTAAAGGGACTTTGATTTACAAGCAGTGACCAGAATCAAAACTCACATGAATGTTCACAAAAGTTTTATTTAACTAAATTACGGACATATAACTAATCTAAACAAACACATACACACAATCATGCATACATGGGTAAAATGGAATGGAAAAGTGATGGAATGAAACTGAAACAGAGACTGCTATAGAAAAGAGTCAGTTAAACACCTGGATAGAACCGTTAGTTTCTTAACAAGGGACTACAGCTTACACTAAACCTCAGTTTAGTTAGTTAAATGCACAATATACTTGCAATGTCTTAGCTGTTGAATAAGCTTCTGGATGCAGTCTCAGAACAAAGTATTGATGGTTCAGTAATTCGATGCTGGTGAAGTTGCAATTCGTCAGGGTTGAGTGAAGAAAAACTTCAGTTTAGCTTGAAAAATGAGAAAAGTTTAATTTTCAAGTGAGAAAAGTTCATTTGTTTTGAAGCTGACTCATTTGCATGATCAGAGTGGGTTGGCAGTTTGTGTCCCTTCATACTCTGAATTAATATAACAAGCATACATGCTATAAGGAGAAGTACACCAATGTGTTAGATACTAAACAAGGATTATTTTGATATCAAGCATGATATACACTCACCTAAAGGATTATTAGGAACGCCATACTAATACTGTGTTTGACCCCCTTTCGCCTTCAGAACTGCCTTAATTCTACGTGGCATTGATTCAACAAGGTGCTGAAAGCATTCTTTAGAAATGTTGGCCCATATTGATAGGATAGCATCTTGCAGTTGATGGAGATTTGTGGGATGCACATCCAGGGCACGAAGCTCCCGTTCCACCACATCCCAAAGATGCTCTATTGGGTTGAGATCTGGTGACTGTGGGGGCCATTTTAGTACAGTGAACTCATTGTCATGTTCAAGAAACCAATTTGAAATGATTCGAACTTTGTGACATGGTGCATTATCCTGCTGGAAGTAGCCATCAGAGGATGGGTACATGGTGGTCATAAAGGGATGGACATGGTCAGAAACAATGCTCAGGTAGGCCGTGGCATTTAAACGATGCCCAATTGGCACTAAGGGGCCTAAAGTGTGCCAAGAAAACATCCCCCACACCATTACACCACCACCACCAGCCTGCACAGTGGTAACAAGGCATGATGGATCCATGTCCTCATTCTGTTTACGCCAAATTCTGACTCTACCATCTGAATGTCTCAACAGAAATCGAGACTCATCAGACCAGGCAACATTTTTCCAGTCTTCAACTGTCCAATTTTGGTGAGCTCGTGCAAATTGTAGCCTCTTTTTCCTATTTGTAGTGGAGATGAGTGGTACCCGGTGGGGTATTCTGCTGTTGTAGCCCATCCGCCTCAAGGTTGTGCGTGTTGTGGCTTCACAAATGCTTTGCTGCATACCTCGGTTGTAACGAGTGGTTATTTCAGTCAAAGTTGCTCTTCTATCAGCTTGAATCAGTCGGCCCATTCTCCTCTGACCTCTAGCATCAACAAGGCATTTTCGCCCACAGGACTGCCGCATACTGGATGTTTTTCCCATTCACAACATTCTTTGTAAACCCTAGAAATGGTTGTGCGTAAAAATCCCAGTAACTGAGCAGATTGTGAAATACTCAGACCGGCCCGTCTGGCACCAACAACCATGCCACGCTCAAAATTGCTTAAATCACCTTTCTTTCCCATTCTGACATTCAGTTTGGAGTTCAGGAGATTGTCTTGACCAGGACCACACCCCTAAATGCATTGAAGCATCTGCCATGTGATTGGTTGATTAGATAATTGCATTAATGAGAAATTGAACAGGTGTTCCTAATAATCCTTTAGGTGGAGTGTAGATGAGGTTACATTAACTAGTTCTAACATGCCCTTTTGGAGGCACACCTTGGCATAGTTTTTATTGAACATTGATGGAGTAACGTATTACATGTGAAAATAAATAATAAAAGTGGTTAAAAATCTAATTAAAAATAAATGTATGAGGTGAGGTACACACACGGGATTAAAGTTAATACTTGTTCAAAACAATCACTTTAGCAAAGTTGTACTATTTTCTGTTTATTTTGATAAATAAAATAAGTTTTGTTCAATAAGTATACTGTAATTAAAATGTTCATTTTAAAAATATAGAAACATAACTTAAAAAAAAAAAAAAACATTTCAGAAAAGTTTCTGAAAGCATTGAAGAAGATCCCATAATAATTTAATACAGCTTTACAGTAGTAACAGTAAATATGATATTTTATCATATGAAATGATTAATATATTTTTAAATATGAAAGTTTCATTATTAATCGCGTAGCGTTAGTTCTGGCAGGTCACGTTAGTCAAGCTCGCATCAGCTGACACACAGCTGATACACGTCTACCTATAGGAATACAACGCGTATCACTGTATACATTATAAGCTCCTTCAGTATTATCAGCAGCTATCGCGTTTCTCAGGAGCTAATTACCCTCCTCCATCCCAGGCTCCTCCTCTTGTCAGTCAGGATTTGGCATTCTGATTCCCCTTGAATCAGAATAAATTCTCGAATTATGTTGTACTTTAAAATCTTGAATTAAATATATTTGCAAACATTCATGTTGGTTCTGTTCGGTTTACCCCAAGGGGGGGTTATTGCTGCTCTCCTTACTCTATGCTAGACTGCATGGATGCGCAGGGAGTTCTCGCCCAGAACGGAACCATACCGCCAATCCAAACTGTATGCTAATTGTCAATTGTATTTGACAGTAGTGGTCCTGACAGAAATATGGTGATTATCTCAGGTGGACACCCTACTATAATATTTATCATCTGAATCTTACCAAAAAGTCAGACAGCTGTTTATTATCTTGTTAATTGTGCTTTTAGCCCCAACAGCAGGGATGTTTTTTTTTTTTTTTTTTTTACCCCAAATACCATACAGATTTCTTCTATTATCGATTATCATTTGCTACATAAATCTACAACATAAAAAAAAAAAATACATACACATACATATATATACACACATACATATATATATGTATATATAGTGAATTTGTTTCTGTTTTGTTTGTTTCTTGTGGAAAGAAGATTATTTTTCAGCGTAAAATGACAATGACCAATGTGTTTTTTAACACATCATTTTTGCACTGAAAAATAAATCAATCTGGTTATAATACTGGCTGACATTTTGTTATACCTAGTTTTATCAAGATATTGACATGTTTTCATCTGAGCTCGGGGTGTTTGTGATGATGTTAAATGGACCCTAAACTACCAGCCAAACTAGAAGTGAAATGCACAATATGCTCACAGACAAATGCGTTCTCTCGCTCAGAGCACGCGCTGGTGCATATGCACTTAGTTGTCATGACAACAATTCTTTAATGACTATCCTGAGTAGGGATGAAATCATATCAAGCCTTATCCCTTTTCATGGAGAGACAGATTTGAATGGAGAGATGGCCACTTGTTGTGGTGTCATTAGTTGGGGTCTTTCAGATTGCTCATTATGGGGGGCCTGCCAAACAGCTGTACCTTAAACTAATACATGTATGTATTATGTTCAATTTAACACTTCAGTCCGATACATATACACTCACAGACAAGTACACACTCCAAATACACACATATTAAGTGTCCATGACTCAATACTAGAGGTCCGGCAATTATTGTTTTAATCTCAAACTAATTTTAAATATGCTTGAAACAAAAACAAAAATAATATAAAGGTCCAGCTAAGTGAGACATGAAAATGTATATGTATATGACTCTGTACATCAGAACTGATTATTACCCAGCCCTGCATCTTGAAAGAAAATTAAAATAAAATAAAATAAAATGCTGATTTTCAAAAAAAAAAAAAAAAGAAAAGAAGCTGAATATAACCTTATATGATGATGCGTGAGTAAAAAAAAAAAAAAAAAAAAATTCACAAAATATGGATTAAGATTTTTCTAATTATATGTATCAGCTTCAATGCACCAAAAGCAGTCAAATGTCAAAAGTTTTGGTTGGCAAAAACAAGTATTCAAAATGTATCATTTAATTTACAATCTGCAAATGAGTAGAAAAATATGTTCAAATACTCAATTTAATGTCAAATAACTTTACATAAACACAAAAGCTTTTTTTTTTCCATAAAATCTGTAGTTTCTGTCACTATTTGGATGTAGTTAAATACCCACAGATGTAGCAGAAAAAAATCTGGGTCAGTTCTAACCTTGAAATCAGCATTAGGCATAAAATGTTATATATGTGAAAAATGGCTAAAAATAATTCTAACCTGGCTCAGAGAAAGATAGGAATCAATTAAAATCTATTTTGTATGTCATGTGACAGCGATCTCCACTCCATTTCTCTATCCAACAATTGGTTCATGGTCTGAGAAAGGTTGGGGAACCCTGTCTTAACAC
This sequence comes from Abramis brama, assembly GCF_963993115.1. Taxonomy (NCBI): domain Eukaryota; kingdom Metazoa; phylum Chordata; class Actinopteri; order Cypriniformes; family Leuciscidae; genus Abramis; species Abramis brama. Next base: position 7,595,958 of record NC_139986.1, on the reverse strand, counting down.
AGTCTCTTTCCTGATTGTGTGTGTGTGTGTGTGCGTAACACTGCTGCTTTCATAGGAACTCCCATTCGGCAGATTTCATGGCTTGGCGCTCACAGGACTGATATGCCCATTTGCCCGTTATTTGCTGCAGCGGTGCTGTGCTGGAGTGTGGAGCAGTGTTTGCACCGTGACGGATCAGCCCCAACACACACACACGCATAAACATTGTGGAGTTTTTTTTGTGTGCAAATGCACCTGAAAAACTGATGCATATGCACAAATACATTTCTAAACTGTCTGTCTATGATAAATGGAGGGTAGCAACGTTTCTGCTCATGGTGGATAAAGCTGGTTGGACTGTGAGATCATTTTGCAGCATTTTTTATGTACATCATTGTGTGATGAATAAAAAACCTAAAACAACAACAAAAACATATCTGGATAAATTAAGTTGCTGGTGTGTCACTGATGCGTAGGCCAAGACAGACATCTGCAGGTATTTCATGCATTTTCTGTGCTGATTTTGGGTAAAAATCTAAAATTATCTAAAGTAACACAGCAGACAGGGGAAAAAATATGAATAATAATTATTATTATTATTATACATAACTTGTTTGTCTGACCTGTGAGAGATGGAGCGAAGTGCTCAATTTTCTCATTAAATTAGCCAGCATATTTAAAAAAAAAAAAGCATGAAAGGGACAGTTTTTAGTATAATTGATATACTATTATAATTTGAGTTAATATTTTGACTTTCAGACTTTATTTTTATATTCTTTTTATTCTGTTTTCACATTAATATAAACGTTTTAGTATTTTTTATTAGTTTCCCTTTTTTCTTTTTTAAATGTATAATATAATTATATAATACAATATATATATATATTTATAATTAAGTCAGACATTTTAGTAAGTTAAAATAACTGAAAATGAGAAATGTCCTTGGCAGCTAGCTGAAATAAAATAAGTTTAATTGTATTTAATTTCAGTTAACATTTATTTTGCTTCAAGTAACACGTTTTGGTAACACTTTATTTTACATAGTAAAACAGTAAAATATGCATAATTACATGCAACTAACCCTCAACAAAATCCTAATCCTACCATAACCATAGAGTACATGTTGTTAATTAATATTACTCAGTACTTAAATATATCATTACACTGAAACAATGACACCTTAAAGTTTTTTGTAACACTTTACAATAAGGTCTCATTTATTAACATTAACTAACATGAAATAACAATAAATTGATATATTTGAACTTATTAACCTTTGTTCAAGTTAGATCCCAGTGCATTAGCTAATATTAACAGATACAAGTTTTGATCTTGAAAAATCTATTAGTACATGATTTACATTATTGATTAACATTAACTAAGAATAATAAATGCTCTAGAAGTATTGTTAATTGTTAGTTAATGTTAACTAATATAGTGAAATAATCTGGTTACACAATTCTGGTTTAACTTAATGTTACAGTGTAGTTATGCATTTAAGTATGGAGTAATAATAATTAACTACATGTACTTACCATAGAGTTAGGGTTTGGTTTAGGTTAGTTGCATGTAATTATGCATACATTATTACTACAGTAATGTAACATGTAACAATGACACTGTCAAATAAAGTGTTACCAATAATCTTAGCAAAAAAAACCTTATTGTACTTTTTTTAGTTCTAGTTGACGGTAATAACCCTGGTGTAGAACTATATGAATGCCAGATGTTCCTGCAGAGTTTTGTAGACACAGGATGAAATATGGTATGGGTTTGTTTTCTATACAACTGTAGCGGTTGAAGTTTGTTTTCCTCCTGTGAAAAACAAAGCAGTGACAATGCGCAGTGCTGATGTTCTTTACATCCTCAACACAATACAACCCCAGCTGGAGCCTTATAGAAGGAGAGAGCTGTTAATCTCCTGATTCCAACACTGCAGGGCTGCATTCATTTCTGTGCAAACAACTCATTCTGTTTGTTGTGCGGTGTTAATGGCTTTAAAAGGGAACGGTGTTGCGCTCTGTGTAGCGACCAGCTGAAGCGATCAGGTCTGTGTTTCTGAGTCAGTGCGCAGCGCTCTGGTCTCTTGGGTAATCTTGGTGCCGGTGGTTTGCTGAGCTGAAGACTTTGACATTAGAGCTAATGTAACAGTGAGCGATTGCTTTGGCACCTCGAAGCGGTGTGGAGCTTTTTGTAAGACCAGTGAGAAATATGATTTGGAAAGCCATTTTAAACTTCATTTTCCCCACAGACGTGCGTGTCAGTAAACACCCTACCTCCACTTTGTCTTCGTAAAAAAATTGTGAGTGAATAAAGGGGATATTCACAATATGGCTGGGCGATATATCTCAGAAATGTTCGATTTTATATTGAGCTTGATTTTTTTTTTCCCTCCCAGTCATGGCATTTGAAACAAACAGCTTGATCACCTACAAAATAATTAAGCAATATCACATAAGCAAAGTGGTGTTGTACTATATATGAGCAGGGCTGAGTGTCACAGGTAATTACAGCTATGCTGATATTCACACCAACAGCACGATTGTGAATTTGATTAGACTTTTATACAGTTTAAGGGCGTTTTCACACCTGAAAGTTCATGTTTTGATACATTGTATACATTCGGTTAGTTTTGGTTTGGTTTCACGTTGCAATTATGCGAGCGCACTAAAGAACTTTACATGACGTACTTGCGTCCTGTCGTCATCATCTATGTGGGCTGCATCTTGACATTGATTGGTTTGTAAACGGACGTGCGTCTGACGTCAGCATGTTGTCAATTTGGCGGGTAACTTTGACAAGAATGAATGAACAGACGCATATCTTTGCCACTATACTTTTATTATTATGGCATTACTCCCTGCAGCACCAACTATACTCGAGGCTAGTTCAAATTCGCTAAATGAACGTCCTCGTTGTGCGAACATTTTATCGTTGACGGCAGGACGCAGGACAAATATATGTGTGTGTGTGTGTGTGTGTGTGTGTGTGTGTGTGTGTGTGTGTGTGTGTGTGTGTGTGTGTGTGTGTGTGCGCGGAAGAAACGCTGTGGGCAGTACTGACAGATCTGCACATAAATATTCTTCTTCAGTTGTTTAGGCTACGCGGGAACCACCGGAACTTCCTGTAAATGGTCTGAAAGTCCGAACCATACAGAAAATGCTTTCACACTAGAAACGAACCAAACCTTTGTTCAGTTTGATCCGGACCGAGACTACCTCTTTTCGTCGGACCAAATTTCGTCGGACTGTGGTCCGGGGGAGGTTTCACACCTGTAATTTTGATTCGGACCAAACAAAAAAGTCTGAAAATCCGGACCAAACAAGGTAGGTGTGAAAGGGCCCTAAAGCAGAAGTAAATTTTTCTCAATCGCTTTGGCTCAATTCTCTAATGATATATCACATGTTTTACATTGTTACAGCACCTCTCTTCCCTGTCTGTTTGTAGCGCTCTGTTTAGTTCCTGTCTCTATGAAGCCCGTCCTTCTGAAAAGCGCAATGTGCTCTGATTGGTCAGTTGGACCAGTGCATTGTGATTGGTCAACCACTTTTTGAGCACGTTTCGGAAATGCCACGCCCCTTACTATAACCTTGAGTTTCAACACACTACACACTACTTATTTAAATTAGCACCATGTTCCCATATCTTAAGACTATACAATCAAGGTGTTTTAGGCAGTTCAGAAACAGTTCTTGATATAGGGAATAAAACTCCCTGTTTAATGTTTTGTAACATTGCAGACCATTTTCATGCTCAAACAGCAACAGTACACAAAAAGTTGAACATTTAAAAAAGCATAATAGGACCCCTTTAAAACAATAAGTTCAGATCTCTGAAAAAATGGTTTAATCTTTACACCAGATTTGTGCAAAGGAGTGAGTACAATTGTCAGTTTGCACAGCTAAATGCACATGGTTTGCTGAGCAAAGATCTCAATAAAAACTCTTCACAACTTCTAAACATTCATTCATCATGTGAGCCATTTAATGCAATCTGTCAAAAATCTTTCAAACATAGTTGTATATTCCATAAGTGTTTCTATGGAATGTTTATGATGTTTGCTAAATTGGCAAATTACTTGTTATAGTAATGAAATAGGAATCAGAATCTTACCAATCTAACAATCAAGTCTGTAAACATATATGGAGCCTAGAAGTCATTGTGTAGCAATTTTCTGTTCATAGGAGTTTACATGTAAGAAATATATAAAAATGGACATGCAAATATGAATATTCTGTTTACATGTAACAATGCTACACAAATAAATGTACTGTATACATGCCAATATACATATTTTTTTTCCTGTGCATTTTCACTGTAAAAGCTCAAAATGGTACACAATAGCATTAATCTAGAAAAAATGTGCATGCTTTCCAGGGTTGACTGCCATGGTGCAACATCTATACATTTTGACCAGTAGGGCTCACACAATGACAAATTAACTTTTTGGTGGCACTGGCCAATTTACATACACAATAACTGGGGTTTAAATCATGAATTTAATGTTTTAGTGAGTTACTATATTTTGCAGAAATACCATATTTGTGATGTCCTATAAAAAACTTGTGGCAAATGCACTTATAGTTTAAAGAATGTAAAGACTGTAAATTACATTTAAGTCACAATATTGTTGTTATTGAATTGGACAGATAGTGAAACTAAAGCATAACAGTAACAATGTAACCTGCTGAAAGCATCACTGAAAAATCCCCACCACTAAATTCACTGACTGACAGTCTGTCTGGAACTGTCAAACACAGACAAGCAGAATGAAACAAACAGTAAAAAAAGTCCCAGTGCTGTTTGCCTGTTCTGTCAGCTTTCTTGGAGTGCTGCTCAATCACTCAAATCCGAAGACTAGAACTAACTGTTGTATAAATATTTGATATATAGCCCTTCACATTTGAGTTTAAGTCAGTACCATTCTAAAACCCTATATGTTAGGTTATTTGTTTATATTTTATGATTATTGTCCATGGGTATTCAAGATTTTAACCATACATTTATTAACCCTGGGTTAACGTTCTTATGAGGTGACATTGATTGGATGAATACAGCAGTCTTGCACTGCATCTTTTCACTTTCTGCTCTGCAATTTGATATTAGCACAGTAAAAGTGTTTCATAACCCAATGTTAAAACTGATGCTACAGAACTCTAAAAACGACAAGTCTAAAACATTGCTTAATCTGAGGTTAAGCACAATGTGAAAGTCTTAAACAGCAGACACACTGACAGACATTTACTGATACATCAAATTCCATAGAGAAATACTTTGAGTTCTTTATTTCTATATATTTAATTAATTGAATCAATCAGCTGGATCTCCAAATGCAGTGTGACCTGTTTGACAGACACTCTATAGACTGGATCAAGGTTTTGAGGCATCTCCTAATTAAATGTAGCTCTTTTTCTAACTTTTGCTTTGTTCTTTGACTTCATGAGGCACTGAGGATGACAGTTAACTTAACTGTGATGAAGAGAAAACCTCAGACTTTGAAATCAACAGCAGATTTGCCTTTAGCTGGAAAGCTCTGGGGCGTTTGGTGGATTTAGGGGTAGGATTTCGAAAGGCTAGATCTTTAAAAATCTCAATTAAAATCTTACATTTAAGAGCCAACAAAGGAATGACAGAACCATCTAAGCTCAAAGCCTGGATTACTACTCAGTCTGCTGCTCTTCAGCAGCTGCAAAGAAGAAAAAAGGCCAAAAGTTTCTCTGTTTAACTATTGCAGGATATCACCCTCAGCAGCCTTTCAGTGTTGGGAGTTCTCTTAAAAGAGATAACAATTATATCTAGAAGTGATTTTCCCGAGGGTGTAATGTAATTGCCTGTTTGGCCATGGCCTTACTGTTGTTTCACGGCCTCTTACTTGATGAAAGTCCCAGTGAACATAGGCAATAAAGAGAGCTGGCTTTCAATCTCCTGAAATATGAGTTCATACTAGACTGTGTAGCTGGGGGAATTAATCAGGGCTCACTCAAAACGCTTTCACACATTTACTGAACTTAACTTCACCCAACCCTCCCTGTTCTTTAATTGAATCTCTCAGTTTCTGGTGCATGTTCTTCATTTGCTTAAAGTGCTCATACAAATCAGGCACCATTTGTATGAGCAGCAAGCTTATTAAAGTTCACCCCAAAATGGAAATTTAGTCCATTAAACCTGTATGCTGCTATGGGTTTTTTCTTTTTTCTTTTTTATATATATGTCTCTGATTGGTCATTGTGTTGATGCGCTCAACATGTATGTCTGTGATTGGCTACAATGATCAACAATGCGTTTGAAAGCAGGCGTCTATCAGCAGATCCCTAATATAGACGGATCCGCTGATAGACGCTGCTTTCAAATGCTCATGTGTATCTGTGTAAGCGCTCGATGAAGAGCGTCAAAGTTTTTGAAGCGTTGATCATTGTAGCCAATCAGAGACATATATGTTGAGCGTCATCAACACAGTGTCCAATCAGAGGTGTTTAAGAATCTGTTCAACAGTGCTCAAAATGCTAGAGGGAAATGCTGGTATCATCACATTTTTTAAATTTCAGTACCGACCTGGTACCGAAGTCGGTACTTTTGACAACTCTACTGCAGTGAATAATAGCATCCCTCAAAACTCATATTTGATGATCAAAATGACATATTTAACTATTTTTTTCTTTGAAAATAAGTTATTCATGCCTTAAAATAGCTTGAATGTAACTCTACACCAGTGGTTCTCAACCTTTTTTGGGCCAGCGCCCCCTATCCAATATCCAAATCCCTGAACGCCCCCCACCTCCAAACTAATGAGCGACCAGGAACGAGTGAGAGTTAACAGATGAAATAAGTACAAAATTGTCTTTTATTAATACAATTGAACTGTACTCCACAGTGATTAATCAAAAAAAACAAAAAAAACCAAGCTATGAACTGCATTGGCAAAGCAATGCCAGTGTTTCTCACAGGATTTTTGGTAAATATGTGGTGAGTGGACCTCGGGCCTTCTAGGGGGGTTCGGGGGCATGTCCCCCGTAAGAAAATTTTGTGCATTTTAATGTTAAATTAATCAATCTGGTGCACTTTGAGAGTTCAAAATTAAAAGTGCCAACCCATATTCAGTGTGCAAATTAAACAAAGAAAAAGCTTTTAGTTGTGTCTGTCTACATTACACTATACATAATAATAGTTATAATATTAATCCCATGACAGTAATACCCATATATTGTAAAACAAATACACTGAAAAATAAAGGACGGTCATTAAAGCGGTAATGTTTGCACTTAGGTTTTATTACGCATTTAGGAGAGTATTGCAAGAAGCTGCTTACATTAACCTTACTTTTGAAAAATAAATAAATACAATCATGATTTTTAATGAAAAATTATGTTAGAATTGTAGGCCTAAAATACCTTGGTATCAGCTTGTTTTCATCAATGGTATAATTAATACAATTACAATTAATTTGGTTTGTTGTGATTAATTTGTGTTCATAATCAGTAAAAAAAAAAATCTTCTAACAAGATTAAACACATATGAACAATTAAATTATGATTGTACTATTAATTATTTTTATATCTTGAAACTACCCAAGCAGCGTTTCGTGCTCAGATGTGATGGTGGAATGAATACATTACCAAAATTTAATTGCAGAATATATTTAAATTATCCATCAAATTGTCATTTTCTCCTTACTGTCTTGCGAGTTAACAATAATGCCTGACCAGTAAACTACTTGGTGAACAAAGAAAACACTTTGGCATTAGGGATTGGAATTAATTAATGCCTAAAAATGTAAAAGTTTTACCTTATAAATAGAATAAAGTTTAATTCATTTTAAAATTCGTCGCCAGAGTGAATGGGAACATGATTTATTGAAAATATTTGTGTGACTTAAGTGTTTCGTAAGTCAATACTTTTAAATGGCTTGTCAACTTTCCATTCCTCCGCTGCATGATTCTAGGCACCACCGGATTGTTGTCAGCGCGAAACACATTTTTGAGCTCGTGAATGCTGATTCTTGTCAGCGCTGGTCTATGACTGGAAAAAGTCGTTGCAAAAGTAACAATAGGCTACATGTCACATTTAACTGGAAGATTTTAGAATGTTAGGCATTCTAAACTTTTGAATAAGAAATAATTTCAAGTCGTCAAAAAAATAGAATCACAAGCGCGCGCGGTGAGAACACTCACAGCATACACATACCTGAACTTGACTGCACATCATATTTTTGACATTATTGATACTGCTTTCAGTCGTAATGCAATAGAAATGAACACAAAAAACCTGCCTAGTGCCTACCTACAACACTGATGGTGGACTTGAGGTCAGGAGTAGAGCGGCTGCGGACGAATGTTTTTTTTGTTTTTTGTTTTTTGTTTTTTTAGCGCTGCTGAGGTATTCTTTCACGCGCACCATAGATGTGTGTGCACACACACTATGATATCACACTCTGCTGCACATATGTTTTACAACATAATTTAACAAAAACATAGTCCTAACACTTTTAAAATAGCCCACTTAAAGTGTTTATTACAACTAAATTTACTAAATGCTTAAAATGAATAAAAGTAAAAGACAGGGTCGGCGCCAAGACATACGGAACGAGGGGGCCTCGTTGTGTCACTGGGGGGGCATACCCCTCCCACCCTCAATAATAATAATACACCCACTTTTAATTAAAACAACAACAACAACCTCTATAAATCCATAATTGCTTGAATTATCAAGCATGTTAGGTGTTTTAGACGAATACAGATTATTATGAATAAAGAGTAGAAGTTGACTGAAAAAAATACTTAACGTCATGACGTACAGTCATATTTCAATCAATTACATACAAGCTGCTAGTGACGTAATTTATTTAATCGCCTGTCGCGAGTGAAAATGCAAAGTTGCAAAGCTGATTTTATTCTAGTAAAACTAAATTAATTTACAAATATATATAGGCTAGCTATATATAGGCCTATATATATATATATATATATATATATATATATATATATATATATAGGCCTATATATATATCGTCGCTGTCGGGCGGAATCCTCGTATCTCTCAGGAAATAAAAAAAACTGCATATTTTTTGAGTTATTAAACATTGTAGGCTATCGTTAAAGTTGGTATTATACCTTATATTGCTATCCTATACTGTTGTGTACCAACATTAACACAACATTTCCCCAAAATCATGTTTAATCGGAGATACGAGATTTATGACTTGGGAGCAGGGAGATACGGTTAATTTACGCTGTCATTGTTGATAAGAACAGTACGGACACAGACGTCGCTGCTGCCAGCACTGTTCATCAGTCTGCGGTCGCGTTGAGCCTTTTGACAAGAGATAAGGCTTTAACAGCCATTCAAATCTAATGATTGTAGTTACATACATCTTCCTAAACTCCATTTTAAACGTTTAAGAGATATGAGTGATGCATCCCAGATAGCAAAAATCATCTGGCCCAGATCTGGCCCAGACACTTCGTAAGTTCTGGGCCAGATCCGCGCAACGGACTCGGGCCGGTGTCTTTTGGCACAACGGGCCAATACCGGCACGGATCCGTTTTTTTCCTCATCTGGACCAGAACTGGGCCAGCTCCTGATTCCTTTATGGCGATTTGGCCCAAGTGTGGGCCAGATCTGGTCCAGCTCTGTTCTGGATCTAGTCCAGAATCATGCCGGGTCAGGGCCAGCTCATTTTGTTGACAGTACACAAACACACTCGCTCGCTCTATCCAAGTAGTATACATATCTAGAATTTCATGAATCTTCTCATTTACATGATCTAATATCTTATGGTCTTATGCCACTGATATTTTTTCTGTTTTTAACACAAAATGCGAGCTATATATCTTGAGTCTAGATATCTTGATTAGCAGACCATCACCTGCTATTAGCAACCCATTGACTCCCATTCATTTTGGCGTCACTTTGACAGCGAATAACTTTACATCTGAGGCGTTTAAAGACTTCATTTGTCCATTATTTATTTCTAAAGAAACTGTATAAGAAAATGTATAAAATGCTCCATTACCTTGTATCTTACGTTATGGCCCCGTAGAAGCAGTTTTTGTAAAAATAGGCTAACGATTGCGTCATAACCACGCGACTCTCTGTCGCACAGTAGAGAAATTACCGTATGGACAGGAGGAGAAGCTCGCGGGCAATCGGGGGGACGTGGAGGCAAAATGACAAAATAATTAATCAGAATACTTAGCAAAAGTTCCTCCTGCTCCTAGCAGACTTTTTTTTTTCAAAGTCTGCGTGACTGATGACAATTTTTGTACATGTGCAAGAGAGACAGTGTGTATGCAAGAGAATGTTATGAGTGAGTGGTAGTGCGCAACAAGGGCTAGGCTACGTCTACACTAATCCAGATACTGTAAGAAAAAGCATTTTTTTTATGTTTTGGCCTTCCTTCCATACAGATTTTTTTTTGTCCTGAGAAAACATAGCTATTTCTGGTCTCTCGTATCATCACTATCAGCTTTTATTACATTTTACAGCATGCGCAGGAAGATGAATTAAGTGTCTTCCAACATCTCAGTGTGAACGAGAAACTTTTGGAAAATGCTGGAACGATTGTGTGGTCTGAGAACATCTTAAAATTAAAAAATGTTTTCAAATGTGTCTGGATTAATGTAGATGTAGTTAGAGAGAGTGTTTCATTACTGTTTTGATGTATGAAATTAACTGCTGGTTTTGTACCTCTGCAAGAAGTCCAGCGTTGCTACTTGGCCTGCTGGTTACGAGATGTTCATGCAGTTGTAGGAGGCAAACTCAACTCAACAGCATCACTGAAAGTGGTGATGTGGCTATTACCAATGATTTGGTCTTTCCTGTTATTCACAGTATACACAAGAGAAGGGATTTGTACATTTTTGTGACAAAAAAATGTAAAAAAAACATAAATTCCAGCAATTATATAATCTTTAAATGGTGCAACTCACCTTTTCACCACACCTTTAAAGGTCCCATGGCATGAAAATGTCACTTTATGAGGTTTTTTAACATTAATATGAGTTCCCCAAGCCTGCCTATATGGTCCCCCAGTGGCTAGAAATTGCGATAGGTGTAAACCAAGCCCTGGGTATCCTGCTTCGCCTTTGAGAAAATTAAAGCTCAGATGGGCCAATCTGGAATCTTCCCTATATGTCGTCATACGGGGAAAGGTTACCTCCCCTTTCTCTGCTTTGCCACCCAGAGAATTTGGCCTGCCAATGAGAAAATGAGCTACAACCATAGACAGTAAAAGAAATGGACACAGCGACCTCATTGGATTCAACTGAGAAAAGTGAAGTCAATTAGAAGCACTCACTTCCTGATGGCTGACCGTACTGCGCAGACTCAAACTGAGCTTGATGACGTAGATGTGACGTGAGCAACCTGTCTGTCTTCTAGTAGCTGTGCCAAGAGAAATCTGAATCCATTCCCTTCCTTGCAGAGACGGAGAGCGCGAGTAGGAGGTGTCCATGAGCTAGGAGCAGGAGGAACTTTTGCTAAGTATTCTGATTAATTATTTTGTCATTTTGCCTCCACGTCCCCCCGATTGCGCGCGAGCTTCTCCTCCTGTCCATACGGTAATTTCTCTACTGTGCGACAGAGAGTCGCGTGGTTATGACGCAATCGTTAGCCTATTTTTACAAAAACTGCTTCTACTGGGCCATAACGTAAGATACAAGGTAATGGAGCATTTTATACATTTTCGTGTTTCTTTAGAAATAAATAATGGACAAATGAAGTCTTTAAACGCCTCAGATGTAAAGGTATTCGCTGTCAAAGTGACGCCAAAATGAATGGGAGTCAATGGGTTGCTAATAGCAGGTGATGATCTGCTAATCAATGGCGGCCCCGGGGAAGCTTCAGTTTTTTCTGAAAGATTACCCCCTTGGCTACAACCGTGCGCACCCAATATTGGTTTTTATATCGAGCTATATGCTTAGGCAATAAAAAGTTGAATTACTGTACTTTTTTACACTAAAATACCACCTGATAATCTAGTGTCAGCACTAACTCACAGCCACTACTTCACAGTAAACATGCATTCAAAGAAAAATTATTTGGACAGTAAATTTGACATATTCAAGGGCTTTATCTTTTGATCCATTTTTTATTTATTAAGCATATTAAAACAAATTCACAAAACAATGCAAAACAGTGCCACTGTGCATCTTTTCTTTTTATTTTGATAATTTTTGCACAAGTACTCAAAGTTTACATAAAAAACCTAAGTCTCTACTTGCCGTTAACGGGATAGTTCACACAAAAATGTAAATTCTGTCATTAATTACTCACTTTCTTTCATGTCGTTCCAAACCCGTAAGACTTTCATTCATCTTCTGAACACAAATTGAGATCTTTTTAATGAAATCTGAGATTTCTTTCCCTCCATTGACAGCTACGCAACTACAAGTTGAACAGTAAAGAAGATTTTTAGCTGAAAATGTGGTCCTTGATTCGCAATTTCGGTGCACGAAATTGGCTTGACAAACACTGTAGGAAAAAAACTGAAAAATTCAAGTGATTGAAGCCCCTACACGTATCACCAGGAATACTCAAACACTAATAGATTTGATTTTCGCGAACAAACCTGACAGAATCATAAAAACATATAATTTAGTCACTGGTCTATCTGACCATAATATGATTTTAATTGCAAGAAAACTGACAAAGAAAAGAATGACTAGGTTTTTAAATCCAAATCAGAATTCATTTAAACTTGAAATCCCTTGTAAAAAGCTGACTGAATTTGAGAATGAGTTAAAGGGCGTTAACTGGGATGAGCTCCAACAATATGATCAAGTAAACGACTGCTGTAATAAGCTTATGTCCACTATTGAGAGTATTGTTGATAAATACATTAAAAAGCGAAAAAAATCCCAGAGAAAATTTCAGCTACCATGGATGAACGATAATATTCGAAAACTTTTATCAAGACCCGAAGGGACACTGATTTGAAATTATTTAAAGGTTTGCGTAACCAAGTTGTTAAAGAACTCAGAATGTCCAAATCAAATCATTATATTCAAGCTCTATCAGAGGCTAAAGGGAATGGCAAAATAATTTGGAAGCACTTGAACAGCCTACTAAATCCAAAGGGTAACGCCACCCAAAACAAATATGACCTTAAAATGGGTGAACACATCATCACTGATAGTGCACAAGTTGCTAATGAATTCAACAACTTCTTCATACAATCTGTTAACAACCTTGCATCAAGCTTTCCATGCTGGAACGGTATAGGCCTAACAACAGTAGACCTGTTTGAAGATCAAGATAAATAATTTCAGCTCAGGGAGGTCGGTCAGACAGCTGTTCTGAAAGCTATACAGGACCTAAACACCACGTTCTCAAAAGATATTTTTTATTTAGATACAGTTTTTCTTAAACAAGTAATAAAAACTCGGTGAGTGTTTTAGCGCAATTTTCTCACCTCATGGGATCACAACACTAAGAGATAGTAAATCTTTTCCTGGATTTTTTTTGTGCGTTCCCGAGATTAGACCTTCCTTAACATAATGCCGAAAACCCGAAGTCTCTAGGTGGTCTGGTTGAGGAGTAGATAGAAGTGCAAGATTGGTGCGCACAGACGCACAGAACAGAAATCATGAGTTAACCAGCGCAATTTCCGGGGGAAAATTGCGCTAAAAATATAGTAGCATTCTGGTCCAGCCTCTCACCAATCTTGTTAATATTTCCATTAAATCCGGGCAATTCCCAGATGGGTGGAAAAATGCTCTAGTAATACTGATTTTTAAATCAGGAGATGACAAAATGTATTGTAATTATAGACCTATTAGTCTTCTTCCAGTTTTGTCTAAAGTTTTAGAGAAGATTGTCTCAGAACAACTCATGCACTATCTTGAGACAAACCAGTATCTGAGTCCTCTGCAATTTGGATTCAGGCACAACCATTCCACAGAATCCGCTACCTGTTTATTAACAGAGAATATCAAACAATCACTTGATAAGGGAAATGTAGTTGGTGCAGTATTTCTAGATTTAAAAAAGGCATTTGATACAGTAAATCACAACACCTTAATTTCAAAATTAGCTAAGTTCAATTTATCCAAACAGTCTTTGTCCTGGTTTGCATCGTATTTAAAAGGCCGTGAACAGTGTGTTGTGATTAATAATGTGAGATCCACTTTCCTTAAAATCAAAACAGGGATTCCTCAGGGCACGGTCTTGGGACCCATACTCTCCAGTCTCTACATTAATGACTTGCCAGATGTAGTATGTCCAGATATAGGTCTACAGATGTATGCAGATGACACAGTGGTGTATGCATCTGGTAATACCTGTATTTCTGTGGCTGACAAACTAAATGCTAACTTAGAAAAAATATAATCTTGGCTGGCCTCATCTTGTTTAACTTTAAACACCAAAAAAACAAACTCTGTCTGCTTTTCCATTAAAAACTACCTCTAACACAACTCTTGAACGTAAAAATTAATGGGGAACTTATTGAACAAGTACCTGAAGTGAAATATCTTGGAATAATTATAGACTATCAGTTGAATTTTAAAAGTCATATCAAGAAAATCTGTAAAACCATTAAGGCCAACTTGAGCCATTTTATGATGATAAGAAACTGCCTGACTCTTGACTGTGCTTTTATTTTTTTTAAATTCTATGATTCTCTCACATATATCTTATGGCTTAACCACATGGTCCCAAGCTCATCAGTCAAAACCATAGAGTGTCTTTACAACCGAGCCTTGAAAGTTCTGGACAAGAAGGGAATAAGGTACCATCACTGCCAAATTCAAAGTAAATATAAGATTTTAAGTTTTGCTAATTTTATCTCCCTGCATCTGGTTAAACTGGTCTTCAAATGCTTAAATGACGCTGCTCCAACTACCGCTTTGCAAAATAATAACAAGACAGCAAAGTACCAGATCCACCACCCGATCAGCGTCAAAAGGCAATTGTAGTATTCCTTTTTGTAGAACATCATTTGCCCAGGCTGCCTTTTCAATAAAAGGAGCAAAATTATGGAATTCTCTGCCAGACCACTTGAAATTTATCCCGACATAAGCCACCTTAAAAAAACAACAACACCAAATCGTGGTTAATTCAGGAACAATACTGTTCTCATATTTAGTCTTTACACTTTGCCCTCTCTGTATATTTTTTGTCCTTTTTTATTTCCTTACATTGTATTTCATTTTCATTTTTCATTTTTTTTTAATATTGCTAAACTGTATTTTTTATCAAAAAGCCCTACTAGGGACAAGTGTCGTGAATTAGCTTTAGCTAAAAACACTATGATACATACATCGGATGACTGTTAAGCTTATCTATGTTATTTGTATCTGTCCCTATCTAAATAAACTGAATATAACTATGGTTTCAGGAAACAAAGAATCATTGAACAATGTTAGTAACAACAGAATTTGCAATCGTAGTTGCCTAACGACTCTTTTGAGAATGCACACCTAGTGGTTAAAATGGCATTTAATGGTTCATCCACTGTAATGGATATGCATCAAAGGGTTCATTAAAACTGTGCGAACCATTTAGGTTGGCACTGGAGTCTAGTAATTAGGCTAGGGAGTACTTTCTTCCTGTCTGCCTTTGTCAGCCAGTTCATCTGTAATGCTTGCAAAATGTGTATTTAAAGACCTGCCAACCAAGGTCATCTATCATTTTCTGAATAGTTATTTGTCAGTATTACCAATAAGGCTGTGTATACACTGCCTGGGCCCTACCGCAGCATAATAACATCTATTATGTGGCTTGCAGAGTGGCTGTATCCTTCAGCATGCTACTGGCGACTGTGACCAAAACGAATGCCATTAGCTTGGAGGTGATTGATTTGCTGAGAAGAGATCTTTCATTTCACCCATCACAGAGTTGATGAAAAATAAGAGTTGATTTGAAGGACAAGTAGTAGAGCAGAACTTGGATGGCAAAACCGTTGAATTTTGGCACAGTGAACGTGAGCTCATGGGGGGGGGTTCGCTCGGCTTCACACGCTGCAAGCCACTCATCTCAAATGACAAAATTATGTGTCCTTTTCCTCTCGAGCTATATTTGAATAACATATTTTAAGAGGGACAGTGTGTTGACATTGAACTCCCTGCTATTCAACTAAAAATACGTGTCAAGTACCAGCCCCTTTTTAATGCTGATGGACGGGCCGTTGAGTTTGTGTTGCTCAGCATGCGGTTGGGCACATATGGGCTTCTCTCTTGTCTTCCGCCGGCAGGGGATAACGATAAAGCGTCTTACGCGTATTAATTAAGAGATGGCACCGAATGGCACTGCCATTTCCCTCCGCGTTCCTGAACACAGAGCTCCACGCTTGAAGGATATGAGCAAATCCACGCTTTGAGTTTTGGTTTTGGAATCACATGACCCCTGATGCCTTTGGGTATTCCGGAATAATTTGCCTGCATGGTGAAAAGAACACACTTTGCCTTGCCCTTAATTAACAGAGAAGGCAAAGCATGTTCAAGAAGCAGAACATCAGAGACCTTGAGGAGGAATAAAAAGAGAATTAATTAACATTTAGAATGGTGCCCTGTTATTGTTCTGAATTTAACTAAATTAGTTAGATGCAAAACATTTGACTGAAGAGTCTTTATCTCTAAAAATGGACCAAATACGTTTATCAAGAATTAGAGATTAAACAAGGCATTTGAACACGTGTCTTCTGTATGACTTGCTCATAATCGCCTGAATATGGTTGTAACGGAGTCACCAGATCAGCATGCTCCGCCCACTCGTTCACTCTCCCCAGAATTCTAATTCCCTGCACCTGTAAAATGTCATGATTCACTGCACCTGCACATCATCATCAGCGCACACAATATAGACTCTCTTCTCCTTCACTCCCTTGTCTGGTCTTGTCCCTATGAATGCATACAGACGCTACTCTGATACTTACCCACTTCAAGGATTCCTTACTCAAATGTCATCCGCCTACAGACTGCTGCTCTCTCTCTCTCTGTTCATCTATAAGACACAAACCCATATTATCATCCAGCTAAGTCCTTCATCCATTCTTTCACTCTGTGAAGCTCACCTGTCTGCATAACTGTTTGGATCTGGGCCACTGCTCAATAAAACGGTTTACATATCACTTACTTGTCTGCTTCCCTCTGTATCGTGACAATGGTACAGTACATATGGCACATTATGGTATTATTGCTTTTGGTTAAATGGTCTTAATTCTGCATTCAGGTTTCCCACATTATATGACCAACTTGCATGACTTTTCCAGTCATTAAAATTGCAGGATGTGAAACAAATAAAAGCTACCCTAAAAAAGGTGTGTTTTGAGGGAAGTTTAAAAAAAGAGATTCCGCTTGCCTAATCTCAGAGGGCAGAGATTTCCATAGTTTTTGAGCAAATGAAGAGAAAGTCCTATCACCCATAGATCTTAGACGAGTTGAGCTTCAGAGATCACGTGTTAGGATGTAGGGCCGGATTACGAGTTCTGACAAATATTGAGGAGCCAGACCATGTAAGGTACCACCTTAGGTAAGCATGATAATTTTAAAATCAACACGAAACCTGACAGGGAGCAAGTGTAAGGATTCTAAAATAGGAGTGATGTGATCCCTTGTCTTGTCAGGATTCTGGTGGCAGAATTTTAACAAACTGTAATTTGCTTAGAGTAGCTTTTGAAACCCCGGCCAGTAGAGTAATTAACTTTTCAGTCACTGGAAATAACAACATAGGATGTAGTCTGGCAATGTTTCTAAGATGAAAAAAATATGTTTTTACAGTATTCTAGACATGAGGATCAAAAGTCAAATTAGCATCAAATATCCCACCCAATTTTTTACATTTTTGTTTGAAATTCTAAAATGGAGCCATCCACAAATTCGAAATCAAATTCGCTCTGATCACTGTGGTGTGCTTCACTATGAAACACGCTGTGCATACACTTATTTAGTTTAAACGATCGCAATAAGACAAATCGTGATGTAGGTTAATTGTGCAGTCCTTGATTAACCTGAAACACAAACAAGCACACAACAAACACTCACTTCACACAAACAAATCTCATGCATGCTAATGTATACATCACACAGACACAATTTTTCGTAGCATGTACAACACATAACATTTTAATGTGACATTAAAGGCCTCGAGCTTGTTACTGTAAAAACCTACATTGATATGAAAGCAGTTGAGCTACTCTCAAAGCTTCTTGGAAGTGGTTTAAGGTGTCACCGTTGGCGTGTGTGCTGGATGTGAAGGACATAGGATACTGTTAAATCCCTTGACATAAATCACAGTGGAAGAAATAATAAAAATAAATTGAAACACAGTGGCACAGTATAAATGGATTATCTGCAAGAATCAGAAAACAGGTGCAAAATAACTACAGATTAAGTTCATGCATAGAAGGAGCATGTGAAAGGTTGGGGAAGGCTTAAGACTTTCGCCTGCTCACACCACAAGTCTCCGCTGACTGAATTTTCATTTAATTTCATGAAAATTTGTATTCCAAATTTTTTTTTATACCTTTATTTTCATTAAAAGTGATTATTTCTGCTATTGTAAACTAATTTTGGTGCCAGCATGGGCTGCACAAGGTGTGGGTTAAGGGGGCTTAACCCTCCTGTAATGTCTGGGGTCAAATTGGCCCCTAAAGCAACTTTGACATCTCTGAAAAATATGCTAATTGTATTTATTAGAATAATTCAAAAGCATGCACATCTTGTGTTACAGAAATTTCAAAATGCCTGGACACACACCCAATCGGTGATGTCTAGGGGCATTTGACCCCACACAAAAATATAAGGCCCACATGTTTTAGTACAGCCCTGAATGTTTTGTTACCTTGTCTTTCTCAGAGCTTAACAATTAATCAGAAAAATAATAGTGAATACGATTACAGCTGCCGAGATTACCTAATCATGAAAAGTGCACATTACAGCATTATGTTAAAAAACTACTGTCAGGATTTACTAAAGACACACAGTGAAACATTAGCGCTGAAAAGGCGTGGACACAGTTATTTTTGCGGCTGGCCTTTTTGCATGATTTTGTAGGAGTTTCCCTTTCAGACGCAAAATATATGGGAGGGGAATATTTAAATTAATCATGCAAGGTGATTTACTAAAGTTTGCGCTCGTCAATTTACTGGTATTTTTGCTACTATCCCTTTATGTTCTAACCATACAATATTTTTTCAAATACGTTTTTATTACACGAACTAGCTGTACTTAGTGAAACGTTGACATACCACAATGAAAAATTGTCAAAAAAGTAGTTTTTCTAAAAAAATTATGATTTTCTTTTCTATTTAATTGCACAATTCTTTTAGAGATTGATAGATACATTTGGCTAACTCATAATCACTCTCATCACATGGAAGAGCTAACTCTGCACTCTTCCTATTGTCCTTTCCGTTAAATGTTGCTGTATTCATTTTCTGAAAAGAAGAAATCAATTTGTTATTTTATATACATAAATACAACTATCCTACAATAAACACTTCAAATTAATAAATAACTGCAATCATATTGTTGATGCTTTATCTATAAAAAAAAATCCCAATGGGGAAATACATTACTGCAATTCTACTGTGGTACAGCGTTGCCATACGGCAACATACCAGTTTTTCCATAGTGGTACAGCGTTGCCATATGGAAACATTGATATTTTCTCAATTTACAGTAAAACTATGTTAGAAACAGTTGATTTGTGAATAAAAATATCTCATTTACTTATCAAAGATGCTGCAAAAAAATCCCCCTTGAGAAGAGATGTTTAGAAATGAGGTTAATAGAGCATTTTCTAGAGCACATCAACAGGTGTCATCCTTGTGAGGGTGACAGTGGGAAAGAGGTTTGGAGGGACATTCAAATATCATGTGACTTAAAAACAGCAAATATCATGTGACTTAAAAACAGCAAATATCATGTGACTTAAAATTGGCTACCTTAAGGTCTGCCCTTTTAATTCCCATAGTGCAATACATTTTATTTTTTTCTGAATAACAAGGAAATGAGTAGAAATTAATTGTTGCCATGGCAATGCTGTACCATAAAGGGTTAACGCCCCAAAAAAGAATGTCTTAAACCAGAAGCTAATTTGCCCTGCTCTTGGTAGATTGTGTTGGTCTTTATGGAAATTATCCGGCTGCGCCTGTGTTCTTTAATTTGCACGTCATCAGTAGATATAACTTTATACTCTGCCGCTTTTATGGGATTGCGATCTCACGCTAATTTGCCCTGTTACAGGTAAGTAAATCTGGCCCTTGAAACCACCGAACTGACACCAGACCAGCCCAAATTTTGTCCACGCTCCCAAACCAATTTTTACCCACCACAATCAAATGCAAAACCGCCCAATCTAGCAACAAAGCATAAAAGGTTTCTATTTACATGTTTTTGCAGCATTGAGTAATATAGCCAATCACAGACATTTCTGTTGATTTCTTGAATGCAATGGCCTGTCAGAGATGTTGAACTTAGCCTACTGATCAAAACTCAGGAGTTTGTGTGCGAGTTTACTTGCAAATCCTACCATTATAACAAAGTATAGGCATTATAATCAAGAGATTCATTGCGCAGTCACCTTCATTTCTTTTAAATAAACTTTGTGAGATCGCGATTTACTAAAAGTGACAGCTTTATAGTGCTTATAAAGGAAGTGCTCTTTGCCCGCTTTCTGCCGTGCCAAATCACGCATATGTGTCTGTCTGTAACATAATAACTGTCAAATATGAACAAGAACTTAAACTGTCATAATGTACAAAACACACGTAGCCTACGCACACACTTGCCAGTTGCCACCTTTTTCGTTTCCTCGCTTCAGAAGGTGAAAAGGCGGCAGCCGCGCGCGCGTGTGCGCCTCGTGCACAGAGGCGGGGGTGAAAAGGCGGCAAGCGCGTGAAGGGAGATGATAAAAGCTCGTGTGCTCGCAGTCGACCGGTGTCGGTAACCAAGCTTTGATCGGTGGTCTCCGTGTCCTCTTTTCCTCTTCTTCTCTCTCTCTCTTTCGCAGTGTAATTTAGCAACCGTGGCGCACCAATCCTCAGAAGAACGATTCTAAAGATCAAATCTCGCGTCTCACTGGGATTTTGCTGCATTTCTACAGTTTCCCCTTCAGCATCGTCTCTCCTCTGTGTAACCGCCAGCAGTATCGAAACAAACTGAATGTCTCTTGCTGTCTGTGGTAATTTGTTATCATGACCACAGCAAAGGAGTCCAATGTATCGACCAAAGCAGCTCAACAGCAAGATCAGGTATTGAAGTGATTTCTTTTTTTTTCTTTTTTCTTTACTGGACAGAGAGATACTGTTAATTTTAAGAGGTAAATTGCTTTAGTTAAACGTGAGGTGATTTGGAAAACTAACAGAAAGTATCAGTCCAATCTCTCGAATTGTTTTAAATGTTTTATGAACATTCAGAGACATTTTTTTTTTTTTTTGACCATTTGGTCTTTAAGGAGAACGTAGTTTTCTTTACCAGTGATGATGACTGCGCTACCGGTTTAAAGTTAATTTCAGCCAGTTGGAAATTAATATTACGTGCATATAGTAAGTCTAACAAGCTGTTTATTATTACACATAGCATGTAGTTGGGAAATAATAGATGGTATTTGCATGAAAGCCAAAGATTGTTAAAGTTATAGAAATGTTATCCTGACATTACCAATGCCTGATAAAGGCAACCAGGCTAGTTATTAAATTACCTTTAAAAATATTAATGTTTTGCTTTATTTTTTTTATTGCCAGAATTATTATTATTTTCATTAGTAGCCTATAACGTTGTATGCTGTGTATCTCATTGACTGCATTCTGTCAAAACAGAACTTTTTTATCATAGTAATAAAAATAATAATGACCAAATAATATGATGATCATAGAGGACATAACACATATGTTCTTGAAATTATAATGAACTCTTCTTTCTATGGGTAAACGACTTAAATCACATTACTTCTCTCTCTTTTCAAAATATTGGCTTGACTAACCCAACAGTGAATGCCTGTGCTTGATTTCAAGAGAGTAAGAGTGGAAGCAGGTACAGAAACAGCCACAGGCAATACTGACTGGAACAAAGTGCAGTGCAGGAAAAGCAGTGTGAAAGGTGGGAGTCCCACTAGAGAGACAGAGAGGGGGCAGGTGAACATGTCAAGGGCATGCAAACTTTGACAACAGGAACAGTAGATCTTCTGTTCTTTCACTGTTTTCCAAAGGCAATAATGATTTCCATCTATCGTACATGTGTATAAATGCATATAATACTACATACATCTGTACATAGATTCTGTAAAAAGGAACTTTCCTACCATTTGAGCATTTTAAGCTTGAAGTATACCCTTCATGTTTTGTGAGTCTGCAGTCAGATATTATTTCATTCGAAAACCAATGGAATGCAGCTTTTAAGTTGATACAGTGTCTCAAAACCCATGCCACTAAATGCTGATAATCAATTAGTCATGATAAAACAGCAGAAATGTGAATCTTTGTGTACATAGACCAGCAATTAGAAAATAGTGCAGGCTGAATACAAGAACCTGTCCTTTTTGCCATATTGGAAAGATTGACTAATCGATTTTAAAATTTATAACTGTGATCGACTTGCGTTCAATGAGTCAAAAGTAAAACAAACAATATATTGACTTTTACAGCTTAAAAAAAAATATATATATATATATATATATATATAAAAAAAAAAAAAAATATATATATATATATATATATATATATATATATATATATATGTATATATATATATATATATATATATATATATATATATATATATATATATATATATGTATATGTTTATTTTTACTTGTCTTCCACAATATTGTAAGTCTTCCATTCGGAGGCCTTTCTCAGCAAATATTGATATGTGATATGTGACTAATCAAATTAATTAGCTGACGTTTAATTAATTCAGAATACAGAATTGATTGACTGTCATAATGTAATGCATAATGTATGTTTTCCATACTGCCATATGTTTTTTTTTTTTTTTTTGTAGTTCAGTTTAATGGAAAAGGAATAATATTCTGAAGATAAAGGGAGAAAGCTAATGTAGCCTTGTGTTTTTTTAATGGTGGAGTGATGCAGCAGCAAAATCTTTAACCATTCATCAATGATGCCTTTGAGCAAGCTCACATAGAGACCTCAACATGCTGACACAGTTATATATTTTTTCCTGTGTATGTGTACAACAAGATTTCAGCCTCAATCAACTTGTCTGTCCACAGTGAATGCAAAAAATGTGCTGTCACAAAACAGAGCCAATCAGAGGCACGTTTCCCACACAACAACGTAACCCGCTGCTTAACCATCATAGTACGGTGTGTCGTTGGAGAAATTGTCTAGATAGTCACGACTGTTTCCCGAAAGCATAGTAACGTAAGCAAAGCATGTTGGTTCAACAATATATAACTCTCGTTAATGATTCAAGGAATGAATCATTTGATTCAAATGCTCTTACGTCATACTCTCCCGTGTACTAGAGCACGTACACACATGCACACTTTTCAAAAACTATGATTTCTGGCAACACAAATTGTTGAACTATGTTGCACAGGAGGATGACCCCCGACCCGATTGTGCCGTATGCGAGTGACCATTCATCTCCTTAAATCATAAACCTGCAAACTCCCCATCACTCACAAGACAAATGCCAGCTGCCAGTGGGCGGTGGTGCAAATGGAAGGACGAAATAAGATTACAGTAGTGCGTCACTTTGTGGTGACAGGCAGATTTTTCTAAATCTCAGCAAAATGTCTAATGAGTTTAGATGAGCATACAGTCGAGTGGTGCTGGTGTCCAAAAGTTAGTGAAGGAGACACCTCTGCTTCATATTACAGTAACTGCACAAACAAATGTTGGTCTAGGTGCAGATAATGCCTAACAGTGCTTTTGGGAAACACACCCTTTATTGTGCTCTTATGCAATACACTGTAACATAAAATAGAGAACAGAACATTCATGATTTAGGTACTGCTTCGCCAGAAGGCATACTTTTTATGGTTTTAATTCGAGCAATTTGTCATATAATGTCTGTTTCTAAAATGTCTATTCTTGTTCATGGTGGATTTTTATGCAGATGAGGAGCATTACATTGGTCCAATGAATTTTCATGTGGACCAGGCTACCTGCAGTGTTGCCAGATTGGGACGGTGATTTCCAGCCCAAAAGCTCACCAAAACCCGCCCACTACAAGAAAAAACCGCCCAAAATTTTACTGCCAAAATAATATGATATAATTTCATTACCATGTCATTCAAGGTTGATAAGCACAATTTGTATCTCCTTAAAACAAAATAACAATGATAAAATAAAATAAAAATTTTTTCCAGGAAAACAGATCAAAACAGGGCAATAATTAAGGAGAATATGACTAAAATGTCCAGATGGACACTGTCAAAACGGCAATCAAGAAATGAACCGATGACTTTAACCCTCGGAAGTACACATTGCAGAATATAACGCAGAATTTAGCAGTAAAAACGGATTCATCGATTCAAACCTTTTTCAGCAGCTGTCAGGGTCGAGTATAGTGCAGTCTGGACGGTGTAAAAGTTGCCGATGTCTGGTAAGGTTAGGCTAGTGTGCACATGACCATGGACAGGAGTCGTCCCATATTTGATTTCATTTCAAGTCATTCAACTGTGCTCTCCTCTCAGAGTTATAGTCACCATCGATATCTCCCACCACATGTACGTTTTTAGAGTTGCTCACTATCTCACTCTTTACTGTGCAGATACAACTTACTGTTTAGTAGGCTATATCACTTTGGCATTAGCGATCACTTGATTATACGGAATATACAGCTACAACTTATCGCGCTCATTCGCATCTGCCTGCTGATCGCTGATTGGCTAAAAGTGCATGCTCGTCGGTGATGTCAACACCAACGCCAGCTGACTCTGCATGGGCGTGTGTACAGTAATGTCATGATGACTGATTTTATGGACTACATGCACACTTTAGTTTAGTTTTTTAACCAATAGACTTTAAAATGTAGATGTTTGAAAACCGCCGAACTGACCCCAAACCAGCCCAAATTTTGTCCACCCGCCCAAACCCTTTTTTACCCGCACAATCAAATTCAAAACCGCCCAATCTGGCAACACTGGCTACCTGAGGCATCGCAGCAATATAGAAATCAAGTCCCCGCAAAATGTGCTGCTTGTGATGTTGTGGCTAGTTTGGCAAAACCATGAACAAGCATGAAAGAGAGAGGCTACCTTTCGTCACTTTAACTACCGCCATGCAGCATCAGAAAATTACTAACTAGCGGCAGGCCACACCTCAAGACTACATTGTTATTATCATGATTATTTAAAGAATAGTACACAGACCTAGAGCATATAGATATATTGTATACATATGAACATACATAAACATAAACACATGAATTCATACACCCACATGCTTGTCTGTGACCAAAGATAGATCCAATTATCCAGTGATGTGTGGCAAATGGCACTATAGGCCAAGAGAAGGTACGCTCTCCTGCAGAGCAAAGCCTATAATCACACATACAAACGCATACACAATGGTGCACTGATCCGACGGCTCACATGCACACAAACAGCAGAACAAACCCCTGACCCGCTTGTGCTGTGTGTGAGTGACCATATATTTCCTTAAATTCATAAACCCTCAAAATAACCATCACTCATAAGACAAATGCCAGCTGCCAGTGGGCGGTGGTGCAAATGGTAGGACGAAATAAGATTATTATAGTGCGTCACTTTGAGGTGACAGGCAGATTTTTCTAAATCTCAGAAAAAAATCTTTTTATGAGTTTTTATGAGCATACAGCCGAGTGGTGCTGGTGTCCAGAAGTGATGGGTTTAAGCCAGTCTCTGTTTTATATCAATTGCAAAAACAAATGTGGGTGTACAAACCATTTTTTTTTTGCAGTGGTCTTGTATTCAGATGTTAGCGATTAATCGACGATCGATTAATTGTCGATAATACATTTAATCAATAAAACTTATCGATCGTCGATTAAGCAGGTTCATGCGCGTGCGTGCTGCTCAACCGAGAAACATGTAAAGCGAGCGTGCCGGAATTATGTTTGGAACCATTTTACACCTTCATCATGACTATAAGTTTGCGTGTGCATTCACAGCCTTTTGTTTTGTGCAAATGTAAGTTGTACTATTGTGTTTATTTTGTGTAGGCCTATCTATATTTGATTTATCTCATGTATGATGCATTTGGTTAAGAATTAATGCTGTAGCGTGTGTAGCGGAATAAGATCGCGTCTGTATTTGCTATGTCTTTTCAACACCACAGTATGTTTATTTCTGTTACAAATATTCAGATGATCACAGAAATCTATGGTAGCGATTCAAAATAGAGCAAATCACCTTTTGAAAGTAACTTGGCGCTTCAAAAAACGACAACGTTACACCAGTAGGTGGCGACAAGTGACTGTTAAAAAATGTAATTGTCAATGAATCATTCAAGTTTTTTTTTTTTCATAACAGTGTGAACAGAACAAACTACATGGAATCTGATCTTTTCAATTCTGATTTGAGCCACTTCCTAAATCAGATACAGGTGCAATGTTTTGCAAGTCGACTTCAGTCTGTACAGTCATATCGGTCAAGTCACTCCAAAGATTTTACATACCAGTAGTTCTTTGTTCACTCAGTGAATATGGAAGAAGTTAGCAATATTTGTCAGTGTAGAGTTGGTGAGCTGCTATACTCGTAAGTATTATTGTGACAGCTCTATACAAGCAAAACTTGAGGGAAAACTGAACGAGAATAACTTTGCTCTCTTTCTCCTCATCCTCGTCTGCATCCTCATCACCTGGGCACAAACTCGCTGGCTTTCATGGCACATCACCTTATAAATGAATGTGTACTTGCTGACTTGACCATGACCATCTTTGTTATTGTTCTGTTGCGCATACAGGTCAGTTCAGGATTGTGACCTGTTTACAGCCGAATCTGATATTGCCCACATAAAAACAAAATGTGAACAGCCAAACAGAACTGAGCACTAAGTTTTGCAGTGTGAATGTATAGCCTAACAGAAAGCTGCTTTGTTTGAAAGTGACTTCTGTGTGTGCTTCATACATCGCTACCCTGTTTACAATAGAAATATTTGCCTACCAAATTTACCATAACCATAGCAGCACGATTATATAGAATCTAGTTATATAGAATGAAAGATTTATAAAATGTAGCAGGACAATAATGTAAGTAACTTTAATACTTAATTAGGTTGTAGGCAATTAATATATTCCGATTCACTGGCCACTGATCGGAATCAGCAAATAGCTTGAATGTTCTCAATCTGTGGTCTCTAAACTTGACCGATCACATATACCATTGCATCTTGAAGACACTATATCACTTTCACGTCATCACCGCTGATGTGATTTTTAAACGGCATTAACAGCAGCAGCTGTTCAGTCTCGCACATGCTCTCCCTCAGAGTGTTCTGGTCATTAACCACAAATAAAAGAGGAACAAATGGTACCAACATCCAACCAAATGAAAAGGCAGGGAATGTAGATTTGAATAGCATAATTACATATATAATATTTAGTCCCATTTTATATTAGGTGTATTTAACAATATTTAGGCCTACTTTATATTAGGTGTCTTTAACTGCTATGCTATGATATTTATATTCATTTTATACATTGCACTTATTGTGTACATACAAGGGCTGTCAAGCAATACATTTTTTTTTATCTAATTAATTACATGCCGATTAATTGATATAATTAATCGCACATCAAATTTGGCTGAGTGTGATTTTGCTCTTGTTACTCATGTGATATTGCTCAACTCTATCATGATATAAATATAAGAAAAACACTCATACAGCGGTATTTCTTACTGCATTCTAATGGCTACATTACACAGTGAGTGGTGCTGAATCATGTTCATCACCAATCAACTATATGAAATGTAAGATGAACCTCGTAGGTCTGGTATTTTCCCATAACTGATTAATTAAATGAACGTGCTCGGCAGCCCTATTACATCCATGTTTTTACATTATACTTATATTTAAAAAAATACCTGCATTTAATTGCATATGTAATTAATTTTTGCAATTATATCTATAATTACACTGTTGACCCTTTCCTTACACCTTAACCCACCCTTAAACCTACCCATACCATCAAACCTCTTCCTAACCTTATCCATATCCCACCTCAATAGTAGCACAAGTGTTCTGCAAAACAACATGGACACAATAAGTACAATGTACTTATTTTTGATGTAAGTACATAGTAGTTAAAGACGCCTAGTAATTTAAATATATAAACCCAATATTTATATATTACAATAGATAAAATAAAACAAATAATGAAATTACAAATATATTAACATGACAAATAATAATTACTTTAAACAATGAATAAATTCACCAGACTAGATAATAGTTTATTTACACTGGATAATATAATATCAATTTGACATTAGGCTCTGGATGCTATTTCCTCATAGGCCTAAAGTACAGGCCATATTCTGAAATGGAAAATTCCATCTCAATTGTACTGGCTGCTAAAATGTCAGATTGTTTTGAACGTGTGTTTAAATAATGACAATCAACAGGCTGTTTAGTTATACAGGAGCTGTTGGTTCATTTAGATGGCATTTATTTCAAAATGCCAGCTTCCCTCAAGGGCGTAATTGGATAATTGGATTGCATAAACCAAGAGAGTACAACTTTGCATGACAGACCTCTGCTTAGTTTTGCAGATATTTTTCAGTCCTATATTGTACTAAGGTCTTCTTGGGGTGTGAATGTGAGTCTAGAATATCTTCATGCATGTTATATTTTTCTACTTTGGCCTTCCTTGCTGTAAACTGGGGTAGATTGTGTAAAAGAACATGTATGGATGACTCTGGGTTTCTTGCAAGCTCTGTTGCTGTCAGGCTGTTCTGTGATGAACAGAAGGAGCAGACAGTGGGACTTGTGTTTGGCAGGGTGCGTGTGCCCTCTCTCCTGGGGCAGCTCCTACCCTTCAGAGCGAGGCTTAGCATTAGAGCCCATATGTTGACTCAAGACGGATCCAGTGTCCTCAGAGAGCTGATATATTTACACAAACTTTCTTTATCCGTCACTCAAAGATGTTTAGGCCTATATAGACTTTCTCTCATATATGCATATGGCTTTAATACAAGCTTGAAAGCATCTGTGACTTTGTCTATTACCAGTTTGTTCAAAAACAAGCAAAAACAGTACGGTACTTACAGTAATGCAATTACTTTGGAACTGTTTTTATTTTAGTATGATTTATATACTATTATAGTATGTATATGTGTGTGTGTGTGAGTGAGTGAGTGAGTGAGTGAGTGAGTGAGTGAGTGAGTGAGTGAGTGAGTGAGTGAGTGAGTGAGTGAGTGAGTGAGTGAGTGAGTGAGTGAGTGAGTGAGTGAGTGAGTGAGTGTATTTATGTGTATGTTTTCAGATTTCATTTTAATTTTATTTTAAGTTTTAGTCATTTTTACGTTTTTTAAATATTTATATTTAGCTTTAATTTTAGTATTAGTAGTTTAAGTTTTAATAATTGTAGTACTTCAGCTTCAACTTATGTATTTCATTTAATTGCCAAATGGTCAAATCTAGTTAATGATCAAACCTAGTTATCGGTATCGGTAAAATCCACTATCGGTCTAGTGCTAACTTAAATACCTCCGATTGGCCATTGCATTCACGAAATCAACAGATTTGTTTGTGATCAGCTACATTGCTCAACGCTGGAAAAACATGTTTTTAATAGAAACCTTTGATATGCTATTATTACTGAGAAAACTGATCCTAGACCAGCAGTAATGGGCAGCTTTTCCTTCTAAAAGCAATCTGAAACAGCAGCAGGCAGTGATTTGAGTGAAAAATGCCATGCTAGTCTCAAGTCCGTTGCCAGAGGAAGGCTTAGCCTTCTCATACACGCTCCGCCTATGTTCTGCGTTCTGCGATCTCACAAATGATTTTGTTTTTAAGTACAAAATTCATTCAATCTGAGTTAATATGAGGTCATATAACTGCACACGCATACAGCAATGGTAAGTTTGTTTAATATAGTTTTAAATGAAGTGTGACATCACATTGCAGGCCACTTCATCAATAACGGAGAAGTACTTTAGCAAATATACTAGCTGTACAATCCTGTGTTTAAACCCTACTAATTGTCCTCTTAGACCTCTGCTTGAAGTGCTTTGTGTGTTTTTACAACTGAGGCATGTGTTGAAATTATTTCCTGTGGTAATCAACAGAATGTCACAGATGTCATTTATTGATCATTAACTAATTGATGCCAAACCTTGACTATTCCTTTAAGATGATTGGATTTACTGTTCCTTTGTGCATGTGTAACACAAAGCTTCTTCAAATTCATTTTCCTCTACGTTCATGGCCTCAGCAAAACATCTCTGAAATGGCACAGATGGAGATAATTAAGGCTTTCAAGGGACATTTGGTGGAAATTATCAGAATTTTTGTTTTGTTTTTCTTTTTCTTTGCAGTGTCCACAGATCAACGATAAGAGAGAGGACTGTAAAGCACACATTCTTTTGAGGGATTTTTGTCCCAGCCGCAGTTATGATCAAAAGAGCCTATGAATTCTATACCTTGATGAGACGATAGATTGGAATCTGGCCATCAGCGCAATGCATCATGGGCATTGCCCTCTACCCAACAGCAGTTACTTTTTTACCAGACAGGCAAAGCTGGTGGCAAAGCTTAGATGAGATAAAAACTGGATTCCTCTCTTTCTGTCTCTCTCTCATCCTCATCTTCTTTGCTCATTTCATGTCTTTGTTGGCTGCCAAATCAGATGGCAGTGTTCTTACATTTCTAATAGTGTGTGGAGTGTAGTCTCAGATTTGTGGACAGAGGAGAGGGGGGGTGGGGGATATGTTGAATGGGTTTAAACGTGGTAAAAAGTGTTAAATGGAGCTGAAAGTGCTAGACACTTATTGCTAGCTGAATGCATTATTAAATTAGCTGAATATTTAATACATGAACACTCAAGGGATGTAAATTTGTGATCGGTAGACATTCCAATTTTGTGAACTTTCTGCAGCCATCGATTCTATTTGAGCCTTGAAATAATGAAGGTTGACTGGTTTTACCGTAATTTGACATTTTACAGTAAAATTCTTTTAATTTAATAAAAATTTTGGAGGTTAAAAACAACAAGTATCCTTATAATTTACTGTGAAAAGACGTAAATTGACATTCCTAGAATTCTATGTGTGACATTTCTCTTAACCCCCTGTCTTTTTTGTGGTTATAAGTGTATTATAAAAGGTTCAAAACAGTTTTTAGTACTTCAATAGGTATATTAATATTATCAGTTAATAAAATAACTGCGTCTCTGCGTCTTGACCTGCTTGTTGAGTGTCCCAGCGAGAGTGTTGCTTTGGAAAATGGAATGGTGTAACATGTTAAAAGTATTACAACTTTTAAAAACTGAATTCTGTTTCAGTCTATTGTACTCCTTTTTAAAGCTACTCACTAACATCTATAGAGTTTAAAAACAAGACCATACTTAATATTCATATACATTTTTATTTTTGAATGGACTGATGATCTGTTAAGAATTACATATTTGACTAATAACAAATGCTGAATAATGACTTTCGTAATATTTTGTTTTCTCTAAGCGGTGAGAAACGTTCTCTAAGAATGAACCAGCAGTTTTTAAAGTTCAGATTCAGGTCCGAAAATCTAGTGAACCACTGTTGTTGTGATCATTTATTAACAGTATTTATTTAATTATTCAGATCCATACAGAAGTTTAAAAACTTCACATATTTATGGTCCCTTAACTGTATTCTTTACTCTTTGAAAATGATTTTAGAAAGTGTTATTTGTTTCTGTAAATAAATGCGCCGCATCAATCAAGTTTGATGGTGAAGGGATGCGTTCAACAATCTGTCCATTCATACATTCATGCTAATTGCCAATCCATTACACAAAGATGGAAATTTGAGTGAAAAAGAGAAAATATGTTATTAAATATGGACCTTGGAGACCGAATGAATGGTGGGAGGAGAGTGCAAAACCTCTTAGATATGATTCTGTCACCTTATGAAGTCTGTTTGCTCACACGTGCTTCTTCGATTACATTTGTGTCTGTGGGTATTAATCACTGGGACATGTGATGCTCAAAGCAACTTGATGTATTAATGTACTGTAGAATGTGATGGGTGTGCGTCCGCAGGTGTGCATAATGGCTTTGGACATGACTTATCCTATTGAATTTTACCGCTGGAACTATCCGTTTAGTAATATTCACTCTGCAGTGAGTGATATAATTGTATAACTGGAAGGAAATTGGGATCCATGTCTTCAAAATATGTAGTGGATGTCGATACTTTAGAAAGGCATTCAAAAATATTTTTTCAGCCTAGGTATAATACAAGAGCAATTTTACGGTAATATTTTCCTCAGCAGACTAGGAGGAAATGAGCAAAATGAGAACTATTGATCTTCTTCTCTCTATAATGGGGGAAATTTATGTAGCAATCCCACACTTTAAGCACTGAATAAGTCATTGTATCCATTTTTAATACCCAACTGACCCTTTCTGTGTTCCCATCAGATTATTCTTAGAGAGATATGGTCTCATGGGGCCCTGTATAAATAAGTATCATGCCCTTGCTATTGCTTGGTGTTGAACAGAATAAGGGTCCGCTGATCATCATCATTATCATCATCATCATCCTTTCACACATTATCAACCTGCACTTTCATTTCACCACAGTGCTCTGACTGAGTTCAATCTCATAGTGAAACACTGAATTCATTGGTCAAATATGAAGCTTTGGTATATTCATAGAAATTGCTGAAATTTATGGCCACTGCAGTTGTTCGTGCATTCATAATCTGTCATGTATTTGTACAGATTTTGCAGCAGATACCAAATTAAGCAGTATTGTTATAATTTTCAGTTCAAACTGAAAAAATAACAAGTAAACATTTCTGTTTATTAGGCTATGTTTTTTTTCTGTCAGTAATCTTTCACTCTCCTGCTGTCAGTTTCCTGTCTGTGAAGTTGAGCCCATTGGCTGGTCATATCCACAGCCTCTGCCTTGAATCCACATCAAACCGCATCTTGGCATGCAGCGTTTGGCTGTGCAAGACTGTCAAACCTCCCACTGCCTCCAAATCAACTGAAAATGCCTTCTCTGCTCACTACATATGAGCAGAGTGTGATTTACTTTTCAAGTTCAGGAATTCAGTAACCGATGTGTTTAGACTCTTTCTTAAATAAGTTAAGTAAAATTAGCAAAGTGAATAAGTACAGATCTTTTGATTTCACACAAAAATGCTTAAGGCAAGTTTTTTGGGTTTTTTTTTTTTTACACACAATTCATTTATTTTAATTGTAGACTCATTTTTTAGTTTGTCACTTCACCAACATTAGTACAGCTATGTTCAGTTGAGTTAATTGAACAAGGTTTTTTCCCCCTGTGTATGATTTGATATTCTTATTTTGAGACCATAACTTTACGAGACCATAATTATTCCTGTTGTCCAAATGGTTTATGAACTTGAGATATGCCATCTTAACAGGTTTAGTAGATTTTAGTTCACTCTTTCCCCACCAGCGTTTTTTTTTTTTTTTTTTTAAGTTGCCAGCCACCCCCAGCGTTTTATGAAGGACTAAAAATGACAGAAGGAAAAATAAATAAATAAAAGTAGAAATAAATGCAGAAATAATAGTGAAAATAAATACATTTTGGTAATATAAATGGCTATTTATGTATTTTTACATGTATTTATTTATTTATGCATTTCTATATGTATTTATTTATGTATTTATACATTTATTTATATATGTATGTATTTATTTATTTATTTATTTATATATATATATATATATATATATATATATATATATATATATATATATGTATTTATTTCTACATTTATTTAATTCTACATTTATTTATTTCTACATTTATTTATTTCTGTATTTCCACATTTCTACATTTATTTATTTCTGTATTTCCACATTTCTACATTTATTTATTTCTATATTTCCACATTTCTACATTTATTTTTCCCTGCGCCTGTATGCTAATTGACCTATGGCTAAGCCACGCCCCCTCCACTCACTCGGACAAACAGTCAACATTCGGTGACAGGCGCTATGGCAGCTGTCACAGTAGGAGACATTTCACAGGAGGCATTTGATGATTTTTGGAGACAGAAAGATTATATATCATCTAGAAGTCACCAAAGTGGCCTTAACTATGCATCCGAGTGTATTGGGTTAGCTATGCGCACTGTGATTGGCTCATCGTGTTTGGGGGCGTGGCTTAGCCATAGGTCAATTAGCATACAGGCGCAGGGAAAAATAAATGTAGAAATGTGGAAATACAGAAATAAATAAATGTAGAAAATGTGGAAATACAGAAATAAATAAATGTAGAAATAAATAAATAAATAAATACATACATACATACATACATATATATATAAATAAATGTATAAATACATGAATAAATACATATAGAAATGCATAAATAAATACATGTAAAAATACATAAATAGCCATTTATATTACCAAAATGTATTTATTTTCACTATTTCTGCATTTATTTATTTATTTCTATTTTTATTTATTAATTAATTTATTTATTTATTTTTCTTTCTGTCATTTTTAGTCCTTCATAGCGTTTTTGATCATATTCACAAAAATGTCATGGCCTCCAGAATATTTTGTTGTATTAATATCTGAACAGGCAATATATCAAAAGATATGTAATCTTTGCATTTTAGGCAACTACATCTGAATAGATGAGAGACGAAAAAACAGTAATTTTTAATTTATAAATAATTTTATACAATTTTAACCTTACTTGCTCCAATTATTCTGTAACACTGTGTCCTTAGATGAGTCTCGGTGAGTCCACTGTGAAATCTCATTGGTCAAATTCTTGTTCTGCTTAGTTGTATATTAAAGGCAACATTGAACCCATTTACTTTCTTAATACAAGTTCCTGCTCTTATTTTACACAATTCATGAGCACATGCAATAAGAATAAATGTCTTGTCTTCATAATTTTTCATCAAAATGTAACATTTGCTCTGCCTCTAAAGCTACTCCTTTTTGGCTGTCATGAATCATCACACCATGTCTACACTTAAGCCTGTCCACACTGGACGCGACAAAGTGACTGTTGCAAATCCATTTGTTCTTCATGTCAGAAGTAGCGCGGTCGCTTGAAATACGTCAGAAATAGAACGAGCATCAGTTTACTGTCTGGGATTTGTCGTGTCGCATTGTGCTGTGCCACATCCAGTGTAGACAGCATCACTGATTAGAATGGTTTCTATTCTGTTCTGTTGCGTTGCATTGTGCTGCTCACGTGTGGTGTAGAGACACAGTGTTATGTTTTCAGCCCCTCCCCTCAAAGCAGCTGCTTCCAGCCTTGTATGTAATCCCACTTTTTACAATCCAGCCAAAAAGTTTTCTTTTTTTTGTTTTTAGTCATTTAATATTCAGTGAATGTACAATAGTTTGCGAACAGAGTTTCATTTTAATTTTAAGCAAATGTGTTTTGATTGTGTTGTGTCGTACAGCTGTTGCTTTTATTGCAGACAGACTAATGACTTGACACTGGAAACTTGACACAGCAACAGTGTAAGATGTTAAGAACGAAAAGCATATGAGCCATAGCCCAGCAATCATACAGTATAAATGTTATTTGAAATGCCATGCTAATAAGTGGATCCAGCAGCCATTGCCGTGAAGCTGTTTGATCCAGACCGCTGTCTCCTGTGTGCATTTGGTTGCTTAGTTATGACTAATAAAGACTCTAATTGAGCTTAGTCTGTCTCCTTGCTGCTGGCCGGAGGGGTCGCCCCTCTCTTTCACTTTCCTATAATTTCCCCGTCTATACACTAATGAACTCTAGAGTTTGTAATCTGGTTTGCAAGCTCCTCAGGCTGACGTCAGATGCAGGTGAATTACGTGATGGAGATTAAAAATGGCTCTTTTCTATACTCTTAGCAGTCACATTTATAATCATGCTGCTTTTTTTTGTCGCATTCAGTGACAGTCTGTAAAGAATAACCATTATGGTTGTGAATATTTTTTGGAACGACAGATCAGAGATGCTAGAATTTCGATTGAGCTTGTAGCTATATAGTTTGGTTGTAGTCCAAGACTGAAATGTTTCTTCAAAACCAAGTGCCTATGGAGGACTTGCACACCAATGAAGAACCAATATTTATTGTTGCTCAGAGAGGCTTAAAAACACAGCTTTGTCAATAAGTAAATTCTGTTTTTTTTTTCTTAAAAAAACATGGAATATTTCCCTTTACTAAATTCTTTATACTCACACAAACAATGCAAGAGTTTAAAGCAGTTTTTTTCCTGAAAGTGGGAGGGGTGTGGGTGAAAATGTTGTACTTATGCTTTATTTCTCAGCTAAATCGGTTCTTCGAGCTGTGAAACAAAGATCTTGGACTTATAGGAGTACAGTAGTAGGGTGTTTGGATAGAAGACAGCTGGCTCACTATTGAACAATGTTCTGGCAAGGTTTTGTCTGTAAAACATGGACTGAAAATATATAGCCTTATACACTATTTTATTTTTTTATTATTATTTTAGGTTTTATTTCAGTTAGCCCAAATAGCTGGTTTGATTTGCATTGAGAGATGATCTTATGGAAAGTACTCCATGCCAATCTCTAGGTATGGTGAAGGCTATGTGATGATGTGGGGCTATTTTAATTCCAAAGGCCAAGGGAACTTTATCAGGATGCATAGTATCCTGGATCCATGAAGTAACTGGCCTTTAAAAATAAAAATCTGCCTGCCTCTATGGGAATTTAACATAGGGGTGTCCAGACTTATGCACCCTGTATTTTAAGGAAGAACATTTATTTATTTATGATACATTATTCATTCACAAAGAAAATTGGTGTCCTTAAAGGTTGGATTTTTCCTAATTTTTTTAATTAAGGCATTAAGTTCAATTTCCAAAAGATGATTTTTTATTCCTCTTTTTAGTCAACTTTAGCATGGGTGTCTAAACTTATGCATAGCACTGTATATAGGGTTGGGTATCATTTGGTTTTTTTTCGATCCCGGTGCCAAATCGATACTTTTAAAACGGTACCGGTGCCTAAACGGTGCCTGAACCGATACTTAAAAAAAAAAAAAAAAAAAAAAAAAAAAGAGCCTCAAAACGATGGTGAATGACATTTAAGAACAGCTTTTTTATTAAAAAAACAAATAAAAAAAATCTTAAAATTGAATATATTCAAATTTTAATGTAAATGTATAAATATAAGTAGTCTTAATACAAACCAGAATAAATTTACATAACAAATTCACAATAACCTAAGCCACCTAACCCAAATACAATAATTTAACACTACAGTACTAATAACAGCGAAGTAGTCTGTTCTTGGTATGCTACAAACCAACTTTAAATTTCAGCAATTGTTCTTGCGGAACAAAACAAACTGTGATTGGTTGCGTTACATGTCAGTCAGTCCGTGGCTGATATTTTTATTCTTAAATACATGTAAGTGAATGTGTTTAGTCATTTAAGAAACCTTTATAATGATCATGATTCATGTTAGTTGATCTATAATGCACAATGTGCGCCATGTTAGTATGCACCATAGTTCAGAGAATCTGTCAGATTTAGGCCTACAACATGTCAATTCATCCATTTGATGAATGCGAACGCAGATTTGAATTTAGAACGTTTTAATCACACCGGTGTGAGTGATCATACGCGTAAGGGTTAACTAGCGATCAAATGCGGTGGTGATGCTTCTTACGTCCATTTTGGAGAACCAGAGGGCAAATATTTAAACCAACAGCTGAGGTATTATAAGTGGCACCGAAATGAGGCACCGAAATATGCGTTTTGATTCGGTCCGGTTACCTACCGGTTACTTAGGTACCGGTTCCATATCGGTGCTCAGTTTCGGTACCCAACCCTATATATATATATATAAGCTCGGGACTCTGTATCACCGTATCAGCAGATACTCAGTATTCAGTGACTTGGATTTGGGGGCACATAACACTTGATCAGGACATCCCAAAATTAAATGAATAATATTCAGTTATTTTAAGATTGTTTTATTGGCAAATATCGTGGTAATTTTGTATTTAGTCACTTTCAAATTATTATTATTATAATTAAAATATGTGTCAGTCGGTATGTTGTGTGTTAGAAAAAAAAACACTTGCATATTAAAAATGTTTGAATGCCATAAAATATCAAAGTACTCTAAAGGGTACGTTTACACGACAACGATATATGCTTAAAACGGAGAAGTTTTTCCTTTTGAGTTTTCCGCGTACAGACGACACCATTGTCAAAACGATCCCCATTCACACGGATCCACGAAAACGACTAAAGCGCTGTATTCTGCTGCCAGGCCATTAGATGGCGATGAAACACTATAGACTGAACGCGTAATACGCATGTGCATGACGTCATCATTTTTCCCAGATACACGCTTTTATTGTTTAAAAGGAGACCGTTTTCAAAAACGTGCACTTTGAAACCAGTTTTCAAAAGTTTGCGTTTTTCGCCACCCAAAACACCGTTGTTGTGTAAACAAATGGCCAAAACGCATACAAAGTTTTACGTTTTTAGCTGAAAATGGTGTCATGTAAACAGCCCCTAAGTGGGTGTTATTTTAAAGAAAGTTAGTGGGGTCAAACCTTTCAAATAAAGCCATTCACAAAAAAAATGTTTGAAAGGTCTGAAATTATAAAACAATAGACGTATCCCTTTTTAAGCCACTGCCTGTATTTTTCACAGCATATTTAGCTCATTCGGTAGACTAATCTCGCTGTCACATCTCTCCCCATTGCTCTCGGCTTTGACTAGCATGCCACATCTGAGTCTTGAATAGGGAGAATTTTAAAGGCCCAAAAATATGCATATTCAATGACAGACTTCAAACACCACACCGCTATCTGTGAGGCAGAGAGTGGAGCTTGGGGTCACAGTCACACATCGATTTATAAAGCTCTTTTGGAAGTTCTTGAATTTGATATGATGCATTACGATTTTCATATCCAGTGAAGGTTGTAATGTCACCTATAACAGTATCTTCTCCCTTGAGGACACCAACACGGTTCAAATAAGGTTCAGACTTCACTACAGAGCTGTGATTAGTGTTATCACAAGTTTTTTTTTTTTTTTTTTTCTGCCTTTTGAACGAATGGAAGTTGTTACACTGATAAAAAATGTACCTTGTGCATTCCTGACCTGCCACTTGTGAACATTTTACATCAGGGATTCAGAATATTTCCATATTTTCTGACTTGTTGTGCCATTGTTTTCAAATGCTTTTAGACCAGAATAAAGGATGAATTGAGGTGATAGTGGAAGAAAGTATGTTTTTTCTTTGATTTAATTATTGAACCATAGATGTGTACATGGTTTTGGGAGACGAGTCTTATCTGGTGGTTCACTGGGTGCTAAAAGCATCTCAGTTCCACTCAGGTCATGTACTATTATGTAAGTGTGAAAGAGAAAGATATTTATTTCTATTTTATTTTTTACAGATTTTACATAGTTTTATATAATTATTTTGTATAGATTATATGTGAAATATTGTTAACGCTTTATTTTACAGTCCTGTTCTAAATTTTGGGTCAGTGAGATATTGTTATTATTATTGTTTTTATTAATTATTGTATTCAACAAAGACGCATTGTCACAAGTGACAGTATTTGTATTATTTTTTTTTCTGAAATTTCAAAATATATATATATATTTTTTTTTTTTATTTTTTTTTTTTTTTTATTATTATTTTTACTTTTCTATTCAAGAATCAGGGTCATGTCTTGAGCAGCAAATTAGCATATTAGAATGATTTCTGAAGGATCATGTTACACCGAAGACTTGAGTAATGATGCTGAAAATCACAGGAATAAATCACACTTCAAAAAGTCTTTATATCGATGGTCCACCTTTGACATTCTACTAACTATAAGTAACTTTGCAACTAGATGTCAGCTAACTGTCAGTAGAGTATTGTTAGACTGTTTGCTTAATATCTGCTGATACTTTTTTTTTTTTTTGTGAACAATTGTTTTTGAGCAGTCAGTTCAATATAAGAAAAAAATATACAACATATTAAAGTGAAACCCATACCCCCCA
The DNA here is from genome assembly GCF_963993115.1 of Abramis brama. Classification (NCBI taxonomy): domain Eukaryota; kingdom Metazoa; phylum Chordata; class Actinopteri; order Cypriniformes; family Leuciscidae; genus Abramis; species Abramis brama. Next base: position 7,555,915 of record NC_139986.1, on the reverse strand, counting down.
CCCACCAACTAGGTAGACTTATACGGTGCTAAGGAATTGTAAGACATGGCAGTGGAAAAGGTAAAAAATAAAATACCTAATCAATAGATAAATAGAAAATTGACATAAACACAAATATAAATTTTACATCAAAAAGAAGAAACAAAGGATTTAACAATGTCAAAAGTTCCACTCCAATTATTTAAAGTCTTTGCCTTTGCTCCATGAATGTGAGCTGTTGATAGCTCCAAAGAGCTGTTCATCATATGTGGAGGAATCCAATGACTGACTAACATTTTCTTTGCAGCAGTGAAAGCAGCTAAAAGTAAGTTTCTCTGTTGCTGAGACAATGCCAATTCAGAGAAGTTGTTTAGAAAGGTCATGGAGTCGAAACCACATCCTTATCTATCAGGAATGATATGTCATGAGCAAGCTGAGACCAGAAAGGAAAAAGTGCAGGGCATTCCCAGAAAAAAATGTAAGTATGTACCAAGTGTTCTCTGCAGGCATAAATTACAATTCGGGGAAGGAGACAAATGCATATAGAAACATTTTAAAGGGGATAGGTAAAGTCTGTGCAGAAGTTTCCAATGGATCATCTGATGTTTTTTTGTTTTTTTTGAGGATGATGAGATTGTCTCCGGAATTTGCTCAGTGAATAAATGTTTTATGTCCTCATTAGGGATGAGTTGCGATCTTCGAATAGGCGAATAGTCGAACTGCGTGCGAAATTCGATCATAAAATAGCTTTTTCGAATATCATATTTTCGCAGGGTAGTGTTATATTAAATTTTGCACATCTGTTCTGCTGCGCTGTAAAGTAGATAACTTAATTCAGGGACGTTTACCGTTCCAGATTTAATGAGAAATTGCTGAATTAAGTTTTTTCCAATAGCCAGCAGTTGGAGGTAAAGGAATCAGTAGAAATTAACACGAGGAAGGAATGTTAATTTTAAAAACAGAAATTCTTGCATGGAAAGAAGTAGGAAGGCGTGTCCACTTTGCAAGATCTGAGGTGACTGGCCAAGTTGTTATTTCAATTTTTTGAAACAATATCCTGCAGAGAAGGATAGATGTCTATCCCTAAGTATTTGAAGGAATGCACTGCTGGTATAAAACCTGATAACATCACGGATCCAACACAGAAATTGAGAGGGAGCAGATATGACTTTGTCCAATTAATCTTATACCCAGACAGGTTACTAAATTGATTAAATAAATTGAATTGAACTGGATTGTCTAGAAAAAGCAATATGTCATCTGCAAATAATGATATGTGATGTGAGGTGTTCCTAACCGATATAGGAAGTGTAAGTTCTGACTGACGTACAGCTTGTGCAAGAGGCTCTAAAGATAGAGCAAACAGTAAAGGTGAAAGAGGACAACCCTGATGCATGCCTCTTCCAATCAGAAAAGATTGTGAACATACCTGGCCAGTAAGAATTGTAGCTGAGGGATTAACGTACAAGACTTTAATCATATTTATAAAGTTAGAGCTAAAACCTAGGTGATCTAGCTCTGCCCACAAATAATTCCACTCCAAATGGTCGAATGCTTTCATTGCATCTAAAGAAAGTATTGCAGAGGGAGAAGTAAATTTTTCTGCTGAGTGAATTATGTGAAGCAGTCTTTGCAGGTTATCGGAGACAGAGCGATATTTGATGAATCCTGTATGATCATGATCAAACTTAATTTATTATATAGATACAGATGCTTTTGATACAGATATAGATACCCTTGCTCATACCTCTGACCGATGATTCTAATTCAACAAGTGATATAGGTCTAGCTAAGAGCTCAGAGTCTGATTCTGACATATGCGTAAGAGTAAGAGTAGATAAAAGGGAAGTATAGGATTTAGAGTCACATTTAGAGTTAGAGCTGTATAGTTCACAGAGCATATGAGCGGAGTGGAGCGGTGAGAATCTCCGCTCATCGCTCACTGAACTGTTCACCCCTCCGCTCCCCCGCTCAAAGCTACATCAGGCCGCTCCGCTCATTTTCGCTCAGCGCTCAACGCAGTTTGCTTCGCGCTCCACTCAAATCCCCAACACCCCCCCACCCCCCCGCTCGCTCCAAAAAAGGAAAAAAATCTACATGTATATCACTTGTAGCGGTCCCCAACCTTTTTTGCGCCACGGACCGGTTTAATATCAGACAATATTTTCACGGACCAGCCTTCAAGGTGTGTGGCGGATAAATAAAACAAAATAAAATGATACGACTGGCATAAAAACTGGGGTATTTTTTTAAATAGCCTATAATAATAAACGTGAATCCAATGTGTAGGCCTACTCGCAACTTTATTAACAGCATCCTCTAACATCGCGCAGGCAAATGAGAAAGTTTGAACACAAACAAAATGCCCCCAAAAGAAAAAAAAATCTCTATGTTTTCAGTGCTGATGCGTTCATGTAACGTAAGGGTGGCGCTGCCAGTAAAGCACCTAAAAGCTGTCACAACGAACCAGCAAAATGAATGATTATGAATATGTAAAATATAGCAGGATACATTTTAATTTTTTTTATGTCTGTCGGCTGGAAAGATGCTGACTCGTGATCTTCGCAGTAGTGAACGCGCCTGAGAGAAATGCACATTTCATATGGGAGAGCAGTCTGTTTTCTTTCGTTTTGAATTGTTCTGTTTAAAAGTAGACATTTCAAGCTTTATATATAGCCTATGTCTCGGGTCTGTGAGGCAAGTAGGCTATACGCTGAGTTTCGGTTCATTCATGAGACAAACTCCAGGTTCACGCCGGCGCCTTCGTATTGTGGTTATCTATTTTCTAATATATTTACTTCTTATTAAATCCAGACAATTGGTTGATGAAACATTGATTAAAATTAAGATACAATTAATACAAAACGAAATTAAATTTAAAGACAGGCTTTGTGCTTTCTGTTTGAGGTCTCAGTGAATGTTTTAAAGCAGTCTTAGTGCCGCTTTCAGAGCGCTCACGACCGTAACGGAGAACTGTCCCGTCCATAACATTGTTTTTTTTTGTATAAATTTCTAAATAAATGCGACTTATAGTCCAGTGCGAGGCTAGGCCTATATATGTTTTTTCTTCTTCATGGTGCATTTTTTGACTGATACTCAGCTGATACTCCGGAGCGACTTATATTGATAGGCTACACCTGTATGAATTCTCATTTTACTTTTTGAAGTACTTTTTGAACTCCATTATTGAGCCGAGTTTTGCCTGAAAATAGTCTACTGCTGATGACTGTGCAAGACAAATGGATTCAGGGTCAGGCTTGACTGAGCATGCTTCAGACTCGTGGTGTGAGCGGAGCGAAATTGGAGCGGGAAATGCGACGCTCCGTTGTTTTGAAATTGCCGCTCTGCGCTCTGTCCAAGATCCGCCCGCTCGCGCTCCCCGCTCGCTCCCGCTCCACTCCGCTCACATGCTCTGATAGTTCATAATAAAAGGAACGAAACGTGTAGTTTAAACTCTTCTGGTCAGTCAGAACCTCACCGGCTTGAGATTTTACTGCTGTAATATGAGCAAATGTTTCGCTATTACGTAAAGCCAATAAATGGCTAGGTCTGCTACCATGAAAATAATAGTTTTGTCTGGATCTTTGTATAAGAAATTCAGCTCTGTATCTATATAACAGTTTTAATTTTAGATGCAGTATTATCAGAAAAAGCATGTTGGTTTGCCTGTTCTAGAGACCGAAGTTTGGATTCCAGGTCAGAAATTTTCTTACGATGAGTTTTTTTGCGAAAAGAAGCATATGAAATTGAAAAATTCCTGATAAAGCCCTTTTTCGCCTCCCACAGTATTCGTGGGTCATCTACAGAGCCTTTATTGATGCCAATAAAGTCACATAGTTTGGTTCTAAATTGATCACAAAAAAACTCATCTTTTAATAAATTAGTATTAAAACGCCATGGAAGGTGCTGTGTAATTGAAAGTTTCAGAAAATTACTACTATGATCTGAAAGAGACAGGGGAGAAAGGCCGACTTCAAGTATCAATGAGGTCAAGGTGGAGGAAGCGAAAATGTAGTCAATCCATGAATATGATTTTTGTTTAGCTGAGAAAAATGTGTACAATTTTTGGGAAGGGTTAAATAACCGCCATGTATCTACTAATGAAAAAGAGGCTATGCATTGATTGAGTTGCTCAGTAGAAACAGGAAACAAAAGAAAAATTGCCACCAGACCTATCAAGGTCATGGGACATTACAGCGTTCATATCTCTTCCTATGACTATCTCAAAGTCCGTTAGATCAGTGAGATAATTCAGAGAAAAAAGTTGGATCTGGACTACATGGTGCGTAAACTGAGAGAAAAGCTATCTTCCTATTCTCAAACACAGTTTTTATACAAGTTATTCTGCCAGTATTATCACCATTACTTTCCTTGTCAGTAGCGGTGAAAGAGACCACTTCAAAAAATTTATTATAGCATCTACGGACATCCTCCTTCCTCAAATGAGATTCCTGAATTAAAGCAATGTCAACCTTTTTTCGTTGAAATAATTCTAAAAAACTTGTACGTTTATGGGGGCCATTTAAACCATTTACATTGCAGGTTAGTATATTAAATTCAGTCATAAGTATCAAACAAAAGAAATAGTTGAACAAATGATTACCACTGCAACTTAATCATCTTAAGTCTACCTTTAACCCATCCCTCACCCACCGAACAACCCTGTAGCACAAAGCAGCCCCATCCCATGGAACTACTGCAGACTGGGGTAAGAACAAACCCCAGGCTGCCACCCTCCCCTGTCATAAATTCACATCAGTAATGAAGTGGGGTAAAGAAAAAAAAATAAAAAATAGTGATACCTTGTCTCCTAGCTTATATGCAAAAACTGACGACCATCACATGTAGATTTAGATTATCAAGTCTGGAGTCACTCAGTAATAATCTCTTCTGTGTCTGCCTTGTCCATCCTTGAAGAGTGAGGTCGGGAAATTGAGATTAGGAATTTACTCTTCCTCTGGAAAGTACAGTATTTTGGACTCGCCGTGTTGCATGACAATCTTCAGCGTGGCTGGATACAGAAGAAAGTTCTTTTAATTATTTCCTTATAATAGTGAAGGAGCTCCGCTTCTTTGCCGTCGCGGGACAGAAGTCGAGGAAAAAGCTCAGCATTGCACCCTTGTTTGTTTTTACAGGACCATGGCGTCTTTCTTTGTTTAGAATAAGATTCCTGTCGTTGTAGCGTAGCAGTTTGAAAAGAAACACTCGCGGTTTGGAATGATCAGTTGAAGCTCTGGAGTAAACTCGGTGCGCACGTTCGATTTCGATTTCTTTGCCCGCTAGTGATGGGATCCAGGTCGGCAGTGACCGTTTCAGAAAGCCAGTTGGGTCATCTTTCTCGGCCCCTTCAGGTAACCCTAACACTTGTTGCTCTAGTGAATCCAAACGGCTAGTGTGTTCGTTGACCACTCGTTTCTGCTCTCTCTGTTGGCACATATTCTGGATTGTAGTCATGTGAAAGGCGAATTCGGTGTGCATTGCTGTTAATTCGGTTTTCAAAATGTCCTCAAATCGCTTTATAGTGGTCGCCATGTTGTCCTCCATGTCCGCTCGGCCCGTCGCGGCTGCTGATTTAGTTTTCTTCTTTATTGGAGAAGATGATGGCGAAAGATAAGCAAGTTTCCGACTGTGTGACATTTACAAACCAACTGGAAATGAAAAAACTACCCCAGATGTAAAAAATAATGTCAAAAAGCAGTAAAAGAAGGGCTAAATACGCAGATCTTGACTAATGTGCGTCTGGGCACAGTCAAAAACTTTCAAAAACATTATAAAACAAATCTTACTGACCCCAGTGTTAGTACACTGTCAGTTCACATACTGTAAAATAAATTGAATATGTAAATATATATAAAAAATGCTTTATTGGAAACAGTTGCACTCTAATTAGTATAAACAATAATAGTTAACATCTATTAATTACAAGTATTGATTATTGGACAAATGGAAATATCTCTATAAAATGGTGTTTTTGTTTTTTTCAAGAGGCATGGCCAACAATGTTGTTAGGAGAAATAAAAGAGCCAAAGCAGAGGAAGCCAAGGCTGAAGATTATTTAAGCTACATGGTTAGGACAGAATCCCCCCAAAGCCTTCTCATTCTGCTCAGTTTAAATTTTAAACGGCTTAGTCTAAATGGCCGTTTGATTACATACACGTGCACTCATGTGACCCTCCCCTCCCCCATCCATCCATAATCCACTACATATTGTAGCTTTGCAATACTTCAGTGACCCTATATACGGCAAAGCACACATTTCCTGTGCAATCATAGTGACTAAACATCCAAGCTATCAATAGGAAGTTATCTTGCTCTGCCACCCTCCCTTTCATTTCCCATCTTTCTCTCTCTCTCTTTGCGAAAACTGATTTAATATTGGGAAGAATATAGCAGCCCGTCAGATCAAAGAGGGTCAGCTCATATCTGCCCGTTATTCTTATGTCAGATAATAGTGTGAGGCCCCCAACAGGAGCCTCTATAAAGCCTCTAATAGAGCAATTATTCTCAGACAAAAGGTCACCTCAGCCATGAAGACAGGCTGGAAATCAATAAACCCCCAATTATGACTACATAACCAGGCTGGGGAATTAGATGGCATGGCCTATATTTGGCTGTAACTGATCAAGGTTGCATTAGAAGATCGGATTTGGAGACACACCCTGTCCCCTCTGTGTATTTTCAATGAGGGGTTGTTTACTTAGGGATGATTAAAAATGAATAAACGACTCTGTTCTCCAACACATCGCTCCCTTGATAGCCACCACCCCAAAGCTGACCCATTGTTGAGCGATTGGAAATCGAGCATGTTTTTATTGAGGCGAGGTTGCTTATGAAGGAGGGGAAGTAAGTGTCTGACTTTATGGACGTGGCAAGGATTATACTTGGAGCTGGATCGATTTTTGTGCTTGTTGTTGAGATCAAATAAGCCAGCCCTTAGGTGGGTTTTAAATTTGCTATGGCGGAGCTGAAGTCATAATGTGCCAGGGGTAGAGATTATGCCCATCTCATGAGCAAAATGTTGTCTTCCCCCTTTCTCTTTTACTTGTACTCTTGCTCACTTTCCCCCTCCTTCACGCATTCTAGCCAGGTCTTGTGCCGTTGGCTGCACTGCAGGTCATTGCGATAAGTGCTGCCCTGTGTCGCCTCAGCAGGTGTAACGTGCTTAGCACCAGCCGCTGGCAATTTACACGTGTACCAGAAAGTACCATTTGTGAATTGCACAAAAAAAGCTCCAGCTGTTATTCAATGACACCCATTATAAAGGCGTGTGATACCCTTGTATGTGGACACATCCTCAAGGCATCTGCAAGTTCTAATGCAATTGTTCCACTAGATCAGGGTTGCCATAGCCAAGCCACAAATTATTTCCTGCAAGTTTTATTAAACTGCAAGTAGTCACAATGCATTAACATGGTGCTGCTAGGCCACATTTTGTAACCCGGCAATTCAGTCCCTTCCCATGATTATTGTAGTCAATATTGATAATTCACGGTTATTTAAAGTGCGGTTATTTAAATATCCGTGCGGTTTTGTCGTAAAAATATACATATTTAAAACTTTATAAATGAAAATATCTGGCTTCCGGCAACGTTCGACGCACGTTCACGGGAGATGGATGCCGGCGTATGACGTAGGACGTAGCGTTTGATTTAGCTATACTTCGTTCTACGTCACGACGCTTCCTACGCTACGTCCTACGTCATACGCCGGCATCCATCTCCCGTGAACGTGCGTCGAACGTTGCCGGAAGCCAGATATTTTCATTTATAAAGTTTTAAATATGTATATTTTTACGACAAAACCGCACGGATTACCCTCAGAAGGCCTTCGTTTATCCCCCTGGAGCCGGATGGATTACTTTTGTGAAGGATGCATGCACATTTTGGGACTTGAAGGAGGTGGACCCCATAGCTTCACATTATAACCACTGAAAGTTCTAAGACATTTTCTAAAATAACTGAAAATGTGTTCGTCTGAAAAAAGATTGACATGCATCTCGAACGGCTTGAGGGTGAGTAAATCATGGGTTAAATATAATTTTTGGCCGAACTATCCCTTTAACATGATTATAAGTGGGTGATATGACCAAAACTTAATATGAGTAATTTATTTATAAATAGCTCTGTATAATGCTGGGTAAAAATATAGATTTCTCGATTTTAATCAGTTGTCATTTTTACGAACCAATTTCGATTCTTAAATCCCAAGAATCGATTAGTCTATTCTGTTTTCAGTTGATGAATGAATGGGACATCGTAGCTCGCCTCCCATCCAATAAATCGCAATAAGCTTTGTGCTTTGTTACTTTTGATATTAAACAATGTCTCAGATTTCAAATTATGTCAATTTTATTACGAAATTCAAAAAACTCTACGGTCTGTACCTGATATATGTCTAAAATAATCGATAAAGAATCAAATTGAATCTGAATTTAATCTAATTGCAAGCTTGCGAATCAAATGGTGAAATTTGAGTCAATACCCAGCCCTAGTGCTGTATATTAAGCAGCTATGTATATAAAAGCGCTGTATATAAAAGTTGCTATGACATCCAAAATTTTGATAATTGTGAAATTTCACAATACTATGTACCAATTTAGATACCAAATCAGAATACTATAGGCTAGTTAATTTGAGTTAAAAAGTCCCCAAACAATTATTTAAGCCTACTACAGAAATAGAATAATCAAATATAAAAATAATACACAGCGTAGTCTTCAGTGATTTTCTCATTTTCTTTTGTTGTTTGATAAATATTAAGGACAGACGGCATAAGGTTTATAAGGCTGCTGTCACTTTAAGACCTAATGCACGGATCTAATATACTGACACACATCCTCTTTTTTCTCATGTTTACGTTCACTTAAGATATAACCGACCTGCTTGCATAAATACTCACTAAGCCCTCTGTTTTGACTTATTTCTGTGTGTATTTGAATGTATAGGTGTGCATGCAAAGCTCAAAGTATACTTTATACTTGTGTAACTAGTATAAAATACTATGTTCCTCTCCATCTCAGAAAGTGCGTACAGAAAACCGCCCAGGGAACAGTACGAGTTTTCATTTCCACTTTTAATAACTCTTCATAATATCAAGCACATTCTGTAGTAGACTGCATTTTACAAAAGTCACCTTACTTGATTTTACTGATTTGCATTTTAAGTTAGAGCTTTTAAATAGAACTGAAAGCACATCGCTGGAAAGGAAAGAAGCTGAATACAGCACAATAATTGTTTCATATCAATTATCGTGTTTTCATAATCTTTGGAAGCCAAAATTGAAATTAAAACCAAAAATGTATTAATCATACAGCCCTAATATGCAGTAAAGTACTACATCAGTATTACAGTAATGTAATATATGAGCAGGTGGTTGACTCTGCAGTTGGTAAAATCGATGACTGCATTACAGTCTTTTTTAGGACGGTTTGTTTGTTTTTTAGCACCTTTACGGAGAGACGACAAATGGCATATGGTTTCACTGAGCTGTGTAAAGCTTTGGCCTGTTGACGTCTCTAGCTGCTTATGAAACAGCATTCCATCAAGTCTTTTATTACTCCCGGGATTCACTCGGATGGAGTTTTGATTTTGCAGTGCATAAATCCCGAAGGTTAAAACCAAGCTTGCATTTTTTGCAGTAATGACTAGGTGAGGAGACTTTAGCCCAGACGGTTTGCTCCATTACCTTGCCCTTTATATTGGCTGGAAAAGCATTTTAGATTTACATGTTGCTTTTTAAAAATTATGTTACATCTCTCTTAAAGACCTTTTACACTTTGCTTAACCCTAGATTAACATCTTTAAGCCCAGTTTACAGCCAACTTAAACTTTAGACTAAGCAACGTTCTATAATTTTTAAAAGAGGTTGGCTTTTGTGTCTAAACGATACAAACACTTGAATAATACAGTAAGCTGATTAGCAACAGACATCCAGTCCTAAACAAAACAATGCTTACCTTATTCATGTGCTTTGTACATTTGCTAGTTACTTTTAGTGTCTGAAGGAAACAGTTCAATTCCAGACAGTGCCGGCCCTAACGAAAGCCCTTAAGCCCTGTTGAAGAGAAAGTGTCATTTATTAGAGAATTACTGAAGTATGAACAGTGTGAAACATGGGGCGAGATAACTGATACCAGTGAGTTTTAGAGAGTGGTCAACACAATAGTTAATTCCCTTACCTGTCCAACAAAAAAGAAAGCATCTTTGGCATCACTACTCAGCTTCAAATCTTTTCATCTTGTTTATGCCATACAGATGTTTACGCTTGTTTTTCATCTTTGGCAGTCTTTTTGTCTTCTGGCTCGAGAACTTGTATGCGTCTCTGTCTACAGAGACTGATTCGCCCATTGTCTCCACTGCCAAAGCGCAATCATAATGTGTTGCGTTGTCTAATTTTTACTCTTCGCATCAGCAAACAACTCTACGCTGCTAGCTTATCTACAGAGGCAGCAGCCAATGAGCATGAGGATTCTCTCTGACGTTTAGTGAAACACAGCAGGTCACAACATTTCAACATGGTTAATACATTGATTGATGCGGCAACCTGCACCATACCTGATTAAAACACTTTTGTTTTTTTTAAATTAGCACCAAATTACTTACTACACCTTTAACCCAGTGTTAAAAATAGCCCTGGGTGAACACATTCATAGCTGAAAGCCAACAGGCCTATAGCAATAAATTAAAATGTTACATACAGCTGATGCTTAGTGAATTCAAGGAAATACAAACAATAACAATATCATGGGGACAATAACCCAAACATGTTAGCTTATTAAGAGCATGGCAGGCTTAATTTGAATAAAATTTAACTCATGTTAGGTCATTTTTATTTTTGAGAAATGGCAACTGGCCCAGTCTTCTGTGCAGAAATTGCTCGGAGCCATTTCCTTTTGAAAAGACGTCAAACGTCACAGGGTGTCTTGCCCTCTGTTGCCATTTGAAGATAATTTTCATCCAAGAGCCCATAAGCTCACATTTTTTAAATTACATAAAAGGAACCGTGGTGTGGTAAGACTGCAGAGGAGCAGCCTGGGAAAATAATGTTTTTCATTGTAACGTTTCCCTGTTCCACCCATGGCCCTTTGCTTTTATCACTCTGCTCCGTCATTGACGAATAGGGGTCAGAGGAGTTGTGTGAGAGAGTTTGAATGGGACCTTAATCCAATATTCATCTGGCCGTTTGCCACAACCCAATCAGCTACAACACACAACCGCTTTACTGTCAGAAAGAGAGGAAGTGAACTACAGAGACTTTTTTGATGTCCTTTCAGGTAATGAAGTTGAAAGCGCTCGGCCAACCGTTCTCAGCGTGACTGCGCCGCACACCTGCTGGAACTCCGGAGCCGAACCATAACACAGTTACTTCGCAGTGTGTTCGCACTACATAGCTGAAATGTTATCTGCTGTTGTAATCTTGCTTGCAAGTCACCCAGGCTGAATAACTTCCAAATACTATTACTGCCTTCTCAAAACACATTAATCAATGTAAAATTAACTGCAAGCGAGGGGAAAATCACATTACCGCCGCCTGTGTGGCTGTCATCCCTACAGACGCTGACAGGCAGACGGTCAGATAAGAGAGACGGGGGGCGCTAGATGAGGATGTAATGGATACAATATCCAAAGTAATTTCTCACTATTTTGTGTCCTTTCTGTAATAGCGATGTACAGTACGCTGTCTAAATATCACATCATACCTCTGCCTAATATTCATCGACGAAACATCCCTCCCATAGAAAGCAGTCGACTGCCTCTGCCAGATATTGCCTCTGTGAAATCAAAATATTTGATTGATGTGCCGCCAGACATTAAATTGGATGGCAATCTAGCATTCATTTTCAGCCTCCGCTCTCAGTATAATGTGAATTACTCATACAGATTAAAGACATCTTTTTTTTGTTTTTTTCTAACATTATTAGGATATCAGCAGCTGCACACTGAGCACTCAAATGGATCGAATAGCCAATCTCATCTCAGCAATATTCAAACTCTCTCTTTTAGATTTAGGCCTTCATCTACTTAAATGCAATGTTCTCCATCTCTCACTAAAAAAAAAAAAAAAAATTCTCATATCATTCAATATCGATATTTATCACGATTTTAATTTCATACTATTACTGTCAGGCGGAAACCTTGTATCTTCAAAAACGTTAATTTTCAGGAAATGGAAAAAACAACTGTATTTTTTAAAAAATAATTAAATACTGTGCTGTCAAAGTTAATATTGTAGCTTTATATGTGGTCAGACACTTGCATGTGTCATTATATTAATCCTTTTTTTTTTACCAAAATCAAGCTTAAATTGAGTTACAAGATTTTTGACCACCGAATTTTGGACATATGTGTTTTTTCCATCATTAGAACAGCCGCATCGCATTACCTTTTGAACAACTTACAGGTTATAAAGTTTACTGTAGCTGTGTGGGCGCTCAGTCTTTTCTTGAGCTTTTTTGAGTGTTACGCAAAAGTGTTTCTTGAGTAAAGAAAACGCTGTACTTAATCAAAGAACCAGTTATTTATTGACCCTTGCATTGCAAAAAAGCAGAGACAGTACAAACTGCGTGCAGTACTTCATTTACAATAGAGGCGGAATGGAGTTATGAGGTTTTACTGAAAGTACTAAATAATATTAATTATTTAACATGTACTCAAGTTACTATAGGGTTAGGGTAAGGCATAGGGCTTGTTTTAGGGTTAGTTGCACGTAATTATGCATAATTTACAGTTATTACTAGTACATAGTAATAGTACATGCAACATGTTTTATTTTTTCCCAAATTCAGTGTTTTCCGTTTATTACTGTGTTTAATTAGCCTGGCAAGCCAGACCTACATCAAGATGTTAGGTCTGGAAACTCACCATAGACGCGGTTTAATCCGAGGGGCGGGATAAACGGCTGTCTTTCAAATTCCTGCACGCAATAGGACAGCGCTTAAACCAACCAGAGCGTTTTCCCAACAGCGGAGCTTAGTTGATAGATTCAACTTTTGCCATATCTGGCCGGCAAAACGACGAACACATCTTCCTTTTTTTAAGAATGACTTAAGTGCCGTTCTTTGCTCTTTTCTCAAAGAAAAACTTAACTCCAAGTCCTCCAGAGTCGCGGCCAAAGCCGATTCGAAAGACCGTTGTTCTCCATCAGCAGCCGTCATTCTATGTTTTCAAGTGGCATTCTTTGTTTTCTCTGTCGCAACTCTGTCGTCATATGTTAAGCCCGCCCCCGCCTACTCTATACACGACGTGATTGGCCTGACCCAATTTAGGTTTTTGCAGCTAGAAGGTCTATTGAGAGTTGCTAGACCCACCTGGCTGCGAAATACATTTTGCTGCCGCTAGGGTGCGTCTAGATTTCTAGGCTAGTGTTTAATGATATTCCTTAAAAATAAAGTAATAACAATTTTAATTTGAGGAGTGCAATTTACTATACAAAAGTAATATATTTCTGTCATAATTTCTTCAAGTTAAACCAAATGTGTATTTTACGGGTTTGCTGTGATTGCTTCAGTAAGTTTTACTGTGTATTTAGTGATAGCTTTTCTCAAATGAAACTGATGTGCTCATGATGTGAACTCTCAGAGCAGCTCTGGAGATTAAGTTCATGTGAAATTTCCAAATAAAATGAGAAAGCAGATGCAGAGAACACCAAGACGAAACTGCGCTGCTCACTCACACAGAGACACGCAGAACATGAAGACTTTAGTAATAACTAATTACTTTTTTAAAGGTGCAGTGTGTGATTTTTAGCGGCATCTAGTGGTGAGATTTGCGAATTGCAAACAGTCAGTCACTCAAGGCCAATCCTTCAAATTGCAAACTCGAATGAGAAGCTATGGTGGCCGACGTAGGATCGGAAGATGTCGTCGTCTGAGTCAGCAGAGAGTAGCAAGTCAAGCAATGAGGTTTCTTTATATTATATTATATTATATTATATTATATTTTATATTAAATTATATTTACTTAATTATTCAGTAAAACCACATGTTATTGCGATTATTTTTACTTGTTCATCATTGTGTTAGTCTTTTATACACTGACTTTACCATAGCCTGTTTCCATGCTAGTTAGTATAAGATAAGAGCTATGGATAAGAGCATCAAAGCAGCTAGGTAAGGGGAAATAGCTAACATTACGATGTCCGAGGCGTCGTTCAGACAGCATGTTTTTCTCCACGTTTGCAGAGTCAGGGACAACCTGAGTATTCTGCTCAAGGGCGTAGATTTGGTTCGAACATTGGGGGGGTTGAAGTTTGGGTATGCCTCCTGATATTGTGATCATGGTATAAATATTGGGGGGGTTGTAATGCATAGATTTAAATATTGGGGGGGTTATCTCCCCCCCATCCCCCCCACAAACTACGCCCCTGCTGCTGCGTCTTTTTCTGCTGCTTCTCATTCAAGTTAGTGACGAAACACGCTCTGTAGCGCTGTTTGTTCGCTGTCGGCTACGGTAGAAACATGACGTCACGATATGTCGACCTTCATAGAAGGGGGTGCTCGCGTTTATGTAGATATAAATGACTCATTCTAAGGTAATACAAACATAACGGTTCATTAAGTAAGGTCTTTATACACCACTGAAAACATAGTTATGGATCTTATATTGCATTTCTGTCAATAGATCCTCAGAAATATCACACATTGCACCTTTAAAGTAACATGCCCAACACTGCTTATTAGTGACACACTTTTGTGTTTTTTGTTTGCATTTTAACATATGGTCATTATCTCTGTTGCTTTCGTGTCCTTGGTTCTACTTATTTTTCCATCTCGTTTCCATAGCTTTGTGTTTTTTTGGTAGGAAATTCTATTCTCCACAGTGAGAAGGAAGGGTGGATAAGTAGCTCTGAGAGAGAGAAGCTTAGTGAGATATTTGGTGAGCATCACTCTCCGCTGAATGTGTAATTGTGCTCATGCAGGTCTATTTGTGTGGCTTTAATGAGATGGTGTTTTCACGTCAAGCTGCTGGGACCCATGTCAGCACAACACATACTCACTGCTCAATCACTCGCTCACATTTTCTCTCTACACTTACGCAACTTGGCAAGGTAAGGCAAGGCAAGTTTATTTATATAGCACATTTCATACACTATGGCAATTCAAAGTGCTTTAGATAGAAAGGAATAAAAATAATCACAAAATAAAAGCAAGGAAAATTAAAACCGTTATTCAAAATGCTTCACATAGAAAGGAATTAAAATATCACACTATGGCAATTCAAAGTGCTTTGCATAGAAAATAAGCACAAAATAAAAGCAAGGGAAATTAAAACTGTTATAAAAGGAATTAAAAGAGATAAATGATACAGTTAAAATTAATTAGAGTAAAATTAAAGTAGTAAAAAGATATATATATAAAATAAACTTCTCATCTGGCAAAACACCGGTGTATCTTATTTTGCATATAGTTTTACTCTTACACTGTTTGCGGTGTTTATTCGGCGCGCCTAAGAATTCCATTGGACGTCTCCGATGGACCCGATTTTTCCCGATGGACATCCCCTTTGCAGGGAGGGGGGCACAGCTGGGGGAACTCCTCTGTGATGCTTGGCGGTGGTGTTGGAAACCCCTCTGACGGCCCTCTGACTCTTCCGCCCCCTGGTGGATGGTGACGGCTCCTCCAGTTCTGGGCACTCTGCAGCAAGTCCCCCGTTAGCTGCTCCTCCCCATCATGGAGGACGGCAATAGGCTACGGCCTCAGTCAAATTGCACAGACTCCTCTGCCCCCTCTCGGACAGAAGCCGCCCCTCCACAATCCAGTCAGATGGCAGCGAGTTTGTCGCTCCCCCCGGCAAGTCACTCCAGCCCACTACCTTGAGGGGCCATGGCTGCAGACTCTGCTCAGCCCTACTCGATGGCACTGCAGATTTCCCACAGCGGTGAGGGCTTTCCTCCTTCTTCCCGGGTTTCAGCACCACTGTAATAAGGTTTGTTTTAAGGGAAGGAGGTGGAAACCGGCAAATGATCAATGTAAAGTTTAATCCTAAAATAAACAAACAACAAAACGAAAGTAAAGCACCAGCCCCTCAAGGACGTTTTATTTTATATACATAATAAATCCACAACATAATGTCCAGGCCTGGTCTTTTCTCGTCCTTTAACCCTCTGAGGTCTGAGCTGTTTTCTGGGCCCTGGAGGTGTTCTGACATGCTCTGACATTTCTGGTTATTTCTGTTACTTGTGACATTTTCATGGCTAAAGTCTAATTACACTGTATTCAGCACAAACTCTGCTACAATAATATATCAGCAGCATGTATGTAAAAGTTTGTAGTTTTGAGATAATGACATTTATGCGTGGTTTTTGAAAATACAAAAAAAAATTCTCACTGAAATAAGGCCATGAAACCCATACTGATTATTTCTTCACAAGACTTTTGAAAATTGTATGACGTAGCCTAGAATATTTGCTGCAAAACTATGTGAAAATCACCCTGACTGCTCATTCAGATAAGACAATATATTGATTTAAAAATTTTACGACGTGTTTTGTGTGAAAAAGCCTTATGCGAGAGCTCATTAATATGTAAGCTTTTCTCACCTGAGAAAGACAAAGAACCTCCCCTAACGGCCCTATTAGGAGCTATCAGGCCCCTATCATTCTGAGCAACCTTGCACAATACTGTAAATGAGGAGATTTAAAAAATAATGGCTTTTAAATTGTTTGGATTTATTTACAACACAACATAATCCAAAGATACACAACAAATGCCAAAAAAGCACTTCAAAGACAGAGACCTTTGTGCCATTCCTAAAAACATTGTACATACCTTTCATTTCCAAGATTTTCACTTTACCATGTTCACGTACTGAGACTCATGTGAATGTTGAAGTCCTCAGTGGCATCTGGGACCTGAAAAAAAAAAAAGTGAACATACTGATATCAAGAGAAAGGCCTGCATGATTTTGGAAATAAATATTAGATTTTTCTGGTTAAAATTGCTTTTTAAAATTCCTTTTTAAAATTCACAGAATACACACACACACACACGTTTCCAACGATATATAATATAATGAACACCAGGTTTGTTGTGCCTTGTAGGCATAAGGTATATGCGCAGTGCGGATAAAATAATAATAACAATAAATAACCTATAGCAGCCTATAAATCTTCCAAAAGAAGCTAGAGAAAAATATATTGATTATCATGTTACTTCAAATGTTTCCATCCGTTATGATGATATGAAATGAGATAATAATAAAAACATGAAGCCGTTTGGTGCGTTTTGCTTTCATCCAAAATATGATACATTCAAACGCGATCGCTTGCAAAATATGATGCATTCAAACGCGATCGCTTGCAAAATATGATACATTCAAACGCGATCACTCTCAAATATAAAACATTATGGTTACCATAAACATATCTATGTTTGAGCAGATATCCACAAACACAGTAAACACATATGATACATTCAAACGCGATCGCTTGCAAAATATGATACATTCAAACGCGATCGCTTGCAAAATATGATACATTCAAACGCGATCACTCTCAAATATAAAACATTATGGTTACCATAAACATATCTATGTTTGAGCAGATATCCACAAACACAGTAAACACGGGTCTAAATATTATAATATTCCCCATATATCTAGCAACAGTTCAGCTGCAACGTGACATTTATGCAACAATAACAAACTAGGCTATGTAAGAATTTCTTACCTTATCTTTCTTGTCTTCAAATCGCGTTCTTCTTCTTCTGAGGTAGCCTAAATCCAATGTAAGCTCAGGCACGTCTTTCAAACTCGACGAAAAGTGAAGTGAAGTGTTTTGTTGTTGAGGTAACGAGCGCGTTCGCGTTCCATGTGGAGATTTGCATGTGAATATCTTTTGCGCGAGTAGGCGTGGCCAAATTAACTGTAATGAGCAAGCGTTTGAGAAGCTGGACATCTTGTTGGTTTTATACAAATTACTTAAACAGAGAATATTTGTTTTCGTTTTGAATCCGATCATTTAAAAGTACACACTTAAATGTTTATAAAGGTATATGGCTCATAAATGTGTGACAAGTATTCGCTGAGTTTTGTTTCAGTTTATAGACGTGCTCAAGAAAAAAAAGTTCACCGCGACAGAGAGGCAGAACGCACACCCTGTTTATTTTCTTTATTTTACAAAAGCACAATGTTTTGATTTGATTGTAAGTGGACACATACAAAAGGAGAAATATCACAGATTCTTTTTTTATATTTCTTTTTTCTGTATGACCATAAATGATGGAGTAATTTAAGTTTATAGTGCTACAATGTGGAGAAAATCCGGCAAAACGCGTCGGCGCGTTTGTCGACCTCAGAGGGTTAATGTCGTCACTCCTCCTTTTATCCTTCCAGAGCTCCTCTGAGGGACTCGAGAATGATGTGGTGCGCAGGTGAATCTCATTAGCACACACGCCACTGTCTTTGCTCCAGTCTCACAAATCTCGGCCCCACCCTGCTTGCCACAGCGGTTTTTGTATGTTTGTGGGAGAATCGCTTTGAAATTGAAAAGGGCAAAACTCACAAGCAAAGTATGGATACAGCACATTTTATTTTCCTTCTGTATGGAGATATATGAAATATAGAATATGAAGTGTTTATTTAATTTAATTTAATTTAAAGGATACAAGGTGGTGGAAATGTATTTACGTAGGGATAATGAACAATTATGCTACAAATCTTCTTTTTTTCAGGTAATTTAAATAATGTGCTTCTTGTGGTAGCAACATCTACAATTGATTTTTTCCAGGTCAAAATAAAAATGTATTGTGTATCTGTATGTATGTAGACTGGATCTACCTTAACAAATTAGGTCAAATAAAAGTTATATTAATGGGTTAGACAAAGTAGAAATAGATCCTTAAAATATCAATGGCAGGTTATCCCTTTTCAGTGTACGTTTTAGTGTGCCACCTGAAGATTTTTACTGTGCCCCTCTGGCCACCCCATTGAAAAATTTACTGGAGGTGCCATTGCACATCTTATTCTTTTCTTTTATGTGTGTGTGTGTTTATTAGTAGCTAAGGTGGGAAAGGGATATAGTGGTATGTTTTCTGGAAATCCACCTGATTTCCCATACTGTCTCTCTGATAACCTTTAGCCTGTGCAGGTCTCTGTCTCGCTGAGATGACAGCATCACTTTAGGGACAAAACAAAGGCTGCCTACAAAGCCACAGCTTATTTCTGATCAAAGAGAAAGAGACAAGCCTTACAGCAAAGCCCCCAAAAATGCTTTCTTTTCTGTTTCTGTGCGTGTTGTGTATCAGCACGTGTGTTTGAGAAGATGAAGGCCTTGAGGTTTTGTCCTCAATTCCTCTTCAAATGCTCTGAAAGCTGCGGTTTCCTCCTCGCAGATGTCCAAACTTCCCAGCGAGAGTTTCTTTTTCTCCATCTTCTGGGCAGAGCTCATTAGCTCTCTTCTTCCTGTCTTATCCATCATGTGTGCAGGCCTACCTCTCTTTCCATCACAGCGGCACGCAACCACCACTCACCCATCCCCGCTCCGTATAAATATCAACCCGAGTAGACACATTTTCCACAGCATACATTTTTCTTTTCTCTGCAATTGTCTGAAAATAAGCTGCAGGATTGCGTCTCTCTGCTCAGTGAATACTTCTTTTTTTTCTTTTCACGCAGCTCACTAAATCCTTATAAAGTGGATTCAACCTTTACGTGTGTCAAAGAAACCAAACGAATGGGGATTTGTAGATGGTGGGTAGATTCTCACAGCGGCCGTCTGTCATCAGCAGGGCTGTTTTTAGAGGAAACTCCATCAGCCACCCCTTCTCGGGCTGTGCCGTTACTGTGACTAATACCTCCTAGCACTGCCTATGAGTCACACACACATTTTTAAAGCTTTGTTTATTTATGTTTGCCTCAATCTCGGCACTCAGTTTCATTCTCTCCTGTGCTTCCAATCATCCCGTCGGTTTGTTTGCAGGTTGGCTGATTTCAAAATGACTTTCTTGAACCAAAAATCAACAAATCAGTATGTAAATGGAGTGTTTTGTTGTTTGATTTGGTTTTGTTTCAGTTTTGTCTTTGTTTAAGTGTGGTTAAACTTATCCACTTATGGATTTTTGCCAATATTCAATATGCCAATATTAGTTTTGTTTTTTGGTTAGTTTTGAGCAAAAACATCTTTTTTTTCAGCATTGTGTAGGCAGTCAGTACTGTGATTGACATGACCAATGAAATCTTTAGAATTAGCTTCAGGGAAGGGGTTTGCACATAGCTGGTTTGGGCGGGAAATATCATGCATAGATGTGAGTTCAAACAAGCTGCTAGCAGGTATGACTCTTCAGTTTGTTCTGTACACTAATATCTGTAACCATAGAGACGGGTAAGAAAAGTTAATATCAAGACTTGACAATTCCTGCTGTTTCCATTCTTTCAAATGTGCTAATTCCTTCTCTCAAACAATTGTAACTTTGTTTTTTATTGTTTTGTTTTTTTATCTCAGTGTTATTTTTTTATTTATTGTTTCTCGTAATTGCTACTTTGTTTCTCACATCTCACATCTCACAACTGCAACTTTATTTATTGTAGTTAAGACTTTAGATCTCACAAGTATGACTTAATTTCTTATTTTAAAATGTATTTTTCTTCACATATTTTATTTTTTACTCTGAGGAATGGGCTCCGATATGTGTCAGTTAATAGTAGAAAAAATGTACAGCAAAACTGTGAAACATGCACATGTGTCCAGTTAAGGTCATAAGTTTACATACCTTGCAGAACCATATTTATCACTCCAAACAGGACTGACAGGACTAGCAGCTGTATTCTGCTGCTGTGTAGACTCTGTGGTGTTTGTGTGAATGATAAATCAGCTGATGGTTCATTCAATTCAATTCAATTCAATTCAAATTTATTTGTATAGCGCTTTTCACAATACATATTGTTTCAAAGCAGCTTTACAGAAAGTGCATTTCAGAAATGTACATCGAAAAATACAGTTAGTTAATTAATCATGCATTAATTTAGGGCATAAACATTCATGCGTGTTGATTCTGATTTCATAATGTGCATTAAGCAAGCAGTGTGGGGAGCATACATTGTATGGTTAATGTGTATAAAGTGGTTACATGATAAATGAGTTTGGCCCTAGCCTGGTTGCCATGAAAAAAACTAACTAAAAAAATACATGGACTTAAGACTCTTTTATTCTCTCCCTTCAAGTGCAGAACAGCAACAAGATTGCTTTCAAAAACGAGATCTTGAAATTTATCAAGGCCCTGAGCATCATCCCAAGAAATTGCAGGGGATCGATAAAACATCATAAGAGCCATGATCCCTCACTGTTATTTGGAGCCTTGCTCTAAGTTGTTTGTTTCTTGTGTCTGAGTGGTTTTATGGGGTATTTTAATACAAATTCTAAATCCATTGTTAAAATCATTTCCTCAGCAAGGTCACCATGCCTCAGTTACAGCATATACAGTTACATTACAGCATATACAACCTCTGCATGTAGGGCTGGAACTACATGACGATGTAATCGATTACATTGTTTACGCACTTTTTATATTCATCTCTAATGCCCTGTCATGTTTCACACAAAATTCTAGAGCAGATTCTAATGGCTAGTATGGCAGTGCCAGATAATATGGTTGTGTTCATACAGTGTTTTGTATCAGCGGGATAACCCCGTTCTGTAACCGAACTGACACCTGCACATTTTCAGGACTCACACAACCACATCCTCGACAATCCCTCGCTGAATGAACGGAACGGTACAACTAGTTGTCTGCCATGTGATTTAATGTGAAAGCAACTGTGCGTTACATGTCAGTTTGCAATTGGACTTTCTGTTTGCATTTGTTCAGTTTCCCGCCACTCCTTTGTTTCCATGGTCACCGTCTTCATTAGTTCATTTGGTTCAGCTGTGTGTAATTATCTTGTTAAGGTTCTTTGTTTGTCTCCTGTATATATACCCAGTGTTCTCCCTCAGACTGATCATCAAGCAGATCGGATCATAAGCCAATCAGGACACAGTGCGTTTACACCTGTCCACATCAAGTGGTTTCTGTATCTGGATAACAGATCGGATCTCGCATTCCTGCGAAAAAAAAAAAAAAAGGATGGCTCTGGTGCAAAGTCAACCTAAAGTGGTGGGTTTTCTTTTAAAAACAGTTTTCAGTTGGGTGACATTTTACAAATCTCGCAAAATGAGGAGGATGAAGAGGCTGCAAGTGCTGATAATAATGTGGAAAGATGCCGTAATGGAAACGGTACAGAGAAACGTATCCGAGAACGTTGCCAGCTGTGGTGGGAAAAATGCACGTTCTTTACAGAAAATGAATGGTTCTGCAACTTTTGGGTGTGAAGGCAAACATTTCAGTATATCTGTGATGTAGGGGAGAGTGGGGCACAACCTAACGCGGGGCTAGTTGTAACACCCTTGTTTTAAATACTTCCACACATGCTAGCATGACGAAACTTTGTGTATTTTCTAGTTGCCATATCAACACTATATAGAGAAAAAATTGCGCCGAAATTCTGAAATCTTTGGAAGATATCACTGAAGATTTATTTAACCATAGCAAGTAAATTCCTTATATAAATTTTTCATCTCTATTTTTGGTGTTAAATAGAGTAAACAAATCTGATATTATTTTAATCTCCAATATTATTTAACAGTTGATATGGTTATTTAATGCTTCGCTAACTAGCAGAAGACACTAGCAGGGTTTAAATCCCAGTTGTGCAGGTGGGGCACGTTATAACACTGCGTTACAATGAGCCCCTATTAGAACTATGTTATTCTACTCTATACTTTTATGAATTCTATTGAGAAAACATTAGAAAAAGGTGAAAAAAGACTGAGAGTCAATGTTCAGAAATTATTAATTATTATTGTTTTGAACTATGTTGTATAGCTGTGTTTTCCGGTGTGTTCGTTGTCAAACTCAAAAAATTATTTTATTTTTAATTATTCAAAATTGCAATTATTTTATATGAAAAAGTTAATAATTGTATTTTATTGAGAAAATATTTTAGTTTGTCTTGTATATATTTTTTTTTATTAGATTAGATAGCATTTTCAGCTATCATATGGTCATATTACTATGTACCCCACCTATGGGGCATGTTGTTACATTTCACTTCCATTCTTTCGTATATCAAGAAAAAGGTATACACCGTATTAATAAAACAAAACCACATAAATGTACTAGACGTGTGAAATTAATGTGGGAAAAAATAAATACTCTGAACAGGTTTACAGAAACGGAGAAAGTCAAAAAGCATTAGGTTGTGCACCGCTCATATATTAATGACAGTGGGAGGGGTTTTGTGTGACGTCCACCTGTGAATGCAGACATGATGGCTGGATTGCGTTTACATTACACTGAGATCCGATCACAATGCGTCCTCCAATACCTCCGAACCTGGACACGCTGATCGGATAACATTCCGATCAGAAGCGCGTTTACACTCGTCTTTTCAGTGCGTATGTGGACAACATCCGGATACAGGTCGCATGTCAATGCCAAGTGTAAACGCAGCCTCAGTCATTGTCAGGTCTCGTTAACATTTGGTTGTGGTTTTCTCCTGAGTTTCTCCTGGTTCCTAAGTGTTTAATGATTAAAGTCTTCCTTCTCAAGTTATTCCTCGTCATGAGTATTTCTGTATAATCATGACGTGTTTAGTTTACTCACGGAGACAGCGAAATGATTTGCGTTCATCTGTAGGTCCATCAGCGTTGCAGTGGGTGCAAGCTGCGTGGCGCGTGGCTCAAATGTACTCTCTGCACTTAGTTACTAAGCATTTTAAGTCCTTGTTGGTTGTTATCTAATATCTGATGGATGAACTCATGCCTTAATTGTACTTATTTATAACACGCTGTCAATTGTGATAAAATGTCCCGATGTTATGGACATCTCATTCTCCATTCACTTTCTAACTTAAAAGCAGAGCAAGTAAATAATGCTTAGCAGAGTAAGTAAATAATGTTTTTTTTTGTAATTAATAATTATTAATTTATCCTGGTAAATTTCAGAGAAAACTGAGCCTTTGCAAGTATTGCCACCTTGGCTTCTAAACTGCAGACTCTAAACTTTTCAATAGTGGACCATGTTGCCTGGATTGTATTGTTTCCATGGAAGCCATTTATTTCTCATAGGCCATGGCAAGTATGCAGCTGGGAATGAGGGAAGATAGATAACAACAACCGAAAAGTGACTTTTCAATTCTTAATGTTCCTGGGAAGTTAAATGTGCATGAATAGCATTAGCATGCTGATGTTTGATTTGCACCTCAGTTGACCTTGTAGATAGTTTTCATGGAAACACATTTAACTTTTGTGTGAAAATGTATTTCTAAAAATGAAACCCTTGCCTGGTATAAAAAGCTATATACTTATTCTTATGAATAATTATGTTTTTATCTCCCTAGACATTAAAACATTGCTGTTTAAACCATCTGGACTGCTGGCCAGACATTGTTTATAAGCACCACTAGTAGAGCTCCGTGGTAATTGAATATGGGAATCATACATTACTATTGGGACATATCAAAGTTTCATATCATGATACTTTCACAGTACTTTTCTGTAAGAGCATTATTTTATTTATGCATGGTGGAGGATGGAGGGCCAGGTTAGTGTATTTGAGAAGTTGAGGCACAGACTACACACCTTCCCTAGGTGTTTCTCTCTTGTTGCAAGTGTGATGAAATAAACTGAAATGGTGTGGTTAGACATGGTTCTGTTCAGGAACAGTATTGTTATCAATTATAATCACTATCAACAGAGGCCTCGAGAGCTATAGCCACAGCAACCAAGGGGGCTTGACTTAGTGAAGGGTCAGTTCTTCCATTCTGCCCATGTGTAATGAATGAGAAATGTTTGTGTGTGTGTGTGTATGTGGGTGTCTGGAGGTCACCCTGTCACTGACATGTTATTTACCCTATTTCAGACAGTTCAAGCTACTATAGTCTCTCTTCTCTATTGGTGCAGAAACAATTCTTGTGCTTAGCCAATCCATGCAGAATAAAAGTATGTCATGAATGATTTAGTGTGTGTATGTCATGAACAGATTTGCTTTTTCATCTTTTTAGAACAGACTGTCTGTTTATTTTTATTTATTTATTTTGCTTACATCACAGATGCAGAACATGTTTGTCTAGCGGTAAAATCCTACTCTATTTCACATTAGCTGGAAACCACTGGAGACATGGCTGGAATATTAAGAAAAGCATGAGTGTTAATTTGCAGATTAGTCCCTTATCCAGCTCAAAGAAACGTGAGCATGCACCCAGTCTGCAAATCAGATCTCTTTATCAAGTGCCATGTCTAAATCTGGAACCATTCTTCAAACCGCTTGTTCTATACCGGTTGCGGGTAGGGAAACACTCTGGATGCATGGCCGGTCCATCAAAGGGCTCACACATACAGACACACGCAAATATTATTACACTCACACCTATGCACAATTTACAGTCTCCAATTCACCTATGTTGCATGTCTTCGGATTAAGGAGGAAACCAAATCACCCAGAGGAAACCCATGCAGACATGGGGAGAACATGCAGATTCCTCACAGAAAGGTCTCCTGGCTCATCTGGGACTCAAATGGGGGACCTTCTTGCTTTGAGAAGAGTGCTACCCACTGAGCCATCATGGCACGCATAGTACAAAATGTGTGACACTGAATTCAAGAGGCCTGTTGAATGCAGCAGCCACATCCATCAACTTAGCATGACACTTCCACCCAGAGGAAACCCAAACCAGCATGAAGAACAAGAACATGCAAATCTCCACACAGAAAAGAGCCACCCACCATTTTTTTTTCTCCTGCTCGTTAACATGCAGGTGTATCCGTTCCAATTGCTAATCTCTTGATTAGCAGCATCACTCCACAAACAAGAAAGATGTGGTTTACAGTGAGCTGCTGACTGCAACATCAGTAGGGTCTCACAATGTTCTTCATTAGCTGATCTTACACACGCATTACTTGTACTACCTCCATATAACGCTTCATCAATCTATCACCCATACAAATAAATATCAGATTCCTCTGTTATCTTGGCTTTCAGTTAATGGGTTAAATGTTTTTATTTGTACTCCCAGGCTTTTTATTTGAATGCGGGACATTCACTTTCACCTTCTACATATCAGCTAAGATACAATTGTTTTATTGTTCTTTTACAAGTGTTTGACTGTGTTAAACAAAATTAACTTTGTCATTTGGACTATTTTCATGGTGCTTTTTTTAATCTTTTTGGAGCTTGATTGCAGTGTCCTATTATTCAAGTCCAAGACCATATGTTCTTGGTCTTGTATGGACTCTGGAGCATTTGAACTTGGTCTTGAAAGCCGAACTTATCTACAACCAGCACTACAACATCTAATTTTTTTTTTTTTTTTTGTGGTCTGTGCATATGATCATCTCTGTGCTATTGAGTCTCACTGAAGCACACTGTTTGTGCACTGCGGAGATTCACATGACACTGCTGCGAAACCAGGATCCATTTACCCCAAAGGAAATTAATTGTTCAGACCCTCAGGTCTGTCTTGATTCAGACTCAGCCTGGAATCAAATGAGCTGGTCTCGACTACAACACTGACAGAATCTAGACATTGTATGCGTTTACAAAGTGAATTTTCTGCCTAATTACTCTTTTTGTGTTCCATGGAAGAAAGAAAACCATACAGGTTTGGAATGACATGAGGGTGAGGAAATAATGACAAAATTTTCTTTTAAAACTAGTATTCTTTTTATACCTCCCCAGTCCCTCCATTCAATATTCTTTGATCTACACACCCCTGCATTCCAGAAGATGTCTTTCTGAAATTAGCTTCAGCCACAGATGTTGAGGTCACTGTGTCTATGATGTGCATCACAGGTTCAGTGGTTTCCTGGTAGAGGTAGTGGACTGGCTGGGCTGCAGGCAAATTGTTCTCTCAGACCTCTGCCGTGATCTCTTTGCCCCGGGGCTCAAAATTTGGTTGTCACCCCAAGCACCCAAGCTCTAGCCTGCGGCTCTATGATGGTCTTTCATTTGTGCCCTGAAGCCCTGTAACCCTACAGGGCCTTGTAAGTTCTGTAGGGCTTAGCCTCATGACTTATTCACAAAGACACATATCAGGACATGTTGCTACTTTGGTCCTGGACCTGCAAAGTCAAGCATGTCTTATTCGGCAGTTACATGCGCAGTCCTGACAATATCAGCTTTCCCTTTATGAAACTGCTTGCTATCAAAGCAGTTCTACCAGAAAGACTCGGGAGGCAAAATGACGTAACAAGTATGCATTTATTAACAGCACAGCAAGTATTATGATATAAAGTTCTTTGGCGTAGGCCTCGTCTGAAGCTCGCAATCTGCATTTCTTGCCTGAAGACGAAGGCAGGGGTGCAGCCGACCCCTGGGAGGTATGGGAAGGGACCATCCTGGTGGTGGTGGGGAGGATGGAGGGGAATGTAGGCGTCAGCATCTGCGAACTCAGACTTGTGTAAGTACCAGTCTTTTATACTACAAGTATTAGAACACGATTGGATAGATGAGAAGGTAATAAGTGACGTAACAATTGAGTCTTCCCGGCAGAACTTTCGCTAAAGCTTTCATTTATGACACATTATGAGCAAATTCATTGTTGTTATCTTTTCTGGTAAAAAGCACCCTGTCTACATCTGACACGGAGCCATTATAATCAGTGGTACTATCTACACTGCAACAAATGGCCAGCAGTAAATTAAGGCAAACAGGTGAATAGGGACATTTTTTAAATTTGAAGATATCACTGTGAAACTTCTCCAGTTTATTACTGGCATAAACATAAGAAAAAAAATTGAATTGTAAAAAAAAAAAAAAAAAAATTTGTGTAAATTAATGTTTTAATATGCAATTGAGGCCTTATATACTTAAATATACACTCATTTGCATACAATTCCAAAAACTAAATCTGGGAATTGGAAAGGACCAGGTGTAAAATTCTTGGTTCTATTTGTTGACATATTAGATGAAAGGGTTTTTACAGAGGGGATTCTGGATATCTTATTTTGTGCTTTAGTAAATTGGAGAATACTGACAATAGCCTTAAAAAAACAATTTTTGCCATGTTTTTTGGAGTAAAAGGACCCATAACTCAATAGGAATGATATATCAACAAATCCCTCTGTAAAAGCCTTCAGATAAGACTACAGATAAGTATAAGACTGAAAAAGTTGGTGCATGTAGGTGCTACTGAAGTGGATATATCTGACTCTTAGTGTGAGAAAAAAAAACTACCACAGCAAACACGCATAACAGTCACAAAAACTGCAAATTAACTGTCCCTGTTTGTTGTGTCCATCTACAACTAATTGAATCTAATAAACAGCTCCCTGTCTGTTTACAGCCTAAGATGTCCATGCCTGCACCATATGTAGGCCCCTCTTTGATCTCCTGTCGGTGTCTTTTCACCTTTTTGGCTGTGCTTACGTTTTGGTGCAGAGAACTATTCACGTAGTCGGAAATTCACATCGACCAATCAGATGTGGTTTTCAGCTGTAGATTCCTCTGCAAACTTTCACGCTTGGCTATTTCTACAAATGAAATGCCCATATTTGGATTAGACAGCGCTGTGTATGAGACTGAGAGCTTTACAATGATAACAGGAATGACATGTTTCTGTGAATGGAGACGGCACGGGAGCCACCTTGAAATAACCACCTTAATGTGTAATGTTGACATATTTTTTATTTTGACATGAAAGCTTACGGGCCCCATCTTGCACCCAGCGCAATTGACTTTGTACACCGACGCATGTATCATTCCTATTTTGCACCCGACACACAGTGGACCTTTCCCTCCACAGACGCATGTCGGTAAATTATGGAATGAACTTGCGCTCCCGGGGGGCGGTTCAGCGAAAAGAGGAGGCGTGTTCAGGCACAAACATTCCCTGGTGCTATTTTGCAGTTTCAGAAAACAATTCCGCCACAGACCAGGAAACGCGTTATTCAGATGCTATTTTAAGGGCGCATGCTTGGCCATAATGTATCGTGTGCACAACGCGCATACACTTTGCTTCTCTCATCTACACAGATGCAGGCAGCAGTTCCCATTTTTGCAAACCATACATAATTACAAGGAAAAATATTACCACACAAGTTCACATCTTCAAGTCCATGAAGATGTGAAAAAATAGGCATAAATCTAGCTTACACATTTACCCAAATTATTATACGCCTGTTTAACCGAAGCTAATTTGGGTGGGTTTCTCCATCCCCATACAATGTCACTTTTCTGTCTTTTACGGCCCTGACGAGAACGTTGGTCTCCTCGGCTGTGAACCGCTCCTGGCGTGCGCCTGGCATATCCGCCATTATAATAGCAATCCGCCATGGAACAAGTGCGCCTGCTCTTAAAGGGAATGTGAGATGACACTCTGATTGGTTTATTTGACGTTATGCCCAAACCACACCTATGAGTAATGTGCTGTAGCTACTTCAAACCAACCCATTTTAGATTTGAGATCCACCCACAAAGTTTTGCGTTTGATACTTGCGTTTCAGATTGTTAAAATAGGGCCCTACATGTTAAGGGAGCAAACTGGCCCAAAATCTAAAAATTTAGGCTACCACTGCATGAAAAAACGATGTTTTCACCTGCCGTGTCTCGCCTTAAAGGGTCACTCCACCTCTGGAAAGATGAATGTGTATTTAAATTGGGTCATTTATGTAGAAGAAATGTGAAATTATTTTTGAATTTGGAGCTTTCTAGACTGAGAAAAGCCAGAAAATGTATTTTTGGCTCAT
This sequence comes from Abramis brama, assembly GCF_963993115.1. Lineage (NCBI taxonomy): Eukaryota > Metazoa > Chordata > Actinopteri > Cypriniformes > Leuciscidae > Abramis > Abramis brama. The sequence continues at coordinate 7,526,224 of NC_139986.1, read as the reverse complement.
GTGGATGAAAGACAACAACTCCCAGAATGCACTTGCTTCGCTGCTCTACGAGGCCACTCCCAAGCCACGCCTTCCGGTTAGAGAGCAGTTGTAAACAATAAAGCTAAGCTAAGTTACTAGTAGTCTCCGTGAGTCTGCCCGGGTTTTTGAGATCGCATATCGCACAAAATGTCCGGGATTCGGCTTTTGCGTTCTACAGTCGCCATTCATTGTGTTTACTGTGGCGAGCAGGACGAGACTAGGGCCGTGGGAGAACGACGCGAGGCCGGTGGCGTGATTACTGATGAGCGACAACTGTGAGAGGCACTGGTCTCGTATCTCTCACGGAGGAGCGGGTATTTTCTTAGCAATGGTAAAACGCACATCAACCGATCACGCCACCAGCCTCGCGTCTTTCTCCCGCGGCCCTAGCCTCGTGTGATTACTGATGAGCGGCGCCTGTGAGATGCACCGGTCTCGTGGGCTATCTCTCATTGAGGAGCGGGTATTTTCTTGGCAATGGTAAAACGCACATCAACCGATCACTTGTTTAGCGTTCATGTAAACACTACATTCAGATTCACCAATCGGAATGAATTCAGTTAAAATGAAACAAAAGGTGTGCATGTAAACAATGAATGGCGACCGTAGAAAGCAAAGCCGAATCCCGGACATTTTGGACGATCTCGACGGCTGGACATGCAGGTTTCTGCCGGTGAAATCAAACGCACTGGCACTGATCTGTGATAGGTCTGTTAGCGCATTAGGTCCAACCCTCTATGGGCGGGTTTGAAAGGGTGGGAACTAGTGCTTGTAGTCTTAACAGAAATCCCCCCTCTTACATTTCCTCCTACAATGACGCAAAATGACGATTTTTGCGTCATTGTAGGAGGAAGTGTAAAGAGGTAAATACAGATTTCTCTCGTCTCAGGGGAAAATGAGAAAATGTTGCATGACCATTCAATAGTATGACTGGGTTTCTAACATTGCAAAGCTTAATGCAAATGGGTGGAGTGTTCCTTTAATGCCTCATTCTATTTCCAGTGTACTACAGGTATATGCACTTGTGTTACTTTCAACAAGACAAATGAATTTGGAATGATCATTGTTTGAAGCAAGTTTAGATGGATGCTTTGGACTGTTTTTGTCCTTTTCTCTGATAATCAGGGATCATCATGCCCTCAATATCCTGGTGTTATTTTGTTCATTCCTCTTTTTCTGCAGCTTTATATTGATTCCTTATTGGATATCAATATGTGTTGTTTGTTCCATTCTCTGGGACTCTTACCTTGATGAAACCTTGAGTCTTACCTTGAGTTAATTCTCCGTATCATGACCATGATTGCAGATCATAGGGAACTAAGGTTCTGCACCACACCTCCAGTTTTCTCTACTCTTAGTGATGGGTAGAGATTAACGATAAGATATGTTAGATTGAACCTGTCTTGTCCACTCCTTGGTCTCAGTTGGCTGGAGAAAAGTGAGAAGGGCTTGATGAACTGGCTCCCTGCTGTGCATTGATCAATAATGGCATGTAACACAAGCGTTGCTCAGCTCGTTTATGTTCAATACTCACTAGCGAGGTGGCTGGGCTGAAGGTAATGAGCCTCACTTATGGATTGCCACATTCTCCGCAATCGAACAGAAAGCCTTCATTTCAAAGCCCTGGTCCATTGAAGAACATGACTGTATTGCTATTTACATCAACAACAACTAGTAACAGAGATGGAGTGCTGACCAGAGTGGTACAAAAGCAGAAAGTTGTGGTTAATCTTTGTATTAGCAATATGATCTCATTAGAATTAGTATGTATTTGCATGTAAAGTGTGGTTCTACCACACGTACAATTACTCACGTTTGCATGTATTGACAGCATCTAAAACGTAAATTATTTACGTATCAGCAACATACAAATGTTAATGAATCCTTATTTAATCTAATACTGAATTCATGGAATTATTTGGTTAATTCTGTTGTATTTATGATTCTGTTCTGTTGTATTTGTGATAAATTATATGTGTTCAATCACATTCATTGAACACAGGTGACTAATTTACTTAATTTAAAATTATATTTAATTCTGTTCAGTGCAATCTCATTTCAAAGAATTAGTTAAAGAATACACTTTAAAAACTTGAATAAAATTTCTGTAATTGTTTAACCATTACTTCATGTAATATCTATTTTGTTCGCTGTTGTAATGATTCATGTCTGTGTTCCTCTGTCTTGTCCCGTGTTCAGCAGTTCCCCATTATGTTGATTAGTCTCCCCAGGTGTTTCAGATTAACCACGCCCCCTTGTTATCTTGTTTAGCCTGTTTACATTTACATTTACATTTAGTCATTTAGCAGACGCTTTTATCCAAAGCGACTTACAAAGTAGGACTAGATTAAGCGAGTCATCATGAAGAGGCAAAAAACAAAAAGCAGCGCAAGAAGTGCTCAAGATACAAAGTTCAGGCATTATTCAGAGTAGCATAAGCCCGATAAGTGAGGTTTAGAGGGAAAGGGGAGGGTTTTTTTTTTTTTTTTTTTTATGTGGTTAAGTGCTCACGGAAGAGATGGGTTTTCAGATGTTTTTTGAAGGTTGTCAGGGATTCTGCATTCCGGATGAGGGTGGGGAGAGCGTTCCACCAGCATGGAACTGTGAATGAGAATGTTCTGGAAAGTGATTTTGTGGCTTTCTGGGATGGAACCACGAGACGTCGCTCGTTGGCCGATCGTAGGCTTCTGGTAGGGATGTAGACTCGTAGGAGTGAGTGAAAGTAGGAGGGAGCTGAGCCTGTGATAGATCTGTAAGCAAGCGTCAATGTCTTGAACTTGATGCGAGCAGTGAGAGGTAGCCAGTGCAGTGAGATGAACAGAGGAGTGACGTGGGCCCTCTTTGGCTCGTTGAAGACAAGACGAGCTGCAGCATTTTGGATCATCTGTAGGGGTTTAGTTGCACATGCTGGAAGTCCGGCCAGAAGAGCATTACAGTAGTCAAGCCTAGAAATGACCAGGGCCTGGACGAGAAGTTGTGTTGCATGCTCAGTTAGGAAAGGCCTGATCTTCCTGATGTTGTGCAGTGCAAACCTGCATGATCGAGCTGTCTTTGAAATGTGATCTGTGAAGGTCAGCTGGTCATCAAATGTTACTCCAAGATTTCTCACCGACCTTGATGGGGTGATTGATGATGAATCTAGCTGGATAGTGAAGTTGTGCTGTAGAGACGGATTGGCAGGGAGGACGAGAAGCTCAGTCTTTGCCAAGTTGAGCTGCAGGTGATGTTCCTTCATCCACGTCGAGATGTCCGCCAGGCAGCTTGAGATCCGTGCAGCTACTGTGGGGTCATCTGGTTGAAACGAGAGGAAGAGCTGTGTGTCATCAGCATAGCAGTGGTAGGAGAAGCCGTGTGCTTGTATGATGTGTCCCAGTGATGTGGTGTAGATGGAGAAGAGGAGGGGACCAAGAACTGAGCCCTGGGGAACCCCTGTGGTCAGTTGATGTGCTCTGGATACCTCGCCTCTCCATGCGACCTTGAAGGACCTACCTGTGAGATAGGACTCAAACCAGTGGAGTGAAGTTCCTGTGATGCCCAGTGATGAGAGGCACTCACAGGCAGAAGTCTGTTTGCCCTTGTATTTAAGCCCTGTCAGTCATTGTGAGTTCTTGGTTCTGTTGAGTGCTGTTGTTGGTTGTCCTGTCCTGAGTACTGTTCCCTAAATCTGTGTTTGTAAAGTCTAGAGTCTGTTGAATAAAGTACGCTGCATTTGGATCCTGCTTCCTCCTTGTCTCAGCCGCAGCGTAACAGCTGTAGTACACAAAAGGCATTATATCAACATACTATAAATCAAACAATGACTAAATACACCAAAAAACACAGAATCTTCAGAAAGCATGTGAGACCCAAATTCAAGCTTTTATTCAAGAATCTTAATTTCCATCCTTAGTTGCGACCATAAACGTCAAACCCGCACTCATTACAAATTTAAAATGTTCCACCATGAGAAGCTATATGATAAAGTTTTACACCAGTTATATCAAATGCTCATTGGCTCTCGTCTGCTATGTCACAGATTTTGACATGTCATGTTTTAGGTGAAGTTTGCATTTGAATGAGAGAGGCCCACATTCACTGTGTATATGGGAATATGTTTTTCAGTGATTAACAACTTTAATTGTTCTCTGTATCATATAAAACTATTGTATATGAGGACTGTGAATGCTACACATCTTAATTCGATTGACTTTGTACCACTTTTTAAATGTTTTGCAATAAATTAATTATTGTGATTACACTTGCCTGTTTGATACGTTTTTCTTTATAATATGTTTTTTTTTAAAGAAATGGTAATGGTTAGTTTTAAAGATAGGAGTAGGATTAGCGGCTCAAAAATAATTATTTAATGGTTACTAAAATGGCCATGTACATTTTCCTGCCCATTATATGAGTAAGGTTAAGGAATCTACAATATATCTATAAAAATGGCAAACTAAACTAAACTAAATTCTTATATTTTATAAGTGTTATTGCAGTGTTTTCAAAATGTTACACTAGGTAGCTTGTGATAACCAAACTTAAATAGCACACGACAAAACATATTCAGAATTGGGCTTAATATCAGAATCAGGCCGAGAAGTCTGTTGATACAGTGGTACTAAACTGAACTCATGCTGTGTTTGTTTTGATTGTTTCTTACATATTACATCTCATCATAGGGTTTCCCCTGTTCCCCTGTTCACCTTTAATCTATTTTAGATCAGCTCCCCGGTTAGATGTTTTTAACAAGCCACCATGTCCTGTCATTCACCCCTTTAAGGTCATTTGAGAATCATAAAACAGGCTCTCAGCTGGCTAAGAGAGAAAGACGAGGTGAGCGCTTATACCAGTGAGTGCAGATGGGTTGAAAATCCCCTTCCTCACTTTTGAGATGTGTCATAAAGCATGGTTTCCTTCTTGAATGGCAAATAAAAATAAAGCTGGGATCTTATTTTCCAGTTAAAAAGAATACATTTGTGTCCTTTGAATCAGGCACCGCAGTGATTTTTAGCAAATGGCCCCATATGCCCTCCCAGGCTCCTCCATTGGTATTGCCAGGCAATTGCAACCTGCCACACATATCAGAACAATGCTTTGAGAGCTAAGAGAGCACAGCAGGAATGCATTTAGAGCTGTGCAGGCTGGGGAATTGGGAGCTTCTTTTCTCCTCCTCTTTTTCTTTCTCTCTCTTTCTTTTTCTTGCTCGCTCTCTGATGCAGGTCGATGATGAATTCCGAATCAGCCTCTGTGAAGTGTGAAATTTCAGTATTATGTATCACGTACATGGACGATCTAAGCTTGTTTTGTTCAACAGCCAGTTGAAAACCCCATTGTTCTCGCATACAGAGGGACTATCATCTAGCATGTAAATATTACTCATCACATAAATTTGTCCTTCAGGAAGAGTTTTTAATGGCTCCATAAAACCAAAGAGCTCATGTTAATAATAATAAAATCCTTAGTATTCTGGCGCTAAGGGAATATAACAGTTCATAATATTTGTAAATCTGATTTGACCCTGCTATCCACCTTAGTTTTAACATAAGAGCGGGCATGGCCACTTGTAACTTGAATGTTCAAAGCTTCCGGTGAACCAAAAGTTACCTGTACCAAAACAGTTATGCTTTTTTATATTGCAAACTGATATTTGTTATCATCTTATTTTAATTTATCATCATAATCATAACAGTGTTTCCCCTAAGATTTTTTTCAGGGTAGACCCCCCCGAGACTACTAGTGTCGTGGAGCGGGCGTTAGATATGTGACATTTAACATTTAAAAATTGTGTGTATGTATATATATATATATATATATATATATATATATATATATATATATATATATATATATATATATATATGAAATTAAACAAACTTTTTGTCAGATGAAGTTCATGCATTCGAGTCCTCAATTACGCAAAAAACAGCGCGGGCGTCACACGTGCTTCTGTGTGTGTGAGAGGTAAATGAAACTGTGCGTCGTCTGCACCATTTATTCATACAGAACATGCAGAATTCGGGGGGTCGTCAATTTGGGGAGGCGAGCCACCCCCCTCCCCCCAAAAAAAAACAATGGGGGGAAACACTGCATAAACTATGCAAGCTTGTTTCCACCACTGAATAAAAAAGAAGTACTTGCGTAATATAAACTCACAACTACGTGTTATTAAGTCTGAATTTCAAGATATAAACTCGCAATTGGAGTTATAAAGTCTGAATTGCAAGATATAAATGCACAATTGCGAGTGATAAACTCATAATTGTGTGATATAAAGTCGCAATTGCGTGTTATAAAGTTTTTTTTTGTTTTTTCTCCTCAGAATTTGACTATAACTCGCAATTGTGAGTTTATTTCTCACAATTCTAAGAAAAGATGTCAGAATTGCAAGATAAAAAGTCACAAATATCTTTTAAATTGTTTTATTCTGTGGTGGAAGCAAGCTTCCATAATAAACACAATTCCATTTTCCATTTACTGCACTTTGTTATTCTTCTGGTTATTTAGACATGTGTAATCTAATGATTTGGAAGTCTCGCACATTTAAATACAATTTTAAATTTCTTACTTCCACATTGCAAAATAAGGTGGATACTGGGAATCATTTCCCATCTTATTACATTTATGTTTTTGGCAGATTTGGCAGATATACTTTCATTGCATTCAAGGTATACCTCTTTTCAATTCATGGATTCCCTGGCAATCAAACCCATGACATTTGTGTTGCTAACTCCCTGCTCTAGTACTTGAGCTACAGGAACACTTTAAAGTCTACAGCTTATAAAACTGAATATTGCAATTTTGCTTTTATTAATAGACAGACTCTTTAATGTTCTTTCGTAATGCCATGTAGTCAGCAGAGTCTTGCTCACGTAATCTCCTACACTCTTAGAAGAAAAGGTTCTATCAGGCGCTACGTATTTGGAACCCCTAAAAGGTTCTATATAGAACCCTTTTTAAGGGTTCAATCAAAAGAACCCTTTAGGGTTCTTTGTAACCAGGAAAAAGGTTCTATATGGAACCTTTTAGGGGTTCATTCATTATCATTTGTTTTGTCCTTTCCGGATTAAATATTTCATATTATTGACAAACATCAAGACCCTAAAATGTAAAAATGTAATTCACATAAAAAAGTCACCCATGAATACTGAAAAAAAGCACACCCAAAGTGAATAGAACTAGTAATTTATTTATATTAACAAAAATAATTACTATTACTGAAAGAATGCTACTGTATTTTCAAGTATTCAAGGCTTTAAATGTACAAATCAACATTAAAACATCAACCATTTAAAAAATATCTCATAAATAATGAAAATAGAGTTTCACCTACATCTACATATTACAAAATAAGTCCATAAAATGTACAAAATTACATTAATCTATCACCAGTGATGGGAATAACGGCGTTATAAATAAACGGCGTTACTAACGGCGTTATTTTTGTCAGTAACGAGTAATCAAACTAATTACTGTTTCCTCCGTTACAACGCCGTTGCCGTTACTGTCAATAAAAATGCGGCGTTACTATAACTGAGCTCACTGAAGCGGTTTTCATCCGAGTGGGCTCTCTCTGTGTGTGTGTTTATGAGGCGCCGGAATGGACAAAAGCGAGGCGAATGCCGCGAGCCAGCGCGCTCGACAGTGCGCGAGAGAGACCGAGTGTGTCCGAGAACGCGCTCGACAGTGCGCGAGAGAGACCGAGTGTGTCCGAGAACGCGCTCGACAGTGCGCGAGAGAGACCGAGTGTGTCCGAGAACGCGCTCGACAGTGCGCGAGAGAGACCGAATGTGTCCGAGCAACGAGCATAAATACTTTATTTATAAATAAATTACACATTTCAGCATTATAATAATCTCTGTAGCATATTGGTATCATATGCAATGTTTTAATTAGTTTATATAGCCTAACATAAACTCCAAAATAACCTGCAGGGAACGTTCAAACATGGCTATTTGTTTGACCGGTTGTTGTGCGGCAAACACGACTAGAATTTGGCTAACCTCTGATGATGACGTTCTCTGTAGGTTATAAAAATAAAGCCCCAAAAGATTATAAAGATTATATTTTATTATTATTATTTATGTTGGTACATTGTTCAGTATTATATTGAGAGCACTTTTTGTTAAACTTAATATTGTGAGGAAGAAAATACTTCAAGTAGGCAATACAGTCTACCAGTTGTAAAGGTGTGTGATTTTATCATTTTAATGATATGCACTAGTGTATGTGTATGTAGGCTATATTTTCTATTACTATTTATTTATTTATGGTACATTTCTTAAGAAGCACGTTCTATTTAGTGTCCATTTAATTCATTTAACATTTCATATTGGGGGTATCCAAGAAATTTCTTATATTTAAACTTTTTTTTTTTTTTTTTAAGTAACGCAATAGTTACTTTCCCTGGTAATTAGTTACTTTTGTAATGATGTAATTCAGTTACTAACGCAGTTACTTCTTGTGAGAAGTAACTAGTAACTATAACTTATTACTTTTTTAAAGTAACTTACCCAACACTGTCTATCACTAATAAATAATGCAATCAATCGCCTCATATTTACAAATGTTTTCATGACATATCAAAGTATTATGATAATTGATTATGCATTTTGAGCACTGGGACAGACAGTTTTTTTTTTTTGGCTGCTGGAGAGTTTAAACAGGTAGTGCTCAACAAAATTCATTGTGTGAGTGATGTGCTTGGGGTATTCCACACTGAATACGAAATAAGTAGCAAAGAGGCACTCCATTGCCTCCATCACTGGTTGATGGTTTGGAGCCATTTGCAGACATCATCTGTAATCTTGAAAAGGAAAACAGAAAGTTACTATTAATTTCACATCATGTACATGTCACTACTTTATTAACCTCTTAGTCTACCATGAAAAAAAGTAAAGTTGTATTCTGTAAATGTAAATATTAAAGTAAATTAGTGTATATTAGTGGAATTTCTAAATAATTTATTGATTTTTCATATAAAATCGCCTAAAACTTTAAAATGAACAATCATGATGCGTATGTAAATTTCTCAAAAACAAATCTTCTACAAAAAGCATTAAACAAATTTGTATTTGAACAGGCAATTTAAAAATGTTGCTGAGGGAAAAAGGCTCCAGCCTCCCCACAACCCTAAAGAGGAAAAGTGATTTAGGGAATTAATGGATGAAGGGGGATAAGAACATGTGAATAGACCCTAATTCTACAGTCTACAAGCAAGTGCATTCCAAGTAAAGATACAGTGTCAATTTAATACACTTGTTATCAAGGCTGATTAATTGTAGTTAAAGGGATAGTTCACTTTAAAATGAAAATTCTGTCATCATTTACTCACCAAGTTGTTTCAAACCTGTATGAATTTCTTTCTTCTGCTGAACACAAGGGAAGATATTTTGAAGAATGTCAGTAACCAAACAGTTAACTGGAACCATTGACTTTCACCATTTTTTTTTTTTTCTACTATGGAAGTCAATGGTTCCAGTTAACTGTTTGGTTACTGACATTCTTCAAAATATCTTCCCTATTTATAGGCTCTGTTTTAGTGTAAATCCGCTGTAGAAACATTGACAACTTCATTACTAATGGGTTTAAAGCTTATAACAAGTAAATTACTTAAACAAATCGATGTATTTCTCTGACTTACCACAACAATATTTCCGTCAGACCGTCAATTTAAATCAGCAGACGGGGATCAGTCTCTTCTCGACCGTTGGAATTCAAAAACGTGACGTGCACTGCACTGCACTCGCGAGACAGCGCTGCGTGAATATGCTCGCGCAAATAAAAATTAAAATTAATTAAAATTAATGAAAATAATGAGTTTATTACTTCTTTTTGTTTATGTTTGCTGTTCAACAGATAAAACATTTAAATCCATAATGCAAAATTGTTTAGTTGTGGTACAATAATTTCACATAAATGACAAAGAATGAAATGAAAGAGCAGCAAACAAGGCTAAGACAAGACAAAAGCCTATTCAGCTATAAATGGCTTAGAATGAGCCCTTATGTATGTTTTTGTACTGAGTAATTTCTTGTTATGATGATGATGATGATGATGATGACGATAAGGTCAATATAGGGGTGTCCGATATAGCTAAATCGTCTGTGATAATATCTTATTTTTTGTTTTAACGATGTGCACTTTAACATTATCAAGTATATTTCAAAAACTAAACAAATCGTGCCTACAGAGTGCACGCATCTAGGCTAATGTAAAGTTACATGATGAAGTCTAGCTATACTAGTGCGCGTGTGCATTTTGAGTGCGTTCTTTCACTGCATTATTCAGTGTATTCAAATGCATTTATGAATGCATGTGAATGATCACAAAATTCAAGATATGGGGGTTAGAAAATGTATATATTTATATAATTTTATGTAGTTAATCAATATCACACGAAGAGTGCCATTTCAGTTTTTCTCCAAAAATCAGCATGATTAAAATGTGATATTAAGTTACTACAACAGTTTAATAAACAATAATTTAATTACAACTACAAAATGTTGCAGAATAATGTAATATATGAATGAATAGCCTAAAGAACCTTTGTGCCAAAAGGGTTCTTTCTTGTCATTATAGAACCTTTTTAGCATAAAAGGTTCTTTGGAGTTGAGTAAAGAACCCTATGGTTCTATATAGAACCCCAGTGAACCCTTTTTTCTAAGAGTGTATACTTGGAGATTTCCCATCACTCAGAATGTCTTACCAGTGATTCTGCTGTGACTTGGTGTTGACACAGGCCGATATAGAAGCCTGATACTGCAGCACTATCAAATTCATTTGTCTTTCAGAGCAGGGAACACAGCAAGTGTTAGACTCAGATTTAGTCCTGCTGATGAGAAGCTTCCAAGCTGAGTAAAGGTAAGGGAACATGGGCAGCCTCACATTTACGCCTTCCTCTCACTCAGTGTAATGGAAGAACACTTACCACTGTGCTGAGCTCTCTGCTCTTATGGAAGCAGGGGCTGAACAGCTTTTCTGCACATTAAAGATACAAGTGCTCAGCAGGTGTCATGCTTCAGGAGTGATAATATTCTACTTACTAATGTATTATTGCTCCGTGCCGCGCCATGTGTTTGTGTATCATGTGACGGCATTAACTGCTTCAATGAAAGGTCTCAGGAACTCTACTTTCTTTTATTTTGACATTTCACAAACTTCATTGACATTTCTACCTTGTTGAAGGAAGCCTTATTAATCTGATAATTCCAGCTCTAAAATCTGATTGGATGAACCATGTTCAAAGTATACTGAACACACACCTGTACCACTTCAGTTGAATTCTTATGAATGTACCAAGTTGATAGACATGTGGCTTGGCGACATTTAACAGTTAGGTCTATTGACTCTATTACTTGGCATAAGAATTGTTTTTGATTGTTCTGAATGTAACAAATTACGTTGTGGAAAAAAGCTGCTGATTTTTTGGGTTATTTGTGTATATGAACTATACTAAATAATTGGGATCTCAAATCGATTAACTAGCAGAAGTTATTACTCCACCACCTGCATGTGACATCATTAATGACAGTCCTATATTGTTGAATCAAAGTGGTTTAATTGACAAAGGTACAGCCATGTAATGCATCCTACTCCGGTGGTTAAGCAGTGAGTTACATCTTTGTACAGGAAACACACTGGGCAATGCTGTTTTGAGAAAACTCTTGCTATTTTTATCTGCTATATTTGAAATATAGGTGTTCATCACTGAAATCACCAGTCAAGAAAGATGCCAATATCGGGTAAATCTTGACCTACGATGTAACAAAAAGTGGAAGACTTGGGAGGTCATATCAGACAATGGAGATTAGCAATGCAAATGTCCTCTATTTAACACACTTCTCCTTGCTCTGCCTTGAATCTCAATGAAAGCAAATGATAGCTCGCTACTGATTCAAGCATGCTAAGTGGACTTGTAAATATTGTGTTTTTTTGTTCAGTGCGTGCCACCAATAAGTGAACAATTTGAATATTGTACATTCAAGTCTTTATTCCTGTGTTTTTATGCAGGATGCCTCCAAGTCCTTGTTCTGACGTTAAAGTTAATGTCACGTTTTATGCACCAACTGCATATGTTTATTTTCAGTGTAGATGCAAATCTTCTTTATAGTGGTGTGCGATACATATTGTCTACGATAATATTGTGATTGTTGTTTTAACAATGTGCGATCGAGTATATCCCTCACTTTACAAAAACACATATAGAGAGTGTGTGCATACTACATGATGAGAGTTAACACTAGTGCACTTGAACATTTAGTGCATGCTTTCACTGCATGATTTAGTCTATTAAAATGCATTTAGAATGCCCTCAAAGTTTAAGATAAACATTTTATATAGTTAATCAATATCATACGAAGAGTGCCATTTTTTTTTACTCCAAATATCAGCATAATTACAAATGTGATATTGATTTTATATAACAGTTCAATAAAAAGAAGTTAATATAAGTGACTTACATTTTAGACAAAATATTGCTTGTTTTTGCTCTATTTCGTCAATGAAAATAGTTCCAATCAAAGCCACAGGACTTTTTTGCGTCTCTGAGCAACACTGTGTGTTTCGTTACTGAATAAACGAATCGTTTGAATAAATTATTCAATGACTCACTCAATAAGTCAAATGCTTTGTTCCTGAATGAATCAGCCGTTTGAATGAATCGGTTGAAACTTAATGACTCACTCATTAACAGTGACTTGCTGCCACCTATTGGTGGTTTTAATTTCACATTTAAAGGATCTTTTATTTTTTTTAAATCATTTCTAATATCAGTATTCAATGTTTTATGTTTAAAACAGTATTTATGCATTTGTAACTGCAGGTTAAATGCATTCATGTCCCCTCTGAGCTGCAATAAACAGTCGCAATGCATCTATGCAAGTGTTTCCTCTGCATTGCGAGTTTTGTTGATACTGATTTCATTTGACTGATGTCAGCCCTATTGTGTCTTATACTAATTAAACGTATTGATTAAATGTAAGAACCAGACACAGCAGATGATGCAAGCATTTATTTAACAGGTTTAACAAATATAATGTCTTGTCAATATCGCACAGCCCTGATTTTTTCATTAATTTCCACCACCAGCTGTTTAGAAACTAGAACTCAAGCTTTGGCAGGGTGGAGCAGTAATGTGTAATTCAGGACGCACATACAGTATCTGTAAAGTACACCTATATGTCAAAGACAGAAATGCAGCTTGTACAGTCACCTCACATCCTCCCTCCTGTCTGTCTGTTCCCATTGTTTTTCTGAGCTGCACTCAGGCTGTAGTGTGTCTTTTCAAGTGTGTGTGTTTTTTTTTTTTTTTTTTTTTTTTCATTAGCTTTGTAAGCTGTAGTCTCATCCAATCAGGGAATGAAAGCTGGAGTACTGCGCTCTTTCTGTTGTTATCAACAGATCTGTATTCATTTCACACCTGCCAAAACACTTTCTCTTTTTTATTTATTTACTTCTTTTCTGTATCCTTTCTCTTTGTGCACACAACATGGGAGTAGAGTATTATCTGGATGTGTGTGTGTGTGTGTGTGTTTTTGTGTTGTACATATGAAAGCACGCTACAGTTAGCGGTCAGTGTGGGTTTGTTGTATTATTTTGAGTTGCTGGTAAAAATATATAAAAAATTATGATGGTGTTCTGGACAGCAGCCATTATAAAGTATAATAGCTCTCCTGGTAGGAAAGTGTTGCGGTGGTTTAATGGAAGGCAGAGGGCGTAAACAGGTGTGTGGTGTGTTTACTAAGCTGCTGTAATGGCACGGTCATTATGATAATGGTCCGGGATGGATGTCATAGATCTGGGTTGTCCCTCGCTTGTGTGTTTGTCTTGTGAGAGGCCAGGTGTGGGCCATTACTGGACTGTATTGCAGGACGTTGCTGCAGGCCTAGTCAGAACAAGGCTTCTTTGGGCCACATTCAGCATAAAGTGTGCTCTACTTTGCAAGTGACCAATATATTATTAATAATTTTATATACATTTAAAATGTATTTTATTCCTATATGATTGCAAGGCTAAATCTCCACTCATCAGTGTCACATGATCCTTCAGAAATCATTCTAATATGCTTGATGCTCAAGAAACATTTCTTAATGTTATCACTGTAGAAAACAGTAGTGCTGCTTAATAATTTAAGTTAAATCCAGTGAATCACTTAAGTAAATCATTTCAGCACTTTTAACATTTTCCCCTACCATGCAGCTTATGTCTCTGTAAGCATTCAAAATTAGCACAGTTCACCTCAGTTAGTCACTGTTGCGAGCAGGACAAGGCCGAGGGCCGTGGGAGAGCGACGCGAGGCCGGTGGCGTGATTGATGATGAGCGACACCTGCGATACGCATCGTTCTCGTATCTCTCACGGAGGAGTGGAAGTATAAAAGGAGGAGCAACGACAGTAAAGCCTCTCGATCTTCACTGTCGTCGCTCATCATTAATCAAGCCACCAGCCTCGTGCCGTTCTCCCATGGCCCTCGGCCTCGTCCTGCTCGCCACAGTCACCTTCGCTTATTATTATTATTATTTATTTATTTATTGTATAACCAGTGGCGATACAGATTACCAATGTATATTTACTGCAGTCCATTTTATATTTGTCGTAACAGGTTGAAGTATTGTTTTTTCTAAGGGACTATTCACACAGAATGCATTTTTCCATCCCACTACACTACTTTTCCATTGTTTTTCAAGGTAAACGCATGCTAGACAGATGTCTTTAACCGTTGCGCTCACGTCTCGCATCTTTTTCAGTGTCTCGCGTATGACGCGTCATTCTAAAAATGCGACGCTTAAGTTAAAAGGAGTTTGACTCTTAAAAAATGTGTCTCTAGACCTTGCGCTTTTTTTCTGTTTTTCCACTGACCTGCTTTTCACGTTTCTAAACGCATTCTGTGTAAACCAGTCCTAAGAAAAGTGTTAAATTGTAAAAATCTCAAATCAATGGTCAGGAAATTAGCAAGACTGACACAAATACTGTATATAAAGTAACTTGGCATGGAATAGCCTTCTCACTTGTTTTCTTTAAATGTTTAAGCTGTGTGGGTAAACTTTTAGACATCTTTTTGCAGGAAGAAGAGTCAGTGTTGTTCCACTCAATGTTGATGGCTTCAAACAGTTCATGAGTATCCCAGTTTGAGTTTAATGTGAGACAAAACATTCGCTATAGAGTTCAAATCGGGACTCATGATCAAACATGAGCGTGATGGACTTGTTCTCAAGCCACTTCTTGGTTGTCTTTGCAATTTGGGCAGAAGGATTTTCTTGTTGAAAAATAACATCTGATCATTCCTCTTTAGATAAAAACTTTTAATTTGTGGGAAGCAAGCCATTCCGCAAAATTCTCCTGTATTCCAAAGCATTAAATTACTTTTCACAGAGAAGTAGCTCACCAATGCCAGCAGCTAGCAAGGCTCTCCACACAATGACACCTCTTCCTCCATGCTTCGCTGTGTTAGAGACACATTTATTATTATACTGTATTATTCAGCAGATTTTCGAAGACACCTCTCTAGAGTAGTGGTTCTCAAACCTGTCTTGGAGTACCACCAGCCCTGCACATTTTGTATGTCTCCCTATATCTGACACACCCATTTCAGGTCTTGCAGTGTTTACTAATGAGCTCATGAGCTGAATCAGGTGTGATAGATGAGGGAGCCATACAACATGTGCAGGGCTGGTGGTACTCCAGGAGAGGTTTGAGAACCACTGCTCTAGAGCATCACCATGTAACTTCGTGTTTCATTGTGATTCATCACTACACACACAACTTCCATTCTTCCATTCATTCTGTCTTTGACAGCAATGGCTTTTTAAGGAGTGCGTTAAATTATGCTTAAATTTTGCTGATTTGCTGATTGTACATCACACATCCCAGTTGTTATTATAACTATTATTAATGTATTTCTCTCAAATTTATTGTGCAAAGATTCCCACAGATTTCCAGATGTGGTTTACCTAATCAAATATATTATAGTTTACCATTTAACTTAAAATGGTATGTGTCAACCATTTCTG
This sequence comes from Abramis brama, assembly GCF_963993115.1. Classification (NCBI taxonomy): domain Eukaryota; kingdom Metazoa; phylum Chordata; class Actinopteri; order Cypriniformes; family Leuciscidae; genus Abramis; species Abramis brama. Next base: position 7,510,218 of record NC_139986.1, on the reverse strand, counting down.
TAATGCATCTGACTTTAAGCAATATGTAATTGCTTAAAGATGTTACTTTCCCTATGATTTTGGGTGCTATTTTTCAGGTACCGATTGTGGTGTCATTTATCTGTTGACTCAATATTAACAAAAGAAAAAGCAAATCAAAACAAAAATAATCAGCCCATATGTTAGCATGCACCTGCCATTTAGGTGCTTTTGTGTGTGCACATGTAAGCATCAATCAGAAATATTTCTGATAAATTAAAGGGATATTTCACCACTGGAAAGATGAATGTGTATTTAAATTGGGTCATTTATGTAGTAGAAATGTGAAATTATTTTAGAAGTTGGTGCCTTCTAGACTGAGAAAAGCCAGAAAATGTATTTTTGCCTCATGTGGATGAAAGACAACAACTCCCAGAAAAACATGCGGTTGAAACATGCGGTTTTTGCATCATCGGAGGTTTTTTTCCAATACAGAAATCTCTCGTCTCAGGGGGACATGAGGGAGGGAAGCATGGTCATTCCAAAATACTACTGGGTTTCTACTGTTGTGAACTTAGAATCGAAAGACCAGGAGACTTGGTTGTTTCTTCAGCAGGTTTCTTTATTGAGGACACGAGCTGTCGGCAGCTGCAGTCACCAAGCCTGACGTGAATGTTCTCTTACAGTTTATATACATTTAGGGGCAGGAACCGAAAAAGACAGGTTTAGGAACCGGTTTTAGACTGAGAGCATTGCCCACCCTAATCCACTTAGCATATCTATTCAAACACTGAGACCCGAGTACAGGACTGGCTGGACTTTCTTGCTAAAACACAAACTCCAAGAGTTTCAGTAAAACAGGACTGACCAGAGTCTTTTGCTTATAAAACTCTGATAATCATAATTTATACCTAACCTTAACATGCTAAATTCAATGTAAACCTAAATTAAACATTTTAACAAATTTGCATTCCCACACTACTGATACAAAGCTTAATGATAATCGGTGAAGCATCCCTTTAATGTGTCTCATTAAGACGCAGAGTGCATTGTCGCATGCATTGACGCATTGTGGGTAAAATATACCCAGCTGTTATTGTCACTAGGATTGCATATGTGAAGTAAGGCAGCAGGGATCCAGACTTAACTTTTTTTTACTAGGAGCGCTGTAGACCCTGACTGAAAATGTTAGGAGCGCAAGCAGAAAAATTAGGGGCACACCTTAAATCAGCTTGCAATGCAATTATTCAAATTTCCCCCAAAATAACTGTAATACTGACAAATTCTTTAATAATAAATAGACTTAACGTACAGATATTACAATGTGCAGTTTTATTTGAAGTTCACAGGGCTCCAGACTAACATTTGAGGGCAGCAGCACTGGAGCCACTGAGTTCTACAAAAAATATCTGGTAGCACTGGGGCTGACAAAAGCACTAAGCTTAATTTAGGGTGTAGATGAAATTAACTTTATTATCATTCATAATGTCTTAATATTAATTAAAAATCAAAACGAGTGAAACAATTTATATTAGGGAGTGAAAATAGCCAATAAGCATCCTACTGTTTACAATGGTAATTTTTTTTTTTTTTTTTTTTTTTTTTTTTTAAATAACAGTTTTCCTACATCTTAATTTTTTTTTAGTTTTAGGACAGTCTTTGAAGGATGAACAAAAAATGTGTTGGTCATCACATTAAAAATAACATTTATATATGATATTATAGTTTTGAAGTGCTGGAAAAAGATGTGTAGTACTTGTAAGCATTTGACTATTTCTGTCACAATACCATAGTTATGGTTAGAGTTACTACATTAGCCTAAATCCATGGTGAATGTTGCTGATTTGTGGACTGAAAGCCTTCTATAAGTGTTTTTCCTAGTTTCCACGTCAGCACTGTTTGATCTGATATCTATGGTTTAGAACAGAGAACTCTGCGCCTAATTGGGATGTTTCTCACTGGATCTCGCAGCGATGATGTTATTAATTCTGAGGCGAATTCAATGGATTTCTTCACTGTATCTCCAGAGTCTGGATCTCCTAGTAACAGTGTCGCATGATCGAGATCGGCCCGCGACTGGCAAGTTCGGGGCGCTGCGCTGTCTATTATTGGTCCGAACTAATAACCGGTCTGTGAAACGTAAATACATATTTGGTCACACCGGCAGGAAAAATGGTCGCGGTCTGGAGCCCTGGGCAGGGTGAAAGGTGCCGTTGGTGGTTAGTGCTGTAATGATGTGTCTCTATTCACATGAGACTCAGTTGCTATGTCTGCATACCGGAAAGGAAGAGTCTGTCTGTGTGACCCTAGAGAGGAAGAGAGAAACAGAGAGAGAAAGAGAGAAAGGGACTTTAATGAGTCCTTGTAATGGGTGTCCCAGTAAACAGGCTCTGGCTACTGTTATCTCCAGGCTAATGATGTCTGGCGCGCTATTCAATTAGGACAGGAACAAGGTCACTAACAGCTCAGGCCTTAAAGAGTTTAATGCCGCCCTCGCCACTAGACTTCCACTTCATTAGTCTGAGTTGAGTCCAATAAACATGTCAGCCGCTGGAACACAGGCCACAGCCGCATGCTACTTTCAAGTCTATTTGCATGCATTCTGCTATGAAGTTCAAATGCTCTGTGTCTACTAACTGTCTGCTTGTTGTGAATCTTGTGTTTTGGCGACATCTGTATGAGCGGGTCTGTTCTCTGCTTTTTTGAACGTTTTGATTTATTGAGTTTATTGTCTGTCATTCACACTTGATTCATCGCCTGTTTGAAATGGCTCCTCTTATGCTTAAATTTATGTTTTCATGTGAAGGAACTTCCAATAATTGATCAAATTTGTTTCAGTTAGAGCTACTGCTAAATATTTATTGAGAAAATTTGCACTGTTTGATGCTTAACATCAATTAATTAATCTCAAATTTGAAAAAAAAAAAAAAAATGCTTTTCTTTACTCCACATAGATATTATGCACAACACATGAACCAAATACAAATGATGTATGTGTTTTTTTGGCCTTTAGAAATTAAAACGCCCTCAAGCTTTTCAGAACTTCAAACTTTATTTAACCAATAAATCTTCCTCTGTTGCTGGAAGAAAAAAAAGTCAAATGTTCAAAAGTTCAGGGTCAGTATGATTTATTTGTATTTTTCTGTAAGAAATTAATACTTTTATTCGGCTAAGATGCATTACATTAATCAAAAGTGGCAGTAAAGACTTTTATTAGTTACAAAACAAATTTACATTTTAAATAAATGCTGTACTTTCAAACTTTCTATTTATGAAGGAATCCTGAAAAATAAAATATCACGGTTTGAACAAAAAGTATTAGCAGCAACTGTTTTCAACATTGATAATAATAATAAATGTTTCAGGAACAACAAATCAGCATCTTAGAAGGAATTCTGAAGGATCATGTGACACTGAAGACTGGAGTTATTCAATCACAGGAATAAATTACCTTTTATTATATTGAAATAGAAAAGGTTTTAATCAAATCGAATCAAATAAATGCAGCTTTGATGAGCATTACCAGCCCCAAACTTTTGAACAATAGTGTATGTCACACTAAATGACACCTTTTTACACAGATGTTGGCAGAATTTGTTTTAGGCCAACAGCAGTTTCCCAGGAGGTGCTGCTCACTGGCACACAACTGTCCTTGACTAACCTCCCATTTGCATTCATCGACTCACATGCTTTCTCTCTCTTTTTCCGTCTCTTTCTGTAGGAGCTGGTGGGAAGTAACCCTCCGCAGAGGAACTGGAAGGGAATAGCGATTGCACTGCTTGTTATTCTGGTCATCTGCTCTCTGATCGTCACCTCTGTCATTTTGCTGACTCCAGGTAAGGAGCCTGGGAGCAAAGGGCCCGGGGCCACGAGCCTCTAGGCCATAGCGCGCACACACACACACATAATGCTGTTAACAAACCAGAATGTTTCAAATGTCTACATACAGGTGCACAATCCTATTACAGACACAGCCTTTCATGTTACTGCATCCTGCCAGAACACCTTGAATTTTTTTCCAAAACATATTGGCTTGTACTTGGAAGTTTCAATTGGGACTGGTTCTGGACACATTCAATGCGGCTGAACAACACAAATATAAAGTATATAGTAATGGGCTTCAGACTGCAACTGAATTGGTCACAAACAGTTTTTGGGCTTGAAATTTTGTTATTGCTCTTCACTCCTTTTAAAAGTAATATTATTACTTTACATATTAATTCCTGGCAACAGTAATTCGTTACACTACAAGTTAAAGGGTGTAGCCAGTTTGATCTAATATTTGATGATTTTTAAAATGTTGGAGATTTAAGTAGCAAATGAGATTCGCCAAAATGATTAAATATATTTTGAGACAAAGGTCTTCTTAATGATTTTCATTCAGTTTTGTTCAAGGTAATTTAAGTTTTTCAATAACGGAAGAATTTGTAAAAGTATGGTATTTGGGGTAAAAGGCTCTCCTGCTGTTAGGGCAAAATACACAATAATTAACATAATAAATTACATAAATAATAAACAGCTGGCTGACTTTTCCGTTTGCTGACATGACATTGTAAGATTCAGATGTTAAATATCATATATTAAGATGGGTGCCCACCTTAGAGATAATCACCATATGTGTAATGAAACTATCAAATTAAAAAAAAAAAACGATATTAATAATATCATATAATAAAATACAATTTATTGTTACTATTGCAAATCTATATTAAATTATTATGGGGTCTCCTTCAATGCTTTCAGAATGTTTAGTTTTTAAAATAATTTTGTTACTGTAATTTAAAAAACAAAAATCTTCTCTGCCATTGAAATAGTACTAAAAGAAGCATCCAAACAGTAAAGAACAGGATTAAGCTCTCAGCAGTGGAGGAAGAACCATATTTAAGTGCAGTTTATACGTGGCCAGTGAAGCCTGTTACTGGGCAATATAAATCTCTGTATTCCCTTGCTCTGAAAGCCATTAAAATCTCCCAGCCGTGCTTTAATTAGTGTGCTGTGAATGCTGGTTTGCCTACATTAAACTAGCAGATTCAGTCTTTGAGAAACTAATTGAGTAGTTTTGTCTGTAGTTTTGTGTTATTTCATACATTTACATATTTCTCTAATAATAAGCTCAGTGTACAATATTTTAATGGGAGGCACATATTGAGATGAGACACTGATTGGTTTTCTGCTTTTGAGCGTGTGTGTGTGTGTGCTCTTATGTATATAGTTTATGAGGACACAAATGTGTGTAATGACATGGCTATACAACATAAACATGGTTTACCAAATGGGTCTTAAAACAAATGACTTAAAACAATAAAAAAAAATGCAGAAAGTTTTCTGTGATGGGTAGGTTTAGGGGTGGGGTTAGTGTAGGGGGATAGAATATACAGTTTGTACAGTATAAAAAACATTATGCCTATGGAGAGTTCCTGTAAACCACATATACAAGTATGTGCATGTTGACATCCTCTTCTGTCCATTTGGACACCTTGTCATGCTGCAGTCTTTCACTTCACGTCTGTGCTCTATCTAAACTGGACCAGGTGATGGTTCAGGCAGTCAGGCTAATAGAGCAGAGAGAATGAGCACTGGCCGTAGAGACCGAGCAGGTGGCATTTCTAGCTTGAGTCCTGACGCCACTCCAAAACTACAGGACATTGTACAGGTCTCAAAGATCTCTACAGACTTCTGCCTGTAAACCAGGTCACTTACATAAGTGCACCTGATTTATCCAAGGCACATTGCAAATAATCCTATTCTTGACGTCAAAATGACACCATCTGCCCATTTTACTTATACGCAATGTGACATTTCACATTCGAGTCAAATAGAATGTTTAATGACAAAAACATGTAGGGTGTGATTTTATGTATCAGTAATTGATTGGATCATGAGAAGTGGTCTCTACATGTTGATGATTAGATTGGGGAGAGTTTAAAAAAGCAAGAGGAAATGGCGACTTTAGCTAAATCTCTGTCAGTTTTTCCCCTCGGATTTTTTTTTCTCTGGGGGGGTAGACCCCCCGAAACTACTTGTCAAAGAAGACATGTTTTTGAAGACAAATATCCAAAAATCTCAAAATTGACCAGTAAAAAAAAAAACCCGTTGTTTTTGCCTGCCGTGTCTCGCCTTAACAATCATAAAGTATAAATACCGGGTATCTCTCGATCTAGTTCAGTATTCTCAACCACAATCATGGGGAAGTCTGCTGACTTGACAGTTGTCCAGAAGACAATCATTGACACCACAAAAGGTCATGGCTGAAAGGGCTAGCTGTTCGCAGAGCGCTGTATGAAGCATGCTCATGGAAAGTTGACTGGAAAGAAAAATTCAAGAACTTGGGATAGCTTCACAAGGAGTGGACTGAAGCTGGAGTCAGTGCATCAAGAGCCAGCACGCACAGACGTCTTCTGGAAATGGGCTTCAGCTGTCACATACCTAGTACCAAGCCACTCCTGAACCAGAGACAACGTCAGAAGCGTCTAAAGAGAAAAAGAAAAAAGAGCTGGACTGTAGCTCAGTGGTCTAAAGTCTTCATTTCAGATGAAAGTAAATTTTGCATTTAATTTGGTAATCAAGGTCCCAGAGTCTGGAGGAAGAGTGAATCCAACTTGCTTGAAGTTTCCACAGTCAGTGATGATTTGAGGTGTCATGTCATCTGCTAGTGTTGGTTTCATCAAATCCTAAGTCAACGCAGTCGTCTACCAGGAGATTTTAGAGTACTTCATGCTTCCATCTGTTGACAAGCTTCATGGAGATGCCGATTTCCTTTTCCAGCAGGATTTAGCACTTGCCCACAGTGCCAAAATAACTACTGACGGATTTGCTCGCCATGATATTATTGTGCTTGATTGGCCAGCCAACTCGTCTGACCTGAATCCCATTGAGAATCTATGGGGTATTGTCAAGAAGAAGATGAGAAAAAAATGACCCAACAATACAGATGAGCTGAAAGCTGCTTTCACAGCAACCTCGGCTTCAATAACGCCTCAGCAGTGCCACAGGCTGATCGCCTCGATGCCACGCATCATTGATGCAGTAATTCATGCTAAAGGAGCCCCAACCAAGTATTGAGTGCATAAATGAATATATACTTTTCAGAACTTGAATTCTTTCTGTATTGTAAATGCTTTTTTGATTTATCATAGGAAATATTCTAATAATTTATATATATATATATATATATATATATATATATATATACAGTGAGGAAAATAAGTATTTGAACACCCTGCTATTTTGCAAGTTCTCCCACTTGGAAATCATGGAGGGGTCTGAAATTGTCATCGTAGGTGCATGTCCACTGTGAGAGACATAATCTAAAAAAAAAAATCCAGAAATCACAATATATGATTTTTTAACAATTTATTTGTATGATACAGCTGCAAATAAGTATTTGAACACCTGTCTATCAGCTAGAATTCTGACCCTCAAAGACCTGTTAGTCTGCCTTTAAAATGTCCACCTCCACTCCATTTATTATTCTAAATTAGATGCACCTGTTTGAGGTCGTTAGCTGCATAAAGACACCTGTCCACCCCATACAATCAGTAAGAATCCAACTACTAACATGGCCAAGACCAAAGAGCTGTCCAAAGACACTAGAGACAAAATTGTACACCTCCACAAGGCTGGAAAGGGCTACGGGGAAATTGCCAAGCAGCTTGGTGAAAAAAGGTCCACTGTTGGAGCAATCATTAGAAAATGGAAGAAGCTAAACATGACTGTCAATCTCCCTCGGACTGGGGCTCCATGCAAGATCTCACCTCGTGGGGTCTCAATGATCCTAAGAAAGGTGAGAAATCAGCCCAGAACTACACGGGAGGAGCTGGTCAATGACCTGAAAAGAGCTGGGACCACCGTTTCCAAGGTTACTGTTGGTAATACACTAAGACATCATGGTTTGAAATCATGCATGGCACGGAAGGTTCCCCTGCTTAAACCAGCACATGTCAAGGCCCGTCTTAAGTTTGCCAATGACCATTTGGATGATCCAGAGGAGTCATGGGAGAAAGTCATGTGGTCAGATGAGACCAAAATATAACTTTTTGGTCATAATTCCACTAAACGTGTTTGGAGGAAGAAGAATGATGAGTACCATCCCAAGAACACCATCCCTACTGTGAAGCATGGGGGTGGTAGCATCATGCTTTGGGTGTGTTTTTCTGCACATGGGACAGGGCGACTGCACTGTATTAAGGAGAGGATGACCGGGGCCATGTATTGTGAGATTTTGGGGAACAACCTCCTTCCCTCAGTTAGAGCATTGAAGATGGGTCGAGGCTGGGTCTTCCAACATGACAATGACCCGAAGCACACAGCCAGGATAACCAAGGAGTGGCTCTGTAAGAAGCATATCAAGGTTCTGGCGTGGCCTAGCCAGTCTCCAGACCTAAACCCAATAGAGAATCTTTGGAGGGAGCTCAAACTCCGTGTTTCTCAGCGATAGCCCAGAAACCTGACTGATCTAGAGAAGATCTGTGTGGAGGAGTGGGCCAAAATCCCTCCTGCAGTGTGTGCAAACCTGGTGAAAAACTACAGGAAACGTTTGACCTCTGTAATTGCAAACAAAGGCTACTGTACAAAATATTAACATTGATTTTCTCAGGTGTTCAAATACTTATTTGCAGCTGTATCATACAAATAAATAGTTAAAAAATCATACATTGTGATTTCTGATTTTTTTTTTTTAGATTATGTCTCTCACAGTGGACATGCACCTACGATGACAATTTCAGACTCCTCCATGATTTCTAAGTGGGAGAACTTGCAAAATAGCAGGGTGTTCAAATACTTATTTTCCTCACTGTATATATATATATATATATATATATATATATATATATATATATATATATATATATATATATATATATATATATATGTATGTGTATATGTATATTTGCTTTAGAGATGGAAAAAGTTTTTAAAACTCTTTTTCTCTCTTTGAATTAATGTGCATGATAAATCATACAGAAGACCAGGCAACATTATTAAGACAGTTAATATGGCCATTTATGATATACATTTTTGTTTTATTCAGCAAGGATGCATTAAGTTGATCAAAAAGTACAGTGAATGTGTTTATACATTTATACAAAAGGTTATATTTTGAATAAAAGTGGTTATTCAAGCTTTCTGTTCATAAAAAAAAAAAAATCCAGAAAAAAATAATCCACACTTCCCACACTTCATTAAGCAGCACAACCATTTCTAACAGTGATTATAATACATGTTTCTTGAGCAGCAAATCAGCAGAATTATTTCTGAAGGATCATGTGACACTGAAGACTGGAGTACTGATGCTGAAAATTCAGCTTTGTTATTACAGGAAAATATACAAATGTAAAACATATTCAAATAGAAAACAGTTATTTAAAACTGTAGTAACATTTTACAATATTACTGTTATTTTGATCAAATAAATACAACCTTGGTGAGCATAAAAGACTGCTTTCAAAAAAAAAAAAATCATACAGACCACAAACTTTAAAATGGTAGTGTGCGTTGGATGGATGGATGGATGGATGGATGGATGGATGGATGGATAGATAGATGGTCGCATTTATTTAGAAATTTATTTCACAAAATCCAAGACCAAGATCAGACATTTAATCTGGAAAGGCAAGTTATTCAACTACACAGTAGCACACAGAACAACAGGCTGAGTAGGTGTCCGGTGTGTTAACACAACACACTAACAGTTATTCAGCTACACAATAACATAAAGATCATATACCTGGGAGGCTGAATAGGCTAAATTAACATAAGCCAGTGAGTCCAACAAGCAAGTTACCAGTAAACAAGTTCACCAAGCACCCGCGATCTCATTCCACATCACTGAATCCATTGAATTTTCTTCATCCTTCTGAACAACTCCGCCATAGAGCGCCCTCTCGTGGCTGTAGACGGTAATGTTTTCATCTCAGTCTGAATTAATTTTGATATACAAGTCGCACCTGACTATAAGTCGCAGGACCAGCCAAACTATGAAAAAAAGTGCGACTTATAGTCCGGAAAATACGGTATGTGCTCGAGGTAAACTTAAGATATTTTGTCAGGGGACATTTTCTATTTCTAAATATTTATATTATAATATATAATTTATGCAGTAATTCATGCTAAAGGAGCCCCGACCAAGTATTGCGTGCATAAATGAACATATACTTTTCAGAACTTGAATTCTTTTTGTATTGTAAGTGCTTTTTTGATTTATCATTGGAACGAGCCAACGGTCAACGAACGACGTCTCGTGGTTCCATCACAGAAAGCCACAAAATCACTTTCCAGAACATCCTCATTCACAGTTCCATGCTGGTGGAATGATCTCCCCACCCTCATCCGAAATGCAGAATCCCTGACATCTTTCAAAAGACAGCTGAAAACCCATCTCTTCCGTGAGCACTTAACCTCATAAAAAAAAAAATCCTTTAAATCCTTGCTTATCGGGCTTATGCTACTCTGAACAATGCCTGAACTTCGTATTTTGAGCACTTCTTGCGTTGTTTCTTGCCTCTTCACGATGACTCGCTTAATTTAGTCCTAATTTGTAATTCGCTTTGGACAAAAGCGTCTGCTAAATGACTAAATGTAAATGTATTTATTATACATGTATTTATTTATTATATTTATGTTGTAAATCTATAACCTCCTACAATTTACCTTTTTTTCTAAAGAAAATTTCAACTTTAAAAACATTGCCCTTCCCAGGAGTCCCAGGAGGCGGTCTTAGTAATAGTGCCCCTGTCAGTTCATCCTCCTCCCCTCTGCCCCGCTGATGAACAGTTCAGTGTTATCCACACTGCCAGGTACAAAATGCTCCTGACACCCCACCACACTCCATCAATGATGTTCCTCTGGATGTCCTCTTGTCCTGGTGTTTTTTCTCAATCTCTGCTCGTGTCTCACTGTGACATGTCCTCTCTTTCATGTAACAGATTGGTTGATATGATGGGGCTCGATCAGTGCTTTGACTGGAAAACTGGGTCAGGTCTTCTTTTATCTCAGCTTTATTATTTTTTTTTTTTAAAGAAAACACTTCTCACTGAAGACTGACGCTTGACTGACACAATGACAGCTAATTGGACATGTCAGAGAAGCTTATTCCTTAGAGGGTTTGTGATGGAAACTTATTTTTCCGGGAAGGACTCCTTTTTCACACACATCTCTCAGGAACCGTTGCGCTCCGTGGCACCATAGTGGGGGGTCTGTCAGATAACCTTCCCAGAGTTATTTTCTCTTCTCTGTCCTGTAGTTACAGAAATTGCACTTTCCTTCTGCGTAGAGATCAGCCAAGTCACCTTCCGACTCTCCCGGATTTTTTCAGTGCGATTGCCAGAGTAATTCTCCCCCAAAAAAAGTGATTTTAAACGCCTTTTAAATATTTTGCTGATATCTAAGCTGACAGCAGTGAATTGAGTCATTTACACCAGCCTCTCTCATGAATACCAACAAAATCAGAGTACATAGACAATCCTGTGTGCATATCTTTTAAAGCACAAGATTGTCAATGCATCAAAAATACAGATGGCCTTTAATAATGTTCTTTCCTCAGCATTCACATTGCATTTTCACATCAGCAAATGATGAAAATAACACTCTCTTCTTCTGCTCCACAACAACGAAGCAGCATATATTAAGAAAAATAATGAATCATACACTGAACCGGAAGGTATTCATTTCCTTTTAATCGTTTCATTAACTTTGGGCCGAAGGGCTGAAAAGAAAGATCCACATGTCTGTCAAACAAAGAGCAGTGCATATGAAATCAGCAGTACGTTAGACCTACAGTCTTACAGATAACACTGTAATCTTCTTAAATAACAGAAGTTCCTTTCATTCAGCCATTCTCACTTTGAAGTGGAGATCATCTCCCATTTCTGCAGCTAATGAAAGCTCTTGCTGCTCTTTAATTAATGCTTGTGATTGTCCTCATTTTCTTATTTGTTCAGTTACATGGTCCTAATTTTCGCCATTTTCTTGGCTGTGAATTTCTAGGAGAGGTTCTTAAAAAAAAAAAAAAAGCTAAAAAAAAAATTCCCCAGGTGCAGGATATCTGTGAAATGGCATACTATACACTAAGCATTCATCAATCCGAAATTCAGTATCGGTATCGGATCCAGTACACTGTGTGAACTCATGGGGCCCTATCTTGCACCCAGCGCAATTGACTTTGTACAACCGACGCATGTATCATTCCTATTTTGCACCGGCGCACAGCGGACTTTTCCCTCCACAGACGCACGTCGGTAAACTAGCAAATGCATTTGCGCTCCCGGGGGCGGTTCAGCGCAAAGAGGAGGCGTGTTCCGGCGCAAACGTATTTTGCAGGTTTAGAAAACAGTTCCGCCACTGACCAGGAAAAACCTGGTCTAAAGTCAGTGGCGCGTTGCGCATGTTATTCATATGCTATTTTAAGGGCGCATGCTTGGCCATAATCAATGTAGCGTGTGCACAACGCGCATACACTTTGATTCTCTCATCTACACAGAAGCAGCAGTTTTCATTTTTGCAAATCATACATTATTATGATAGATAGATAGATAGATAGATAGACAGTTTTTTTATAAAAGCATACATCTAGGTTACACATTTACCCAAATTATCATACGCCTGTTTAACCGAAGTTAATTTGGGTGTGTTTCTCCATCCCCAATGTCACTTCTCTGTGTTTTACGGCCCTGACGAGAACGTCGGTCTCCTCGGCTGTGAAGCGCTCCTCGCGTGCGCCTGGCAAATCCGCCGTTATAATAGGAATCCGCCATGGAACAAGCGTGCCTGCTCTTAAAGGGAATGTGAGATGACGCTCTGATTGGTTTATTTCACGTTACGCCCAAACCACACCTATGAATAATGAAGCTACTTCAGACCAACCCATTTTAGATTTGCGTCGGGCGCAAGAGTCATTTATCTCGCCGGTATAATAGCAACAGCGCCCAAGACCCGCCCACAAAGTTACTTGCGTTTCGCGCTTGATACAGTACTTGCGTTTCAGACCGTTAAAATAGGGCCCATGGTGGTTAAGCTCCACAAAAGGCAAAAAAATATTATAACGCACCATTAATGTTTTTGTACACTTTTATGCACCATACTCTGAGTCTTCCAAAGCCAGCCTAAGTTAGTTTAAGTTAACGGAAACTCTTCCTCTGCTGCGGCTGTCAGTCATTCTCCGTTCAGCATTCAAAAAGCGTTTCATGTTATGACAGTCAGCACGATAAAACTATTCTCTCTGAGATGATTCAATATTACAAATATTATATTTAGTCTGTAGAGAAAGGTCTATGAATTTGCATGAAAGACTTTATCTAGCTGGAGTTAACTGTTTCTAAAAAAAATGATATATTCCCTATACCTGGTGTCTGTTATATCACAATAGACTTTGAATTCAAAGGAATTTAAAACTGAAGAAAATGTTATCAATAAAAAGCTAATACATAGCTAATACATTTGTGCCACTCTGTTTTATATTATGATAGTTTTGTGCACGGAAAGATTATTAAAAGCCTATCTTGTTCTGTCGTATCTATCATATCTGGTTGCCCCCGTTAAAAAGCTGTGCAATACATTTAAAATAAACTTCTTTTTTATTTTATATTTAGTTTAGTATACATATATATATATATATATATATATATATATATATATATATATATATATATATATATATATATATATATATATATTAGTGTTGTCAAAAGACCCGGTACTTCGGTACCAAGTCGGTACTAAAAAAATGTAAACGTCACGGTACCAAGTTTTCGTAAGTACCGGTGGTACCGAGGACCCGTTCAAACCCGGTTCCTTGATGCGCATGCATGCACTGAGCGCGTGCAGTTGCACGTCCTCTTTATTAAAGCGCTGAGACATGGCGACCGGCGGTGCTGCTGATGTGGTGGCTGTAAATCCACTTGTTGATAAGAAAGGAGGAAAGAGACACATATGGAAATATTTTGGATTAGGCTAATGTCACGTTGCCATAAGTGGCCGTTCACATTGCGCGTTTTTTGCGCGTGCAGATTCGTTATTCCAAATGTAGGCGCGCGGCAAGCTCGTTTTTCCAAGCGCGCCTATGTTCATGGTTGCATAGCAGCGACAGACGCCACGGGAGAGCAAGCGCTTGTGGAAAGGAGAAACTTGTCGATCTCCGAATGCAACGTTACATGAGGAGAGTAAAGATGGAAAGCTTTTAAAGATTAGTTCCATATAAATTCACGGATAATTTGTTGTTTTGTCGTTAGTGAAAATCAATATTGACCTTGTATTTGAAAAAGGATCCTCATATAAAAACAATACTAAAATTCAGAGTAAGTTCATTCGCATTCGGAGATCGACTATTTTTGAAGCGGTGTGAACTGTGCTCTCCATGATGACGAGGAAGTATCAGCCTTATTAGACATTCTCTGGTATCAGCAAAGAATGAATTGATTTCTAGCCCTTTGGTACCGAAATTGGTACCGAGAACCGTGGATTTTCACTGGTATTGGTACCGAATACTGAAATTTTGGTACCGTGACAACATATATATATGTACATTCCTTCTTATGTTCATTTATGTTTATTTGATGCTATAAATTAACTAGAAGGAAGAGATGATCGGTTCACGAGCAGCTTTAACTGAGGCTCTAATGCGATCTGTCAGACACATTAAAGAGCCACAAAATGGTATTTATTGTTTCAATTTCGTAAAAAAAATGACCAAATTTGAAAGTTGAGACTTTCATACTTATGATATATTTATCAAAAGTATGATATAATACTTTTATCTGTCCTGTCAGTGCGTTGTCAGTGTCCTCTCTGCTCCGCGATGTATTTTTCACTGCGTGAGAACATGGTGTGGCGTGAGAGCGCCGTGGCTTGTCGGACATAGCAACAGTAACTAAAGGGGGCGGGTCTTTGCGAACGGTCAATTAGAGTGTGTAAAAACCACACAATGTGCTTCCTGCCTATGACAGCTCCCAGCGACTTTTTCACTATTATACACACGTTGCTACATGGATGTAGATCAATATAATTCTATGTAGTTTTTCTTGAGTCTATTTAATAAGAATACAAATAATAATTTGATTTTTTTTGTTAACATTTTACCAGATTTAGCGCTTATGTTTTTATGTTTAGGTTTTAAAAAAAAAACTAAATTATGTACCTCACTAAATGTTTAGATTTTAGAAAATTACTGTCCACCAAATATTTTTTCTACAAGTACTTTGCTGCTGAATACCTGAAAAATAATTTTAATAATATCTGCTTTGATTTTGAAGACTACTATAACTATCACTTACATTTTCAGAAAATCTTGTTAATAAATAAAGTGCTAATAAATCTGACTGCATGACTAAACTTTACTGAGCTTTGTTTTCTGTGTTTGCATCAGTGCACTTAGGAAATGTGTGTTTACAGTGATGAATATCTATCTGCAATGGTGGGCAGCTCAGCTTTAACAGTGCACAGTCCAGACACGCTGCAGTCTCTCTATAGCAAGCAGCCAGGTGGAGAAGCTTCCAGCTGGGCTCATTTCTCCTCTTTGCACCATGCATCAGCTCTGACATAGACACACCAGCAGGGCATAAAACTTGAATACATGCCCAAGACATTTCTTTTGTTGTCACTCTTTGATTCTCACTTGACTGAACACACTGGCAGGGATTATTATATATTGTTTGCCTAATATATTGCTGTTTATGTAATATGTAGGTTTATCCACTTTTTAAGTTTCCACATTTTCTCATTTAAATGTTTCCTAGTATCAGCCTCAGGCTTCACGGACCGCTCATGGACAGCACGATGCATATTGCACAAAAAAAGTTGGGTTCTATCAGATTGCCTGGCTTTTATGCAATTTCAGGAAACAAAGTCATGTTTACAAAATCTGCTACAGTGAGCACTTCTGAGTGTTTTTTTTTGTTTGTTTTTTTTGTTGTTGTTGTTGTTGTTGTTGTCTTTTTGCCTTTTATTAAATAGGACAGTGTATAAATTACAGGGAAAGAGAGTTGGTCCAGTCGCACAGTCATGCAGGCATCCTCTTTATTATATATATATATATATATATATTTTTTTTTTTTTTACTGTTAAAAATATAATAGTATACGTAAACATAAACTATTTATCTTTTTTTATTTTTTTAAGAAATAATATGACCCTTTTATTTTGGGAGCAACTTACTACCTTCTACTGCAGCTCCAACTGCTTCTTAGAGTTAGACACTGGATTATCTAAAGTTTGCTAGGCTTATGGCTTCAAATCCTTGTTTAAACTATTAGGTTTCTAGTTCTAGTTATGCTCAGCTCTAAAACAATTTGTCTAGAAATTGCTTTTTTGAGTGTTGTATCTGTATTTATCTATAAGCTGTATTCAGTAATATTGAACAATTGGAAAAGCCAATGAAATTCATTGGTCATGTGGGAAACCTGTTGCAAAGACAGTATAGCCAATAAATGAGATATCCTCACACACAACTGTACATTCTGCTCTCAATTATGTCCAAATGCACATTTATCCACTCTTAAAAATCACAAAGAAAAATAAACTATGGTTGGTTGCTTGACAAATCAATCCAACAGCCCCTTCCTTCCAAATGGGCGGCTGAATAGCCCAGAGAGTGGACCAGACTATAGTTCACAAGGCAATTTAAAGGGCAATTTTAATAGTAATAGTACAAATTTTAACTATTATGCCCCTTTTCACAAGATGTAAAATAAGTATCTGATGTCCCCAGAGTGTGTATGTGAAGTTTTAGCTCAAAATACCCAACAGATCATTTTTTACAGCATGTTGTCACTTTTTGGGGCTCAGAAAAACGCACCGTTTTAGTGTGTATCAAATGAGCTGCTGCTGCCGGCACAGAGGGTGGAGCCTCACGAGGGCATCTGATAATATCAGAACAGAAACTCTCAGTAGCAGTGTTCATTTCGACCCGGAGTCGGACAATAATGCCCACAGAGCCAGAGAATGTATGCTGTATAGAAATAGAACAGGTATAGTCTAGTTTAATTACGGTTATAACTTATTTTTCAACTTGCTTTTATCCACTATTGGTACAAGCCTGTTGTAGCGGACCCCGTCCGAATGATGGCCAAACATATACTTATGAGTTCAATGAAGTTTATTGTACATGACACAAAAGATGAAGAGTCAGTTTTACTCCAATCACTGTAAGAGCTGTATAAACACCATATAAGAAGTGCACCATATAAGTGAGCTGTCATAAATTGCACGCTCTCACTTTCATTTCTGCCGTGATGAGTATCGTTAGGCCTATCGCTCCGGAGACTGTAAGCTTGATCACGAACAGTTGGTACAGATCCATCCTCGAGTAACAACGAGAGTAAATGAAAACTGCTATGTTCATTCTTGCATCCAACAACAAAACATCTCAATCACTTTAGAAGACATTCTTGTTTACAGCTGCTCCGGCGTGGAAACAGTGGCGGACTGTGTTTAGCTCACTTAAAGGAGCTGTATGTAAGAAATGTATTTCAATTAATCATAAAATGGCCCTGATATGTCACTAGACATTAAGAAATCATGTTCATTTCAAATACTTGTATCACTGACAACAGTAGTCCGGCCAGGATATTGTCATTTAAAAGTGATAGTTGCAGCCCTCAACTGATGTTGATGTTGTCATGTTGTGTTTTGGCCTGATGCCCCACCCTCCACCTATCTACCAATCACGAAGTCAGTTGTGTTTCAGCATCCGGGTTGCCAGCTCTGCTCTAGTTACCACAGCTGCAGCTACAAACGTTCGTGCTGGATCCTGCAGCCTATCTGGCAACCTCGAGTCAGGGGGGAGGGGGAGGGGGAGGGGGAGGGGGAGGGGAGGGGGAGGGGGAGGGGGAGGGGGAGGGGATACACCGCTCTACAGTAATTTGAAAGTGATTGCAGTACCAGTTTTGGCCACAATCTTACATACAGCTCCTTTAAAGCAGGTCTACGCTAAAACTGCAGTGTCCGTCAACAGTCGTGGGAGGGGCTTGTGCAAAAGTGCGTCGCATTGCCCAGAATCTGAAAACGGCTTGTTCTGAGACGGTGCTTATGCTTTAGCATTTGGTGGATTTTTATCATTGTAGGGTGGTTGTGTA
This sequence comes from Abramis brama, assembly GCF_963993115.1. Lineage (NCBI taxonomy): Eukaryota > Metazoa > Chordata > Actinopteri > Cypriniformes > Leuciscidae > Abramis > Abramis brama. The sequence continues at coordinate 7,492,195 of NC_139986.1, read as the reverse complement.
CACACAACTTATGTTCAAACGCCATGTAAAAGTGAATTTTGCATAATATGTGCCCTTTAAGACGAAACATTTCCTAAGTTGGTTCCAAACAGTATATTTTTGAGGCTTTCTGATGTTTACTCTACTGCAGTCTTCCCATTTAGAATGTATTTAGAATGTATAATCCTGCTCATCCTGACAGCAAAATGGTACAAATCAGATATTGCCTTTCCTGCATCTTCCAATGCATTTGAAATGAGTCATATGCTAGACGAAAGAACTCTGTGATCATATCTGATGTGCGGAATTATGACTAAATAAATCAGGTTAGTGCTGGCATCAGCTGTAAATGCACAAAGCCCATTTTAATATTGAAACATTCAATTGGTCTAAAGCAGAGCCTGGAGGGACGCCTGATTGTGTTTACTTCCATGTCCTCCCTTTTTTTTTTTTTTTTCTCCTCTTCAGCGCTGGAGAATTGCACCCAGCCCACGCTCGAACCTGCACACGTACACGAGTCAAAGTGACAGCGTAATATTAGTCGGAGCGAGATGAAGTGCGTGTGAGTTGATAGATTCTTCCCCGCTTTCTCTGTCAAACACATTGAATACATTCTGGTTTTCATTCTCACCTTATGGGGCTGTCATTTAATGCAAAGCTCTGCTGGCGCATTCCTCCTCAATGCGTGTTATTTAAAACGCTTTTCCACTACCAGCGGAGAGTTGGTGCACTCATACCGTGTGCTGAACAAAAGAGAGGTTATGTCAAACAGAGGTGACTTTTGCAGCACTGCGTTAAGAGAGCACTGTGGTTTTCACATCAGGCCCAAGAGCTACAGTTGCATTAGCGAAGAGAGACTATCACTTCTTTTAGAGGAAAAATCAACTGGAATGAAATCCCTCTAAGAAGAGCCTGTCAGCCAATTCAGCCCAATGCAGATACAGTTTGCCTCACGTTAACCTGAAAAATGGAGAGTTTTTGTCATGCAGTGAGCAGGAGATGGTGGAGGCATATAAATAAACTTGGAGGTCTAAAAGGCTTTTCTGTTTTATTTTTCTCCCTATAGGTGAGGACGATAGCCTGGCCTTTAAGGGAAAAGTGACAGTGGAAGAAATCTTCAAGAAAGACTTCAAAGTTCACGACCCGAACGCTAAGTGGATCAGCAGTAAGTGCTCTCATCAGCAGACATTTGATTTCCTCTAGCGCCGTTCTTCCATTAGATGTCCAGTATCTAATAAGATTGCAGAGATTTTCTGAGCATTGAGTCACAAACGTACTATAATTCTCATTGTGCACATAATCAATTCAGAGAGGTAGCAGAATACAGCGTTGTGCATTACTCATTTCCTCTTCAAGGTAAAACGAATTCCACCCTTTTGTCATTGTCATGAATTTCAAGCATTTGAGATTCAAAATCTTATGCTTTATAATTGCTTCATAACAAGTGGAATCTGTTTTTAAGAAAGCATAAGTGCACTTTTCAAGCAAAATATTTTTAAAAAGTAGGTTTCAAAATGACAGATATAGTGTTGAGAATTATTTGACATTTTGTGGTTGTAAAATGTGAGTGGTTCAATCATCGGCAAGAGTACTTGTGTGAACTTGAGGAGAAAAGACATTGTACGTCTACTAACCCTTACAGAAAAAAAAAAAACTTTAAAATAGAAATTTAAAAGAGTGAAAAAATACAACATTTAAGTATGAACTGAATGTAATGTTTTTAAATGCAATATTGCATGTTAATTGCAATTCAGTTAAAATATATAAAACATTTTGTCAAACGCAATAAGCTGAACTTAAGAGTACTTTTTTTGACCCATGTAAGTAGGACTCAAGTGGGACATATTAATATGTAATTTCATAATTACTTCTCGTCTTTGAAATATAGTTAAATTGGATTGCTGAATGTTCTGACAAGCATTTATGGTAAACAAATAAACATACTTGAATGTCATTTCTATTGAAAATATGTCATGTGTTTAAATATATTTGTAACAATATTGGTAAACATTTGTAATGATGAAGTTGCAATTTAGTACATTCAAAATATGCTAACTTTAAATGTAATATTAAATAACACACTACAGTTACAGTTACAGTTATTTCTTTACATGTGCTTTAGTATGTTAGTCAACACAAAATAAGTGTACTTCTTGAAACATGACAAAGACTATTAGTTTATATTAGACTATAGTTTTTGAAGCTCCAAAAAAGCACATCCATCCATCAATCATAAAAGTAATCCATGACTCCAGTGGGTTAATAAATGTGTGCTGAAGCAAAGTGATGTTTTTTGTATATAGTTTTTTTTTTAATCCATATTTAAAACTTTATAAACTATAATCACTGGCTTTTGGCAACGGCCATACGCACATACACAAGAGAGTGGAGTTCCGGTGGAAGGGTGACCTCTGACCTGTGATGCTCATCAGTTCTCACCTGAGCTTTACACTACGCCTAGGCCATATGTCCTACGTCATATGTCAGGTTAGTGTTCACCCTTCCACTGTAACTCAACTCAACTTTTATTTAAATAATATTATAATATCTGCAAGTACATGTTTTTTTTTATTTTTATTTTTATATATATACATTTAAGGTTTGAAGTACACTACTTCTACTTCCACTACTAAGGTTTGAAGTGCACATTACATGCAAATAAGCACTTCTGTTTTCACAAGGGAAAAATCACCTAAACAGCTATTTAATTCTTTGCACAAATGGCTCAGAAAAGGAAAGTTATGTGAAAATGTTCAGCAGCATTGAAGCTCAGATGACCTGCTTTATATTTTATATCTAATGAAATAACCAATCAGCCATTTTTAAGTGGGTCTGAAGGTTTTTAAATAGTTTTTGGGGCAATTCTACAATTCTGAATTAAGTCAGAATGAGGGTGATTAAATCTTTGTGGATATGTGTCTGGATTATGATGTCTTTTCCTCATACAAATGGATGGTTTAATGCAAAAAGAGGAAGACGTTTATCAGCGGGTAGATTACTCAAGCAGTCTGATTTGGTTTGAGCTTTATTGAGCTGTCTCCTCTAATCAGCTGCTTTGGGCTGTGCAGATATGGAAGCGTCTCCATGCTCAAACCTCAGAAAGCTGTAATCTTAGCCACAAACCGTTCATTCAAATCCATATTGCACACACAAATGGCAAAAGCTTGCTGAAGTTGTTTGTTTATCTCTTTTTTTATATATTAATTTATTATTAAAGGAGCTAAATGGAAAATTCAGTGATCCTTGTTATTAACCCTACCGGTGGCCGCTAAGTGAACTGCAGCCCGGTACATATTGTTCGTGCTCATGTTTGTAATGTAATGTACAAAAGACTGAACGTGATTCAAGGCCCTAATATACTCACGGCGAAGTTCTTTTTCATTCCCACACTGCTGAGAGCGATGTTTTGATGAATATTTTTTGTATGCCTACTTCACAATAACAAAATAAACCCACAACATAAATAACAGCTGTGAGAAAGCAGCAGTTAAGAAAGCATCTGATAATAGCGACGTGGATATGTTTGACATGTCAACAGATGAGGTAATTAAAATTACACTGTTATGATAGTTTGATTATAAAGTAGGCCTATATTTGAGACTATAGACTTTATAGATTTGGCTATGTGAGACTATATATTGTATAAGCATTTGTTTCATGTGTCATAGAAGGGAAGAGAGGCTATCGGGAGCAAGCGTAACAGTCAAATCCTTTTGATATTCCCGGCAAAAAAAACATCCCGAGTCCTTCTCATGAAAATCCATTTACAGGCTTTTATAGACAACCTAGGAAGTCAGGGAAGGTCTCTCTCTCCTTTTTTTTTTTAGGTTTTGTTACAAGCTGTTCACACATTGGAAATAAAACAACAATTAATACATGAACATTTTTACATATAGCTCCTTTAAAGTCGACAAGAAAGGAAGATTCACCCTGAATCTGAATCCCATAAACCCCTAACTATTTTTTAAAAGTAATTCAATTCACTTGAATGTACAACAAATCAGAGGAAATGTACTGCCTCTACTTCTGTTTCATTGCAACTTTAAAGGGATAGTTAAACCAAAAATATTATTTTTGTTGTCATTGGCTGACTACAAAAGTGCCATAAAAGTTGACTACATTCAAGTCTTCTGAAATCATACAATACATTTGTGTGAGAAACAGACAGAAATGTTCATTGATATTCTCTCCCAATCTTGCCATTTGGAAAGACATGAGGGTAAATGATAAAAATGTTCATCTTCTTCGAGCATAACTCTGGCTGCAACATAGTCATGCTATGCAAGATGATCAAAACAGCAGTTATATCTGTCCTGCTAAGTCAAGAAAAGCAATGTATCTCAGTTATGTAGATGTTGTGACATATTTAAACCAGGGTGTTGATCATTTCTTTCATTACAATTTTGTTCATGTTCCTGCATTGGAGCTATATGGAGGCATCAGCATCACCCTCATCACTCTCACCCAGGAACATTAACTCAGCGATCACAGTCATTCATCTCATCTGGCTTTGATTCATAACATAACAAAGCGCAGTTCACCGCCTAGCAAGCGGGTAGAGTAATTTAGCTGGAAATTATGGCACAATGTCTCTGCTCTCGTATTGATTGATGCTCTGCCCATTTTTCACACCATCATTTTAGCTTGTTATCGTTCATGTCAGTCCAGCACAGGTAAACAGATCTGTCGGAATGAAATGAGTTGAAAGGTAATGAGGAACCTCTGCCTCTCTGTTTGTTTCAATAATGAGTTTTAAAATAAAAAAATTGTTCTTTCTTGTTTTCACTCATTTATTTTTATTAAATGCACAGTATGTAAGTTAAAAAAAAAAAAACTAACAAAGGCGCAGCTTGATGACGCCGTGAATGAGCGTGGTATCATGGGAGTTCACCTTCACCTCCACAGCCGATGGAAAGCAATCCGACAGGACTCAGGCAGAAATCATGTTCATGGATGAGCTAATATATTAAAGTTTTATTAACATTACTGTTGTATGAAACAGGACGGGGCCGAGAGCCTTGGATATTTTACGTTGCTATTTTTATAATGCTTAAATGCTGCAGTCGGCCATCCTTTCATTTAGTTGTTTGTTTATTTTAACGATTAAAGTACAAAGACAAAATACTGTTGTCTCTGAGGCATGGTACAAAAATGTTACTTGCGGTAAATCAAGAAAACAAAAGATTCAAACAATAAGAATAACCGTGTTGAGCTATATGACAATGATTAATTTTCTGTCGATAAGGACATCCAAACAGTTGCTCATCTGTCTAATAAAACACATTATTTATCAAAGTGTCTTTGGTGTTTCCATGGTTTTTACATAACCGGAAATCGAGGGTAACACGGATTTGACGTCATTGACAGGCGACACAATAACACAGGCTGTTACACTAGTTAAAATAGCTGATTTCTCTGGATTTAAACATTGTTGGAAACATTTGGGATAATGTAAGTACACAAGTCAACAATATATAGCCTATATATATATATATATATATATATATATATATATATATATATATATATATATAACATTGTTCTAGTGGTTTTTGAATATTTTAATCCAAAAATCTTACATATTGGGACTTTAAAAGTTTGTTACATAGTTTTTACAAGCATTGCGGGTAGTGTTATACAAATACATAACTAGCGTTTTGGAAGCAAAGCGTAAAATAATATCTTAGTTTAATTAACAGAACTGTTCATGCTGCAAACAGTGTGACATCTTGTTTAGTCATTGAAGGCAGACTGTTTCGAGGGGACAAACACTTCAAAACAACACTTCAAATTCAAAAAACACCTGCGGCCCCATTCTAGAAGAGAAAGAATCTCAGCCAGATGATCGAGTGAAAGAGGCTTAACACATTCCTCACCATATAAAGTAAGCATATTATATCAATATAATAGTGTTCCTATATATAATATATTTAAAATATGCTAAATTTATATTGTAAACAGCATGGCTTAATGAAATACATTTTTCAAATTGAAAATGTTTCTTTTAAACCTTCAAATGTCATATATTTCCAGTGTTAAAATACATTTAGGGTAAATGCAATTTTTCTAAGATATATGTTTTAACAATAAACAAAAATATATGAGGACTAAGTAACTAAAACGTATTGAAATAGATATTTATGTAAATTTGTTTTAAAATATATTGCAATATATATTTGTCCATTTTGAATACTTTTTTTTATATTTGTGCCCTTGGAGTAACGTTATGAAGAGAAGCCTGAACATTTTTCAAGAAGCGTAGAATACAACATGGTTTGTCACCATTTTAACATGATTGCACACTCTCCATCCCCCTCATGAATTCATGAATGTATGTAAAGACTTTGGCCCTGACACAGCCGATTAAAGAAAGCAAAGAGCACTGCTTTGGCCATCATTGGCTGATTATTTGATCTTCGTTAAAGTGTCAGAAGCACTTAGTTGGGCTGATTCGCAGAAAACGGGGCCCTTAGTTCCTGTCTGGAACATTAGCTACTACTTGATTTTCAAGGACAGGCCAGAAATTGAATTTTTTTAATACCGAGTTGGTCCAGAATTAGTTTTTTGTTTTGTTTTTTCCCCAAAGAAGTTTCTACAACTCATCAATCAAAGTCAGAACGTCACAGCTGATGCAGCTCATACTGAATTAATCTATAAATGAATCAATGATACAGGTAATTTATTTACAAAGGCAAAGCCTTTCTCTCCCTCGGGCTTCTCCGTCCATCGACCACTTGCTTCCATCACAGAAATCAAGTGCTTTCAGAACCACTCTAGTAGTAAAGCTCTGACAAAAGAAAAACAAATGTAACTCTTGGATTTCTTTATTGGCTTAAAAGTAAACATGGGCTATTATGAAGAAACAGGATCACATCCAATCCAGAAAATAAAAAACTCTTGAGTTCTCTCTGAAACGGTTAGTTCACCCAAAAATTAAAATTGTCATTGTTTACTCACCGTCATGTCGTTCCAAACCCACTGACTTTCATTAATCTTTATTATGCAAATAAAAATATTTGTAATATTCTTTCATCATTTTTTTTTTTTTTTTTCCATCTATTGAAAATAAATGGAAGGTAACCAATGGAATCTCAAACATACAGTACACGCTTGATGCACAAGAACAAACCTCACTGGTTATTGTGTATTAAGCAAGCACATATGAGCTTACATTGATTATATTCAATGACCTTTATTAAGATCATATAAAGTTATCGTTTCTCTAATAAAAGACTGCACAATTCATATGGATTTCTTTTGCAATGTCTTTATACCTTTTTGAAGCATGGAAATTACATATACTTTCAATATTTGGACAAAATGATGAGTGAATAATAAAAGTATATTTGTGTTCCGAAGATTAACAGAAAGTCTTATGGGTTTGGAATGACACGATAGTAAGTAGATGATGACCGAATTTTAAGTTTTGGGTAAAGACCTGTCTTCGAATCATCTTTGCCGTAATGAATCATCTTGCACCAAGCGACTGTCATTCAGCGTTCCTCATCTCTCTGTTTTGTCCTCTGTCCCGCTTTGGCTGTAATAGACTCTCTCATTTTGATTCTGTCTGCCTGCCCCCGTTATGATTGTACTAAAGCAGCTATATAATTGCATAATTAGTGGAGCCCATTGATCTGCCTCTCTAGCTAGGGGTCTATATCAAACAGATACATAATCGACATTACTCAACACTCGCAACGAGAAATTAAACTGAGCTAATGCCTGCTGTGGCCTAAACCATCTGGTTCCATTTTAATGGCCCACCCCTGTGTCCTTAGTCTAAGCAGCCGCGCGGAGCCTGGTGTATGCAGAGCGTGTCGAGATTCGATGAATGCTTTTGAGCAAACAAGAGTATGATTTGTGGAGTAAATGTCTTTTAACCTTAATGGGAGTCATCGACTTGCCCCGTATGATCAACTTCACATGTTGAAGTTAGCAGCAAGCTACTGCCCTGTGTTTTGGGATATGCACAGAATTCAAATGATGGTGTAGGTTAAATAATTTGCAGAGTGTTTTAAATTCTCAAATGCCAGCGTATTTATCCACATGACTAAACCCACCAAAAAATATTTATTTTATCTGGAGATAAGAGGAAGCATATATAAGCTTTCAAAATCTAGTGAGCTTGACAGTATTTTAATGCATCATGGGCACACTATTCACGACAAAGGAGGGATTGCACATATTTTTCAAGTAAAATGGTATCCTAGAATCCAATGCAATAGGCTCGTTGAAAATAATCCCCAATATTTCCAAGAAATGTTGATTATAAATGTGTTTAATTCAATATGCAATCAAACATGGGCCAGTTTACCTAATAGTTGTGTGTGCTATGGACTTTTAAGCTTCATTGTTAGCTTTGCAACATGTTAGCATCCTATTTGTGTAAAATAATATAATTGTTTTGTCCAATCTTAGTAAATAATGTTGAGGATTGTCCTGTTTGAGCTGTGTTAGCAGTCAATGAACACCTGTAAATACAAGAGCCTTTGTTAACGGGTTAATTTTCTCACCCAAACACATCCTATACACATATCAAATTAATCAGACATACAGTATACACAACATAATGTTACAATTACAACCTACATCTGCGAAAAATCATGCAAATGCACAACTTAAACTAAAGAAACAGTGTAAGAGTGTAAGAGAAACAGACAGACAGAAAAAGCAGATAATAGATGATGTGGTGAAAGATAGGGTTGGGAACCGAGAATCGGTTCTTATCCAGAACTGTTAGTGTTGAAAAATACCGGAACCGTTCTGGTGCGATGTGTGGGCGAAGTGCTGGAAGCTTATCCTTTAATAGAATATGAATATTCTCATGAATATTAAAATAGTAATAAATGCACTGAGAAGCCCTCGCGCTACTCGTATACGCTTTGCGTCAGATATCAATGCAGAGAGAGGGTATAAAGACAGTAGAGCTGCACGATTACTCTTTAAAAGATCTCGATCTCGATTCAAACACCCATGCGATCTTATTCCTAAATGACAAAACTTCACACCGTAACATTCAAATCTGTTTGCGCTGTCGTTGACCCAAAGAGAGCAGTTGTCAATATGGAAGTCTTTTCAACCACACAGTATCGATATTTCTGTGTTATAAATATTCAAATGATCACAGAAGTTCTAAGATAAAAGTTTATAGTTTGAGTATAAACAGTGATGTCCACGGTAGCAACCAAAATAGAGTAAAGCACCTTTTGAAAGTCACTTCATTATATAATGAGCGTGTACATAATAAATGGCTTTTTTCAAACCGTGTTTTTGTCTTTTCCTGAATCACTGAATCATCAAATTCTCCTAGAGAATGCAGAAATGTTTATTTTCCATCAGAAAAATTAAAAACAACACCCATAAAATTTGCATAAATTGCTAAATAATATGTTGAATTTGTTGACATTACCAGTCTGTCAAACTCATTTGACAAGTATAAGAAATAAACACAAAAAGGATTGTGCATTTTTCCCTTACTACTAGTTTTTATTGGTTGTTTTAAATCATTTTTATTGAATGGGAACCGGAACAGAAACCGGAATTGTTTGGCGGGACCGGAAAATGTCTTACGATTCCCAACCCTAGTGATAGATGTAGGTTAATATTCATATGAAGTGTGTGATGCAACTGTCAGCATGTATTTTCATAATAAATCTCGTCCTCTTTGTGTGTGAGGGAGGTGACCCCTGGTCTCAATCAGCTCTTAATTAGATTAGCCTTCACACCTTCTGTTTCAGCCATGCAGTTGATGCATACATCAATAAACGTGTGTCTTTATTGTTACATTTCAATGCAACAATTACCCTGCTTTAAAGGACAAGCTAGACTGCTATAAAAGCAATTCAGCAGGCACCTTCCTAATATTTGTACAGCAGAGTGACTGACTTGTAAAACATGGAGTTTCACATTGTATTGGCTGCATGAGAATTATGGGGGATGTTAATTGTATCAGGTCGGTGCACAGAGGTTGAGAAAGAAGCCCTGATCCATGAGGTTTATGTGTCACGGCTGAGTAACTTGAAGACTAAAGAGAAAGTGTGTGTGTGTTTGATAACCTACATTGAGGGGACGAAATGTCCCCACAAAGATGGTAAAATGTTACAATTTTGGGGCCATTTGGTTGGGCCCTATCAGAAAAACATCTTATAAATCATACCAAGTGATGATTTTTTATTTTTTATTTTTTTTAACCATTACATAAAAACATTGCCTAAAATTCAATCTGTTCATCATATAAAGCAGTTGAGTCTCTTCAGAAAATTTGGACTAAACTGCTCGTTTCATTTGGTCTCATTTATGAAATTTTTGAAGTGTCAAAGTGGTAGTTGTGTTGCTGTCTATGAAGGGACATAAAGGTCTCAGATTTCATCAAAAATATCTTAATTTGTGATCCAAAGATGAACGAAAGTCTTGCGGGTTTGGAACATGAAGGTGAGTAATTAATGATAGAATTTTCATTTTTGGGCAAACTATCCCCTTAAGTGAGAAAAAATATATAAATCCAGAAGTTTCATAGACAAATGTGTGAATGTTTTAAATGTGTCAATTATTTATGTGTAATATAAAAATGTGTTAAAAGAACAATACACAAACTTTATGTATACTGATAAACTGTTTGCAAAGATTCTCTTTGTCAAGTAGATCAATTTTATATAATTTCAAGCCAGATTACAAAACTACCACAGGTAAGCATTAGTTAGGCTGTCTTTTCAGCCCCTTATCGGTTCCAAAAATAATAATTATGGTAGATGAATGAATCGACTCACTGTACTCGCGCCTTGAGAAAGTAACTAATAAAGGCGCTATATAAAATAAATGTATTATTATTATTACTCCAAAAGAGTAAAACAGATCAGAGATGTATTATTGCTCACATCATTACTATGCCTCCTTCTTTTAAAGGGATAGTTCACTTTGAAATTAAATTTTGGTATGTTTTAGCTTACCTCAAGGGCATCCAAGATGTAGGTGTCTTTTTTTCCGCAGTAGTTTCAATTTTGATATTTTTAGGTCAAACCGTTCTTGTCTGTCAGTCATATAATGCAGGTCTATGGTCACTATCTCAAAGAGCATGCACAGAGAAGTCCAAATTAAACAATTCCCCATTGTAAGTACACATTGATGGCCTAAGACACGAAACGAGCGGTTTGTGTGAGAAAACGAACAGTATTTATATCGTTTTTACCTCTTGTACACAACCACATCCAAGCGATCTGATGGCGCGGCCCTTCTGTCTGCACAAGCAGAAGTGATCTCTCACGCGTGTACGTTACGTCACTCATTGTTTACACAGAACAGAGATTGTAGGTAAGACGGCTAATAGAAATGGTACTAATTTGCGCTTATCCGGGATGTTTAAACCGACGTAAAAGAAAACAATTACGTATGCTCGTGCGAACTCATCCGGGAGTGGTGAGTTTTCACGAATTTCCAATTTATAAGCCTTCTCTCTTGAAGTTATGGTTGATCGCTCTTCGGCTGGATATCAACACACCCATAAACTTACTAAAGTTGAGGAGGGTCTGCAGCGATCATTTTTCCCCTGATGATTTTATAAACCAAGGAGTGGATCGCATAGTACTGACATCATCAGCTGTGCCTATGGTGTTTTCGCATCCATCGGAGGTATGTGAACAACGTCTTTGTATGTGTCCTTTCTATTTGTAAAGCTGGCATTACATGAAATTAGCAATAAAATGTATTTTTTATGCAAGTTAGTAAAAAATTTTGGGGGGGTTACTTGCATTTCTATAACTACTACTTTTTTTATATGGGCACCATATATTTGGTAAGAATGGTTTTACATGAGAGATATATGTATGTTGATATATCGAAATTGTCTTCCATTGCGATTTCCTGTACGTCTAAATATGTTTAGATCTTCACAGTGAAAGGTAACACTTCCGAAATCTCTGTGTAAACAATGAGTGACGTACACGCGGGAGAGATCATTTCCGGCGCTTTCTGGCGCTTGCGCAGACCGAAGTGCCCGCGCCATCAGATCGCTTGGATGTGGTTGTGTACAAGAGGTAAAAACGATATAAATACTGTTCGTTTTCTCAAACAAACCGCTCGTTTCGTGTCTTAGGCCATCAATGTGTACTTACGATGGGGAATTGTTTAATTTGGACTTTTCTGTGCATGCTCTTTGAGATAGTGACCATAGACCTGCATTATATGACTGACAGACAAGAACGGTTTGACCTAAAAATATAAAAATTTAAACTACTGCGGAAAAAAAGACACCTACTGTACATCTTGGATGCCCTTGAGGTAAGCTAAAACATACCAAAATTTAATTTCAAAGTGAACTATCCCTTTAAGATATCTGAGCTGCGTTTTCATGCTAAAATGCTGAACTCTTTTATACTCAATCGAGTAGGTCTGCGCAATAGGGGCCATTTGTCTATGGTCCACACTTGGGATGTTTGGATGTTTTTTTTTTTGTTTTTTTTAAATAATGTTTTGAACACATGCAGCCACAAAGAAGATTGTCACGGGACGGGGGAATCAAAGACGGCAGGCAGAGATGAGGGATCCAAATGCAGGGAGATTTTAATGAAAAACAATCATAATATAAGTCAGGAACAAAATAACACTGAGAAAAACAAAGAAAACACGGGGAACTGGAGACACCTGCATGACATCAAACAACGTCCGACAGAGAACCAGAGATAACAAGGGCTATTTAAACAGGGGTAAACGAGCTTAACAAGGGAAAATGACACACCTGGAGCAGACCAATGAAAATGGAAAAGACTACAAAACTACAACCTAGACACAGAGAAACTACAACATAAAAGTCCCACAGAGCACAAGACACAGAAGCAAATCTGACAGAGATCTACTTTTCTCATTTTCATTCATGGAGATATGGAAAATGACTAAATTAAATTACCACTTTAACCAGTACATAGGAGCATTCGTGAGCTTGTTTGCCATCGCCACTTCCTAATGTAGTTCTTTTCATGTTTTGTTTTTTGATTTATTGATTTAATAGCTATAATAACAAATGATCCATTCTAATAAGTAAATAATGCATTAAATACTTTTAAATGTTTTGATTTTAATAATAATAAAAAATAAAATATAAAAGGACACGTGAAAAAGCATGCATTAAAAAATTTTATTTAAAGCTTCTAAAAGTGCCCAGTCTTGTTTTCTTATTCTTGTCTATGTTGCTGCAGGTTTATTAGTCTGCAGTTACACTAAAGCACTTAATGCACTGGTCTATTTTGACAAATGTTTGTCTCGTCCGTAGCTACACTTAACACTGTCAATCATAGCAATTTCAAGAGCGACTTGCAGAACAATGTAGCGGATTCACTCCCGTAATTATATATTTTTTCTTGGCAATTTGGCGTGCAGTTTTCATACTCTATGCTTTGCCCAACCTGTTTTATAAAGGCCCACCTGCTTGAACATGTCTGGCCTCATCCCTGATTCTGATAATGCACTGCAGTACCAGATTACAGTGAACAGTAAACCAGACTATTCAGATGTTGAGCAAGCAATTTCATTCGCTGCAGAATCAGCCAATCAGCTTGTGCCATGTAGTAAATGATGTGATTGCTAGCAGATTGCATGTAAAGGACCAATCAGCCTGCACCATAGAGTTTCATGACGGAACTAGTTGTAAATAAACTAAAATTAAATGACAAAATGACAGGTAACTTTGCACAATTACCCTAACAGTGTGTGTTAACACTTGCATTTTCAATTTTGAATGTATGTACTAAATAAACTTTAGTTTGATATAATGACCCCATTTACTCAAACACTGACTTGTAGGCTTTGCAAGTGTCTATGTGGATGATCTTGTATATCTGACCATTGTGTGCACTGTATGTGTGTTTTCAACTTTATGATGGACAGCCATGGCTGCATAATAAAGCATCATGTTCTTTAATGTGGCTGCTCGGGGCACGCTTCCCCGTGGTTAGCTGGCTCGCTCTCTGGGTTCCGACAGCAGGTGGTGAAAAATGGGCTGCACGGTCGACCTTGATCAGCATTGCTGATAACTATAAATCACAGAGAAAACAGCCATTCAAGGCAGGCAGGAGGCATTGGTGGTTCTGTTATATTACAGCCTGTCTGCTTTGGAGAAGGAAGGTGAATGTGGCAGGCCTTCCCTAAGGATACGCGGCTCAGATCAGGATATGTGAAGTGACATTGGTGCATTTCAAGAGGCTGAAGATGTGATTTACACTGATTCAGTTATACGTGGGGTAATGCCTTAGTAAGGTCAGATGTTGCAGTGAGATTTGGTTCATTTCAGTCAAATCAATCATCAGTGGTTATTTCACTTGATCATTTAATAAATAATGCTGAATGCTGGCATAAGGTCAACATGAAATTGAAATCGACACTTGTATTTTCTTAAATATTTTCTCTCTTATTTTCTTCGATTCATCAGTGCATGTTATTCCACAGAAAACGTGTACACCTGTTTGAACCTCAGGCATCAGTAATTAATTAATACATGAATTAATTAATTAATAAATAATAGAAAATTATTTTTAAATTGAAGAAATTTCAGGAGGCAAAAGCGAGATTAACTAAATCCTAAATTAAATGTCACAACAGATTTAATGTGTCTGCATCCAACGGCAGTAATTAAAAGCCTGCTGTCCATCATTTTCCCTATATGCAAATTGTGCTCATGATGCTTTTATAATGATGAACCAGACCAGTGAAGCGTGACATCTGGACCGGACCCAAAATGATTTGTTTAAAGCTTGTTTTCCAGTGAGGATTAGACTTTGAAATCAATTGGAAATCAATGGAACAGGTACCTACGAGTAATGCATCAACTGACATGATATAATGTATAATGCTAAAAATACTAAATTAGGAGTAACATATTTTTTATATAATATTTGCATACACTTTATTTTATGGGCGTTGTTTTTACAATGTAATTTTACTTTTAAGTACTAAGTAATATCACTTAACTACATGTACATACTATAGAGTTAGGGTAGGATTAGCGTTTGGTTTAGGGTTAGTTGCATGTAATTATGCATTATTACTATAGTAAATGCATGTAATGTGTAACAAGGACACTGGACAGGAAGGACATTGTATCATTGCATTCAGACCGAAGCAATGATTGGACAAACTACCACAGAAAATATAGTATGTCATTTTCTTTTATATTTAGACCACCTCTACTTTTTAGATTTCATACACCTGATTCAAAATAATTCCTTCGTTAATAATTTGTTACACAGAACTTTATTATATTAAATATTAATAAAAAATGATTCACACCTTCACAAAATCCAAACATTCAGTGTAAGAACATTTTATAATAAGTTTTATTTGATTCACAGCTTATATAGTGTTTTGACCTCAACATCCCAACTGCATTTTACCACAAACTTGTGACTAGTTAACTTTCTAAAGAAGGCACAATCAATGTTTGCTAAGGGGTCAAAATTGGTTTTCGGTGGTGGCCGACGGACACTGTCAGCCTTTCTTGGCCTCTTTTTTTATTTATTTTTTTTTAAGCTGTGATTTTACCACTGGTTTGTTCCTACTGAGAAACAGAGTTCCTACTGGTGATGAGAATGCAACCAGGAAAATGTTCCTAAGGGAACCATTAGTTCTCTGGGAACCACCCTGGTGGCTAGTTCCTAGAACTACCTGGTGCAATATATATTATATATATATATTATATATAATATTTAACAAAGGAAATTTGGTAACACTTTATTTTACATGTAATCACTGCAGTAATAACTATAAATTATGCATACTGTAATTACATGCAACCAACCCTAAACCACACCCTAATCCTAACCCTAACCATATAGTAATTACCTGTAGTTAATTATTATTACCCAGTACTTAAATGTATAACTACACTGTAACAAGAACACCTTAAAATAACAGAAAAAAATAATGGTTATTGTTATTATTTGTTATTACACAGAGACAGACATAATATCATTGTACTAAATACCAAATGCAAATAGCACATGGTACTTACATTGTTTAATACTACCAAAGTTTCACCATGGCATATGTCCAAAAAGCCATGAAAATGCAATACTTTCAGGTTCAGTGATTTGATTTACATAAACACTAGAAGTGCCATGATGGTCATTTTGACCATTTTGAATTTTATATCTGCAATAACAAAAAAAAAATCCTGCTGGTACCTGACTTTTCCTAAAAGTGTCTGTATTTTCATTTAAAATGTTTTTCATATAAATTACACATAAGGCAAAAAAACAAATGAACATACAGTGAGGAAAATAAGTATTTGAACACCCTGCTATTTTGCAAGTTCTCCCACTTGGAAATCATGGAGGGGTCTGAAATTGTCATCGTAGGTGCATGTCCACTGTGAGAGACATAATCAAAAAAAAAAAAAAAATCCAGAAATCACAATATATGATTTTTTAACTATTTATTTGTATGATACAGCTGCAAATAAGTATTTGAACACCTGTCTATCAGCTAGAATTCTGACCCTCAAAGACCTGTTAGTCTGCCTTTAAAATGTCCACCTCCACTCCATTTATTATCCTAAATTAGATGCACCTGTTTGAGGTCGTTAGCTGCATAAAGACACCTGTCCACCCCATACAATCAGTAAGAATCCAACTACTAACATGGCCAAGACCAAAGAGCTGTCCAAAGACACTAGAGACAAAATTGTACACCTCCACAAGGCTGGAAAGGGCTACGGGGAAATTGCCAAGCAGCTTGGTGAAAAAAGGTCCACTGTTGGAGCAATCATTAGAAAATGGAAGAAGCTAAACATGACTGTCAATCTCCCTCGGACTGGGGCTCCATGCAAGATCTCACCTCGTGGGGTCTCAATGATCCTAAGAAAGGTGAGAAATCAGCCCAGAACTACACGGGAGGAGCTGGTCAATGACCTGAAAAGAGCTGGGACCACCGTTTCCAAGGTTACTGTTGGTAATACACTAAGACGTCATGGTTTGAAATCATGCATGGCACGGAAGGTTCCCCTGCTTAAACCAGCATATGTCAAGGCCCGTCTTAAGTTTGCCAATGACCATTTGGATGATCCAGAGGAGTCATGGGAGAAAGTCATGTGGTCAGATGAGACCAAAATAGAACTTTTTGGTCATAATTCCACTAAATTGTTTTTGGAGGAAGAAGAATGATGAGTACCATCCCAAGAACACCATCCCTACTGTGAAGCATGGGGGTGGTAGCATCATGCTTTGGGGGTGTTTTTCTGCACATGGGACAGGGCGACTGCACTGTATTAAGGAGAGGATGACCGGGGCCATGTATTGCGAGATTTTGGGGAACAACCTCCTTCCCTCAATTAGAGCATTGAAGATGGGTCGAGGCTGGGTCTTCCAACATGACAATGGCCCGAAGCACACAGCCAGGATAACCAAGGAGTGGCTCTGTAAGAAGCATATCAAGGTTCTGGCGTGGCCTAGCCAGTCTCCAGACCTAAACCCAATAGAGAATCTTTGGAGGGAGCTCAAACTCCGTGTTTCTCAGCGACAGCCCAGAAACCTCACTGATCTAGAGAAGATCTGTGTGGAAGAGTGGGCCAAAATCCCTCCTGCAGTGTGTGCAAACCTGGTGAAAAACTACAGGAAACGTTTGACCTCTGTAATTGCAAACAAAGGCTACTGTACCAAATATTAACATTGATTTTCTCAGGTGTTCAAATACTTATTTGCAGCTGTATCATACAAATAAATAGTTAAAAAATCATACATTGTGATTTCTGGATTTTTTTTTTTTAGATTGTCTCACAGTGGACATGCACCTACGATGACAATTTCAGACCCCTCCATGATTTCTAAGTGGGAGAACTTGCAAAATAGCAGGGTGTTCAAATACTTATTTTCCTCACTGTATTTACCTATTTCGGCCATAGACGGTCATATTGACCGCACTGAATTTCACGGTATTCTTTTGTCACATTTCCCGCGGTTGACCTTTGTTTCTCAGCAACTTGCAGAGGAGCTGAGAGCACAGTTCATGGAGGAGAAAAGAGCAGTATGCCAGTTGGCACAAGGTTCCAGTCAGCAGCAGAAGCAACCACCGCAGCAGACACCAAAGCGGAGGCAGTGCCAGGTTCGGAGAAGCTGCAGTCAAAACAAAACCCACGACACCTGCTGCAAACGCCGCAAACCCGTGTGTGGAAATTGTGCGAGGAGAAGAGAGGTCACTTGCCTTGACTGTGAAGCTTAAATAGCCAAGCACTATACTGATGTAAATAGTTAACATACAATTTGTAATATAGTGTTTTTATGTTTTTGTAGCCTACGCTTTCTTCTTTGTTCTTCTTTGTTTTGTTTTAGATCAGCTCGTTTCCAGCTTTTTCTTTTAGCCTATTTTCTCTGTTATTATATTAAAATAAAATGTTTTATAATTAAATAAGATACTTTTAGTTGTTATTATCTTGTTGTGAGTTATGTTGAATGGATATGGAAATATAGCCTATCTGTTGTGAATATGCGATAATTACGGTAGGCTACTAATGATATTATTATTTAGAAATGTATAATTAAACTTGTTTAAATGTACAGTTTGGTGTTGTTCTGTTTTTAAATAATATCCTAATGTAATAAATGCATTAATCTCTCAATTGGGTACAGTATTTATCATTAAAGATATAGAGTTTGGAATCTAGCGATCAAAATGATCGCTTGCGGCAGTTCTAGTAGTTATGGCATTCTGGCACTTCTAGTGTTAATTCCAGTTCCGTATGATGTGACACCAGGATCGGTGGATCGCCTTTAATGTGAAAGCATTTTGAATAATTTACAATTGCATTTCTTTTAATAGCTGTCCTGAGCCAGAGGGCAGCTGAGGTTTAACGTGGATTTACAGGACACACAAAAAAAAATCCTTTCTTCTGCGGCACGCTCTGTTTCTCCAGCCATTGCAGACACCTCTGCCCCTGCTTGCAGCAAATTACCTGTACAAGAAGAAGAAATCAATTTAATCAGGAGCGATTAAGCAGGAGCTGGAGCCGAAAGAAAAAGTTGCACTTGTTACATAATGACCAGATTTTCATTCCCTGCTCAGCGTGAAGCGTCTTTTAGCACATCACAGTCTGTAAGAGTACTGCTCAGATGCATTCTATATGCCGGCCTTTATTTGTGCAAGAAACATCCTACTGAGATGTTTTCAGTATTTGCTTAGGGAAAATGCTTGGGTCTAAAAAGTCAGCACCACCTTTGGCAAGTAGCATTTCATATTGTCTTTGAAATAAGAGTTTAAGTGTTCTGCTGAATGAGCTGACAAGCTTTTATGGTAATCTGAAATATTATTTAATGTCATTTTAAATTCAACTTAAAAGTGTTTTATTAAAAATTAATTAAAAAATTAAACTACTCTCATGTATTTTAATTAGTGCTGTCAATCGATTAAAAAATTAACTAATTCAAATGACTTGAAGATAGTTAACTCCACATCTGCAACATAAATTCATCAACTAACCATTCAGAAATGTCCTGTTGCATTCTACATGTTGTCACTTCTTCTTGAGTCTCTCCATCATTGTCTGACTCCAGTTAAAACATAAAAGGCAGAAGAGTTTCTGACATTTCAGTGCATGTCTGTGAGGTAATTGGGGTAATGTGAGGTAACACACACACACAGAGGAGCTGTTGATGCTCCGCCCTCTGTGCAGGGAGCAGCAGCTCATTTGCATTTAAAGGGTTAGTTCACCCAAAAATGAAAATTCTGTCAGTAATTACTCACCCTCATGTTGTTCCAACCCCGTAAGACCTTCGTTCATCTTCGGAACACAAATTATGATATTTTTGATTAAATCTGAGAGCTGTCTCCAATAGGCTTCATAGGCAGCGCAGCGCATCTGTGTTGTACGTCACACGTAGGTTCACTATTGGGCGACGCTGGTCATGTGTGTGATACGTGGTGACGTGCAACACAGACGCGCTGCGCTTAAACACTACGTGAAAAGACTCGAGGCCCAGAGAGAAGGAAATGAAAAGTGGAATAAAGTCGTTATTTTTGTTTGTTTTTGCGCACAAAAAGTATTCTCGTCGCTTTATAAACTTAAGATTGAGCCACTGTTGTCACTTGGACTATATTAACGATGTCTTTAATGCATTTTCTGGGCCAGCAAGTTATAGTGTCTTAGAAGCCTATGGAGAAGTGATCCAGCACTCAGATTTAATTAAAAATATCTTAATTTGTGTTCCGAAGATGAACGAAGGTCTTACAGGGTCGGAACAACATGAGGGTGAGTAATTATTGACAGAATTTTCATTTTTGGGTGAACTAACCCTTTAAAGGAACACAAACAAAACGACACGTTTTTGATCACCCTCAAAAAGGGACAATTTTAACATGCTGTAAAAAATTATCTGTGGGGTATTTTGAGCTAAAACTTCACATACACACTTTGGGGACATCAGAGACTTATTTTACATCTTGTGAAAAGGGGCATTATACCACCCCTTTAAGTAAACTTCCCATAAACCAGCTGTGCCTTCAATATAGCAGGGCTCAATGCTAAGACTTTTTCCTATTGGTCCAGTCGGTCAAGTTCTGATTTTTACCTGCTCTGCAAAAAAAATATATAGATTAATCCTTACTAAAGCTACAAAAGTTATTCAGTCAAGAGCTGTGAGTTGTTTTTTTGTTGTTTGATTAACATTAATGGCAGACAGCAGCAGGTATATTAGGCTGCTGTGTGTTTCTGTCAATTCAAGCCTGAAAGAGAGCTTAAAGCGCTTCTGGCGCGCTGTCTGGGGCAGGTTTCGGGTAAGTGAGCACAGAGAGCCGCAAATTTCACAGACATCACGCCAGTATATCTTTGAGTTCTCTTTTGCGTGTTATCGCACTTGAATGGTTTAAAAGCACTTGAATGAATGACAGCATGCCAGGAAAACATGGATGCTTTGTAAATTTCCTTAAATATTTTTTAATGCGTTAAAACACCTTAATTTTGACAGCCCTAATTTTAATATATTTGCATTTAACATTTGTGATTATGAAGTTTCAATTTAGTACATTTAAAATATATCAAATTTAAATATCAAATAACACATTACAGTTAAAGGGATACTTCAGGATTTAGCATTAAGCTTTGTATTAGTAGAAAACCTGTAGTATTTTCGAATTACCGTGCTTTCCCTCATATCCCCCTGAGACGAGAGATTTATGTATTTTTTGTCTGGAAAAAATCCTCCGATGACGCAAAAATCGTCATTTTGCGTCATCGGAGGATTTTTTGGCCAGAGGCTAAAGACTACAGCCAGTAGTTGGGGATGTCCCGCATGTTTTCAATCCCGCATCTCACTCACAGAATGTACACATAGTGTCAGCCATCTTTTTTTGGAAGCTAAGCTAGCAGGCTCTTGTTCTGAGTAGTAGGAGAAAGCTGAGTAGTAGGGGTTACCATCCTCTTTTTCCCGGACATGTCCTGCCGTCGAGATCGTCCAAAATGTCCGGGATTCGTCTTTTGCTTTCTGCGGTCGCCATTCATTGTTTACATGCACACCTTTTGTTTCAATCTACCTGAATTCATTCCGATTGGTGAATCTGAATTTAGTGTTTACATGAACGCTAAACAAGTGATCGGTTGATGTGCGTTTTAAAAAAAGAAAATTGCTAAGAAAATCCCCGCTCCTCAGTGAGAGATACGAGACCAGTGTGTCTCACAGTTGTCGCTCATCAGTAATCACGCCACTGGCCTCGCGCCGTTCTCCCGCGGCTCTAGCCTCGTCTTGCTCGCCACAGTAAACATAATGAATGGCGACTGTAGAACGCAAAAGCCGAATCCCGGACATTTTGGGCGATCTCGAAATCCCGGGCAGACTCTTCACGGAGACTAGCTAAACCTTGTTGTTTAACTGCACTCTCTTACTGGTAGGCGTAGGCGAGGTGTGGCCCTTTAAAGATTATCAATTACTTTACTCGTGCTTTATTATGTTAGTGAACACATCAAAATAAGTGTACTTCTTTAAAGCATGACAAAGGATTAAAACAATGATTTAAAATGTTAATCTGACATGAGTACATAGTGCATTTTTTAAAAGTGTACTTCCGTGTGTTAAGAAACTTGGTCATGAAAGTGTACTCTTTAAAGTATAGTAGCCTTTAATTTCATTAAAATTATATTATCTGCATGTACACTTTTTAAAATATACAGTATATGTACTTTTAAGATTTGACAATCAGTACAATTAAGTGCACTTCTTTTTTACAAGTATATCCAGTTTTAACAGTAGTGTGTTCATTACTGCGGCTTTAATTAAAATTA
The DNA here is from genome assembly GCF_963993115.1 of Abramis brama. Taxonomy (NCBI): domain Eukaryota; kingdom Metazoa; phylum Chordata; class Actinopteri; order Cypriniformes; family Leuciscidae; genus Abramis; species Abramis brama. The sequence continues at coordinate 7,469,970 of NC_139986.1, read as the reverse complement.
ATGTGTTTATTTAAAATTTACGTGGGCTTACAGATGTAACTGTTGTCATCCATGTTTCTTGTTTACAGCTGTGTGATGCCAAAGTACTGGTTTGGAGCCATAGGACTGACTTATTTATTTTGTACTCACAGAATGATAGGTTAGGGGATTGTCATCCACAAATAAATGTGGTTGTCACTCCTGAAACTTTATAGCATGTACAATAGCCAACATGTATCAGCCAGACAGACAGAAATAAAGTCCTGCTGTCAGGTGGAGATATGCTGGAAAACTCAGATCAGAGAAAAAACCTTGTCCTGGAACAAATTGAGACCGAAAGGACTGATAAAGAAAGAGCAGGGTAAAGAGAGATAAAAGGAATCATGCTTAAGGGTGTGTAAGAGAGGACAAGAAGGGCAACGAAAAACAAAAGAAAGCCAAGGTGAGTGAGTCAGTGAATTATGCCCTGAAGAACAAAGAAGCGGAGTGAAGGTGAGTGCTGTGTTTGAGTGAGTGACCCCAGGCTCCACCGCAGGAGGTGCTTTGTGCCAGTTCCTACTGCTCGCCGCCATCAAAAACAGAGAACGCAGGAGAGGCGCTGAGTTTGCAGAGGCCAGGAGATTCAGAGATCACGATTTTTTCAGACAGGAAAAGAGAAAGTTGGTGAAGAGAAAGTTCTTCATAGCAAAAACAGACCTGAGGAAACAGATAGCATTTGAAATGACACATGAAATACTAAACCGCCCACCTAGGCAACAAGTTTTATGTGATGGCTGTTCCAAACCGCAGACACCAAAATAGTGCAGCCTTATAAATTTCCTTATTTTTCCCAAAAAATTAGGGCATTGTTGCTTGTATCCTTTTATGTTTAAGGCAAACTCGCGAAAAGTTTCATCCTTGATGACAGACGGAGTCAAGGGAAATATCAATTTGAACTAGATTTGCATTTCCCAAAGGAAGCAAAATAATATTGTTGAAGGTTTAGTTGAGTTTAGTCTTTGCTCTTTTTAAAGAAGTCAACTGTTGCAGCGATTTAAATAGTTGTAAGAAAGAAATGACCAGTAACAATTCAGTGTGCAAACAAATGCATGAGGACCGTCAACAATTCAATATGCAAATACTACAATAATCTACAATAGGGATAGAATAAGCTACACTATACATTTAAAAATAAAGGCTCCAAAAGGAGATTTCGCAGCATTGCCATAGAAGAACCATTTTCAGTTCCCCAAAGAACTTTCCAGTAAACAGAAGAACATTTTTAAGAACCTTTTTCCACTATAAAGATCCTGTTGTGAATTAGAAAGATTCCATGGATGTTATAGGTTGGTTAAAGGCCAATGAAGAACTTTTATTTTTAAGAGTGGATATGATTTTTTGCCCCGTTTTGAAGTTGACGCTAGTTGTCGAAAGCCAAAGCTAGTCTGCATAGTTTGTAGTGTAGTGTATAATTGTTATGACTGGTGTGGTAAACAACAGGCTTAAACTGAAAAATACTCAAGAAGTATTTAGATCGCTATAGATACAAACACAGCAACGCAGGGGAAATGCATAAACCACATCAACCTAACCGAACAATGAACTGAGGAAACTAAGGGTTTAAATTCACACCGAGTAATCAATGGAACTTAGAACAGGTGTGAAATAATGAGTAACTAAGGAAACACTAGCAAACAGAACTCAGGCAAACCGGAACAGGGAACAGAATGAAAATAAAACCAAAACAGAAAGAGTCCGTTACAATGATAGACGCAGAATCCATTTTTTTAGTTCAGACTATGATTCCGTCAAGTCTAAAGATATCAAACGTGTGATATTTTGAGCCAATTTTAGAACATATATCCCGTTATAATGTGTACAGGGCATACTGATTCTACCCACCCAAGACCGCATCCAAATGAACTTGCTGCTTGGCTATTTTTTTTCTCAAGACTCTTGACAACAACTACAGTTCCGCAGTCAGTTCTTGTGCATATGTGTTTGTTTTCATCTGTTATGTGTCTCCTAGCAGCGATGTGCCTGTTTCTGTATGAGTTTGTTGTGGTTGGAACGAGTTGAATATCTGTGTGTGATCTTCAGTCGTTTAGGATATGATTATGAAGTCAACAAGCTTATATGCCTAGTGTTTTAAAGTTTGTTCACAATTTAAAATGTATGCAGTGTATTCCAGCCTTTAGATCTGGGATGGTGAAAATTCTACCAATGTTTCTGGTTTAAAATGCATCTTTTTAAAAATATTATTTGAATGTGGCAAACTTGAGATGAATGTCAAAATCACTTTAGACCCCAACTTACCCAACATGAGTAACAGTAATTGTAGTATTAATGAATAATCTATTTGGGAAATTAGGAAATCTGATTTGGTTTTATTACAACCCCCACCCTGTACATTTTTTAGAAATAAAGTACATAAGAAGCAGTTTCATAACTGGAATGATCTATGAGTTAGCGACAGGGACTGAGAGTTGGGATGAGCTTAGAGGAGTTCTGAAGAATGAATGATGTGTGGAGAAGTGTGTTTAGAGCACACCTGTCTGAATGTGTGATGGATAGAGTGTGAGAGATGAATGAGAGCAGAGGGGAAGAGGACGCTTGATGAGGTTCTGATCTGAAACGCACGGCCCGACATCAGGTCAGAGGAAAAGTGAGAAAGGATGGAATTTGTCAAGCAGACAAATTATTGTTCTGGCATCTTATCAGCTCGCCAGTCAATTTCAGGCATGGAAATACCAGAGCAAAGGGCACCTTTCTCCCAGCAATCACCATAAAATGAACAAATTTAACTTTCAGAGGAATACAACAACCATTAAAAGAAAAAGAACATTCTTTATACTATTATAATTTATCATGCAGCGCATTAAACAACTCACGTTTTAAGTCCATACCAGATTATTTACTTCATTCTATTTTGAACGTATCTACAGCAAAAAAAAAAAAAAAAAAAAAACATTAAAAGTATTAATTGAGTTCCATGTGACCGCAGCAATCTGACCCATTAGAACTTCTGAGCTTGCAATGCCTTCCACTTTAGCTATAATGTGATTGTGATGGTAATTGTGTCACCTCTTATCACCGATTAGTTATGCAAGCAAGATAAAAAAAAGAAGCCTTTGCGTACCATTCTGCTAATCCGCAATTAAAACTGGCAATGGGGCTGTTTGCTCACTTTGCGTTCTTCTCACTGAGGGCTGTGTGCTACATTCCAGACCTCTCAAAGAGCTTTTTGCTGATGCCCTTGCCAAAGTCATCGTCACATGTGGAAAGCCATAAAAATGAAAAGTTTTATCATTCCTTTTCAACTATCAGCCCCCCTGGTACAGCCAGAGAGCATTGAGGGGCACTTTCATGACTAGATTATTGACAGAGCTCAAGTGAGAGACGATCTAAAGCAACCTGATTAGAACTGTCAGGGCTCACGCAATTTCACGAATAACTAATTTTTTAAATAACTAACTCTCATCCTCTGATCTTCTCCCTTTAGGTAATGAGCTTCTGTATCGTACCCGTGAAGGTGACGTGGTCCGCTTTAACATGGAGACCAACGAAAGCACAATCCTGGTGACAAACAGGAAGTTTGTAAGTGACTATCCTCCTTATTCTCCATCTCTTTCTTCTAAAATTGTGAAACCCTTTAAAGACTGTGTTTAACTGCTTGATAAAATGTTACTGCTCTTATTGTGCATGATTCATCAGTTAAGGTGACTCCAAAAAGTATTAAGTCACACTTAATAATGTCATAATGTGATTGCCTTACATTAAAAATCAAAAACAACTGTGTAATTAAATATATATTAGTTTACTATATCGGGACTCCAAAGAGTCACATTTTGCTAACTGAATTTTGCACAGTATTAATAAAATCGCTGTAAGATATTTTGAGAAGCATTCACATTCAGCACAGAATTCTCTGTTATAAACCATAGATATCAGATCAAACAGCGCTGATGTGGAAACTAGGAGAAACATTATAGAAGGTTTTTCAGTCCACAAATCTCTAACATTAGTCATGGATTTAATGTAGTAGCGGTAACTGTAACCATGGTATTGTGGCAGACATAGTTGAATGTTTATACATTATTCATTTCAGTGTTCATGCAAACTTTTCAAGGACTTTCAAGTGCATCACAATTTTTCCAGCACTTCAAAGCACTAAATATTATCCAATTTTTAACGTGATGACACTACATGTACATTATTACATGTAGCATTATTTTAATGTAACATGTATGCTGTGTTTTCACTTTGTTTCATTGTGTTTTTGGCACTGTCCTGTTTACTTGTGTGCCCTGTCATTTGACTTAGTTTTCCTAGTCTGGATCAGTTTGATTCATTACACCTGTCGTCCAATTAATTAGCTTATTAGTTCCCTCATTTGTTCTAGTATTTATACTCTCTGATGGCTCTTGCCGTCTTTGCCTTGTCTAGTCCTGAAATTTGTTTTCTTGAGTATTTTTTAATTAAAGACTGTTTCCTGGATTATTTGTGTCGTGCACTTTGTTCAGAATAACTACCTGTGACAGATTTATTTATACATTATTTATAGATTTTTTTTCCAGCACTTTGCCAAAAAAAGGATAAAAGTTGTTAAATGTCCATTTGATTACATTTTGAAACATTTATATAATTGTTAGTTTTATGCATTCATTCGATAATATATTTGTATTAAATCATAAAAAGAAAAATAAATATTTTCTGAATAAAATACATTTCATAGGACTCTATTATTCTTAAAAAGTTTTATAAATTATTAATTAAAAAATAAGTTATTAATGTAATCCATAATCAGTTATTAAATTGAATTAATTAGTTATTGAAATTTGAATAAACAAAACAAACAAATGGTTTCAAGTGTGTTATAATATTTGTTCAACCAAAAAAAACTGTTTTTATTCATTTAACGGTCATTTTAACTGATGATAATAATAATGACTGATTGTTTAATACCGTGATATTTTCTGAGATGGTTATCATACCGTGAAAATCTCATACCTTTACAACCCTGCTCTGCAGAATAAATTACTCCACCGTGTCATACAACAGATCATTGTGCTGACACTTCTGTTGTTTTTAATAGGGCTGAAAGCATCCATCATTAGAGCAATGTTCTGTGTAGCTCATTAATAGCCTCAGATCGTTAAAGTGGGGCTGGCAGGATGCAAAACAGTGGAGGAAAGGACAAAGAACATGATGTTTGTTCAGAATCAAAGAGTTGCAGCTCTGATTAATGCCACACTCTCTCAGTGTCTGCGTAATGCAATCTATCACAGTCATTTAAGGAATAATGGTAATGAAACTATGCTTGTTAAAAGTCTCATATACCTTTTCTCTGTTCACTTTCCAGGAAATGTACAAAGCCAGCAAATATGAGGTTTCCCCAGATATGAAACTCGTTCTGCTGGCCTACAACGTGCAGCCGGTGAGACCTGTGTTTATTTGGGTGTTGTATGTGTGTGTTGAGATGAAAGTAATCATGGCACGATGTGAATGGGCCGCCACACTCCACCGCCTCACCAGAACCAAATACACCCCGCTGGAGTGATAGAAACCGAGCACACATTCTCTCTCTCTCTCTCTCTCTCACACACACACACACACACACACACACACCTACTGCCAGCTGAGAGAAAGAAGGACAGAGTCTGTTTTCACACTTGGTTTGATTGGTTGGTCCGAACTCAACTTCTATTCCACCATCATCCCCCTCTCTTTCCATACTGTATTATACAGTGTGTCTCTGAACTCTGATTGTGGGAATTAGCCGCAGGTGTTGCTAGCTAGGTAACAATTCAAGAGGAGACGCTCCAAAAAGTTCCCAAAGTAATAGAAATCCTGGAAAAAAGGGAATTTTAGTGAAAATTCTAGTGAAAAGTTCAAATATAAAGGACATTTCTATATTATAGTTATGTTCAGTTCCAAGTGATTTAATTTGCTTACAATTAATTGTATTGACCATTAATTATTTTTAACCGATTACATGGAAAAGTCATAGACGAAAGAAAATATTGTACTCAGGAATGGATTATACTATTATACTCAGATAATGTGTTATCAATAGCAGATTCCTTGCCTTGCAGCACACCTGAACATCTTCCACAACTAACCAGACTGCTTTCATGCAGACTTGGTTTTCCACCTAAAGCTTTAGTGTGAAAACAAATGTTGAAAGCACAAGCACTGAAGGTCTGAGCAGCAGGTGATGAGTTAGTTTGATCAGGGCAGCTGTTGTTACAGAGCTGAAGAGATGGAGGAGAAGGTGTCATAGCACTGGGACAGTGACACCAGAGCACTTCACACACACATGACAAGAAAGAGTGAGCTAAAGGAAAGAGTGTGAGCGCTGCCTCTAGTTTGTTATTCAGTGCCCGTCTCAACATCAGCTTGATGGATGACAACCTCGTCCCCCAGCTGTCATTGCCTACGCACGCATGCACACACACACACACACACACACACACTCACACACTCACATTCATAACGCCCCCTTCACAAAGCAGCTCTCCATCTCTCAGCATCTGTAAGACATAGGGTGATGGCGAGTACAGGTGTTGAATGTTAATCTTTGACAGTATTAACAGCTCTGCTACAGCACACGTATCAAGCTCACGTCAGTGCTGAGCATATGCTGCGGTCAGCCCTCTGGCTCACAGACAGATGTTGACACTGTCCTCTGAGAGAAACAACAGCGCTCCTGCCTTCTTTAACAACGGTGGATTAGCGTTTTATTAAATTAGATAGTTCAGCCTCTGAAATCTGATTGTGACCACACATAAGTTGAATTATATTATTACTGCACTAAGATGCAGCCTACAGAGAGGATAATGTAATGTTTTGTGGAAGAGTTAAAAATCACATTTTTAATATATTTTCAAGGTAATTAAATATATTTAATTTATAATTAATTAAAACAATTATTGGGGGCTGTATCATATATTTAATATTAAGGAATAATAATAAAGCACTTAATAAGGTTTTATTTTCAAGAATTTTATTACTTTAGCTTTTTTCTTCTTTATTATATCAGGACAGATGTACCAACCTGACATGTCTGACTTGAGAAACTCAAAAAAATATGTATGTTTGCAATAGAAATGTATTCAAGTCATTAAATCTTTATTGTATTGTTGAGGTATGTTTTAATTAATTGATGGATCCAGTGATTTGCGCAGGAAAACATTACTGAATACTGCAATTCTACTTTTGTACTGTAATTCCATTAATTGAAAGTGACATGTGAAGGCCAAGTATGTGCACACACATTAGGAGTAGTGAGTAGTGAACACACACACACTGCAAAGCGTGGCACACTCAGAGCAGTGGGCAGCCATTATGCTGTGACACCCGGAGAGCAAACTGGGGTTAAGTACCTTGCTCAAGGGAACCTCAGTCATGTCCTGCTGGTACTGGAATCAAACCAGCAACCTTTGGGTTACCAGTCAGACTCGTTAACCATAAGCCCACGAATTGTATTATTTGTCAAAAATTAGTGTCATTTACATTCACCATAGCTGTTCCGGCATTCGAGGGGCGTGTTACTGTTATATTACTATGGCAAAAAAAAAAATCGACCCTCTTTACGTTTTGGCTAAAATCACCCTTTAACTGTGGTAAATTACTGCAATGCATAGCCTCTCAAATGTTATTGCTACTAGAGCTTTGTTGGCGCTTTTAGTGCAAGTAAGTGCTGTTCTCCAACAATTTAATTTCTCTCTGTTTGTGTTTGTGTTGTTCAAACTCTCAGATTTACGAGCACTCCTTCACTGCGGACTACATCATTTGCAGCCTGGAAACTCCGTAAGTTGCTGACCTCATATAACAGTCGCATTAGTTTACAGAATCCATTTGTCATTATACAACCGAGGAAAACATCGATGCAGCGTTTTGCTGCTCAATTCATGTGTCAAAGCCACTCAGAGGACTGAATCTTTCCATACTGCTACCATGTGGTCATACCAACACATCTGTCCTGTGATTAGCACAGAGACATACAGCTCGTGTCACCTGTAATTTCTGGGCCTGCGTTGCACAGTGCCTTTATAACAAGCAGCAGAATAAAGCATCTATATTTATGAGCTCTGTCAGATGGAACAGATGCTGACACAGCGCTGGGCCGCTGCTCCAGCCGGATTTAACAGCGCACTGGGATATACTATCACTGTTAGATTTCCTGCCACAGGAATTCCCTCGTGGTGCTTTATTCGCCATGCTGTTGTGTTGGGCTGTGTAGTACACTGGCGATGAAATCAATATCTGTTGGCACACGCTCCACTGCACCACATAGAGGAAGTGTTCTCTGTTAGCCCTCTGAAGGCATGAATGTTTGACTGATTGCCTGTCAGTTTGTCTGGGTCAGAATGGTCAACTAGTCCACTTGTCATCCCACCACCAACTAGTTGATTAGTAATGTCTTTGCTTCTCTTTCACAGGGAAACGTGGATCCTGAACCCTCCAGAAGTGCGAAACGCTCACCTGCAGTATGCAGGATGGGGACCACGAGGCCAGCAGCTGGTAAACACTGTAAAAACTAATTTACTGTAAAAAGCTGTGGTTGCCAGAACTTTTCCATAGCAAAATATAAGGTTTTACAGACAAATTTACAGTTAAAAAGCAGGGTCATTATCCCTAACTAGACCTAAAACCATTAAAAGCATTTTTGTCAATTGAAATAAAGCTTAAATAAAATAAAATATACAGTAAATATGAAAGAAAAAGAAAATGAGAAATGTTGTCTTCGCAGCTAACTGAAATAAGTGTTAATTACTGTTAATTGTGTTAATAAAGTTAATGAAGTGTTAATGTTGAAGCACTAAAATTACTAACTGGAAATTAATAAAAACTAAAAATATAAAAACAACATTAAATTAAATGAAAATTATATTACTAATATTAAATTAAATCAATAGTAATAGTAAACCTAAATAGTAATATTTAAAAAAAAAACTAATAAAAATGACACAAGCAATAAAAATACTTAAAATGAGAAGTGAAATTTGTATAATATAATTCTAAATATTACTACAAAATGTAATAATATATAAATAATACTAAATTAACACTGTTTAAAAATCATACATTCCATTAACTTATATAATGTTAATAGACCAACCTACCAGAGCACTAAAATCTGTTTTGTACCTTTATAATACACTGACAACCTCCAAAACATACAGGGTGGTAAAGAGAAAACCACAGGATGAATCAAAGCTCATCATAAGTAGCTTTTCCACAAGGTGAGGTAGATACTGGATACTAGGTAAATAATATAAAACAAAATAAAATTAAGATAAAACCCTAATGTACATAACTGATAAGAAAAAACTAAGAGGAAACATAGTTATTTCAACTAAAAACCATCAAATGTTGGGAATGTCAATTTATTGTAAATTATAAGGTGACTTGTTCTTTTCGTTTCCAAAAAAATATATATTTTTACTGTAAAACTACATGAAATGTCCCATTTATTACAATTGTTCACCGTATATAGAAAGGGAACTTGCCGGTAACTGATTCAGCAAAGTCCCTCGGAAACATCAAATTATCCAGAGCTGTTCACCAAGCTTACTATTAAATTTCATATTTGAAATACCAATGAAATCTGCCATCAACTGTCAAAAAATTGCATTTGCAGCCTAATGCGCATTTGCAGTCCTAAGCGTGTCTCAGAACATTGACTATTTCTATACCAACCGAAGCTTCTAAAGGCAGTGGCAGTGACCCAATGACTTTACTGATTAGCTATTGGCTCTTTTATTTAAAAGGATTATTGCACTTTCACCCATTAATAGTAATACCGTCTTTGTATATCTGAAGTCTTTGGTATCAGTAGTACAAGTGCCAACTCAATTTGAAATGTGATTGACAGGCAGCTTCAGTCAAGCGCTCACTTGCGAATTTGCATGTGTGCTCTGAGAATAATGGCTACGCATCACGGTAATGCATTTGTAAACATTCAGATGTACTTCTTGGGTAATTTCTCGTCTTGGCGAGGTATTGGTGTAAAGCCACTTGGTTTGTCTTCAGTGAGTATAAACATGCAGTTTGAAGACAAATCAGATTTATGTCAAAATACCAGATCTCTGCACTGTGTAAATGCAGCATAATAGACCTGCTGCTGTCTATTATGGTGAGAATATTAATCAAACAACAATATTTACCAAAAAGAGAAAATCACTCACTGCTCTAAGTGTATTTCTTACTGACTATTTATTTGAATAATTACTTATAGAAGAAACTACTTCATTGAGAAATATGTGAACGCTTCAAGCCATTGTTTTAATTGAATTAAACTAAAAATAGTTTAAATGTGTTTAATAGTATATATGGCTTTTCATACTTGAAATAGTTCACCCTGGATCATTCTAACCCTGGGTAAAAGGAATCCTGGGTTATATTTATTCACGTTTCACACTGATCATACTATACCCGGGGTTAACAGTTAATCCTGGGTGTTCATAAACTGGCGTTTCACACTGCACATTCCTATAAACCCCGCGTTAGAGTCCTTATTTGGATATTTGCGGTGTCGCTGTTACTGACTGGACAAACGCAGCACATGACCTGTTTACATAAAGGCTCTAGCATTGTGCATCCTCAAAATACACATTGCTGACTGTAATATAAAAAAAATTCTGAGTGAACTTTTATAAAGGTAAGAATTAAACGGTCTCTTCTTCACTCCAATTGTCACATTTTCCATCGTCAAGAGAGAATTGATTTCCAGAATCAAGGGAGAGTAATACATTGAATAATTTACACTTGTCACTGTTTGGTTGAAGCAGGATGAAATTAAAGTGCAGGATTTACAAGTAGCAGTCTTTTATTTACAAAACCAAAATTTTACAAAAAACAAAAATCAGAAAACAGCGAACAGAACAACCAAACTTTGTAGGACGAGAACGGACAAAGAACTGAACAAAACACAGGGCTTAAATAACAGACTACTGACTACTAACTAATCAAAGAAACAAGACTTCATCAATGCATCTCTTGCCTGTGCTTCATTACTTCTGCCACTTAAAACTGCTCTAGTTACCCCTGTTCTTAAGAAACCCAATCTTGATCCCTCAGTATAGCTAATTATCGTCCTATTTCAAATTTACCCTTCCTTACTAAATTACTGGAAAGTACTGTTGCCTCCCAGCTTCAGTCTTTTCTTGTCGAAAATAATCTCTTTGATCCCTTTCAATCTGGTTTTCGCCCACTTAATAGTACTGAAACTACACTTGTAACAGACCGACAATTCTACATTTCAGTACAGGATTTTCTGAAATCAAACATTTTCTGATTTTCAGGATCACCTACTGTCCCCCTGAAGCAAGGTGTCCCCCAGGGTTCTGTTCTCGGGCCATTATTATTCATAATTTACATATTACCTCATGGGTCAGATCTTACACCGTCATGGCTTTAATTATCACTTTTACTCTGATGACATCCAATTATACTCTTATCTGTACACCTGCTCTATCTGCCCTAACCAACAACATTTCTGCCTGTGTGCATGAAATAAAAGATTGGCTTAATTTAAATTTTCTGAAACTCAACATGGACAAAACTGAGATCATTTTTATTGGAACTCTGTCACTCACTAGCAATATTTCTACTGATTTCACCTGTGAGATTGTTGGTATTCACATCAAACCATTAAGTACTGTTAAAAATCTATGTGTTATTTTAAATTCCTCTCTCTCTTTTCAGGCTCAGATCACTGGAAAGGTGCTATAAAAAAGTAAAACTTATTAATTTTATTATTAAGACACAGCTGACATCACTAATGAAACAATGAGTAACTAGAAGCGGGAAAAGGGAACAAAGGGAACAGAAAACAGAACAAAAACCAACTCATAGTAAAACTCAAAAACAAATATAACATAATAGAACCCTGACATAACAGCCCCTTCAAAAAGGTGTGTCTACTTACCTTAAAACAAACAGTCCAACAGTGGAGGGAGGGATGTGGGCAAAGGGTAGGTAACAGGACGGGTAGGGCCAGGGTGGAAAAGTACTGGTGGGCTGGTGGCAGTGTCTGGGACTTTGATCTCCTCCCCGCTCTCGCAGATAGTGAATGGGGAATGGTTGCGGAGGAATACCCACTCCACATACTCCTTAAAACGCCCCAGAAGCTTGAGTCCGAGCAGGCACGCCCTGGTCCTTTCGTTCAAGCCTGCCCGGAAAACACATGCAGGCTGGTGTCGTCATAGTGGACTAGATGTTGTAGGTCCAGGAAGGCCCACGTGTGTGCCTTTAAAGGGTTAGTTCACCCAAAAATGAAAATTCTGTCAATAATTACTCACCCTCATGTTGTTCCAACCCCGTAAGACCTTTGTTCATCTTCGGAACACAAATTAAGATATTTTTGATTAAATCTGAGTGCTGGATCACTTCTCCATAGGCTTCTAAGACATATAACTTGCGGGCCCAGAAAATGCATTAAAGACATTGTTAATATAGTCCAAGTGACTACAGTGGCTTAAGTTTAAGTTTATAAAGTGACGAGAATACTTTTTGTGCGCAAAAAAAACAAAAATAACGACTTTATTCCACTATTCATTTCCTTCTCTCTGGGCCTTGAGTTTTTTCACGTAGAATAACTGCGTAGCGCTTCTGTGTTATACACATAGACTGTAAAAATGGACAAAGCGTCTGTGACGTCACCCATAGACTTTCTGAAGAACGGTTTTGAAGCCGTTTATGGGGGGTATGGGCGGCGCCATCTTGGAAAATCTTGGGAAATCCTAACCCCGCCCACCTTCTGACGCAGCGCACGTCACTCAGCTCGCTCTGCTACTCCGGTTATCTCTCTGTATATTTTAGGCAACGAAATATGTTATAAAACACCATACGAACTCTTTTCGTTTTCATTTAAAGAAATCTTAAACATTATAGCCACACAAATGTGGTTCAGGCAACGCGTATTGATTATATTCACTGCACATAACGTTTGCCTATTTATAAAAAAACAAAATATAAAACACAAACCTGCCTCTTTTCGTTTTAAATATAAAAATATTAAACATTTTAATATGGTCCAGGCAATATGTGCATTTGTACTAAACAACAGATTTTGCAGTAAACAACTTTACAGATCATCTTCGTTGTATTAAAATTTAAAATGACAAAACTCAACCCAGTCTCTTTTTGTTAAATTTCACTTATCAATATTAGCCATTATAAAAGTATAAGTAAAAGGTACAAGAAGCTATACAAATAAAGCAAACAATTCAGTCAAACATACAAAGTCAGCGCTCTAGTCTAACCATACAACGGTAAAGTTAAATAGCTTATAAAGTTATGAAACTTCCCCCACAGCCAAAACGATTGCCCAGGGAACAAATTATAGATTCACGAGACCAAAAATCGCCCATTAGATATAGACAAGACGAATTATATCTCATGTTTAACCACTACAGAGACGCCAGAGTCAGCGGCAAACGTCAGAACGACTAGCCGAGGAAAGGCTGTTCCAGGCGGGGTACATGAGCGCCGAGCGCCCGGTCATCGCTGGATCTCACAACTGGATAAAATTTTCATAAATCTTTAAATTAACCACAGATTTGAGCTTTAAACAACTACATTCTCACCTGAAAAACTCTTAAAACTACATTTCATGATACAGAAACAGTAGTATTATATTTCAACTGTGTTAAAAAATGGCGCTTCTTATGTTGTCATTCTCCTTGGCGCAGCCTAAGCTGTCAATCAAGCTGTCAATCAAAGTTAACCACGCCCTTATTTGTCATACATTTTATATCTAAATACGATCTAAACTAACGAGTCAGAAAAAAATTCACCCCCCTCACAGTTGTCAGGCACTCGGAAGCTATCGAAAAATACAATAAAAGTCTATGGGACCAACCTGTAAAAACATGAATTTATGCTGTGAAAACTGACATTTTAACATGGGGTCTATGGACATTTGCTCCCTTTTGGGACCTCGCCCTAGCAGATTTTCGATGTATTGCAGTTTTTCGCACTTCAGGGTAGGCTTCATTTTTCAGATTAGAATGTTGCCGCTTGGTTATACATCACACGTAGGCTCACTATTGGCCGATGCTGGTCATGTGTGTGATGCGTGTGACGTGCAACACAGACGCGCTGCGCTAAAACACTACGTGAACAAAATCTCGAGGCCCAGAGAGAAGGAAATGAATAATGGAATAAAGTCGTTATTTTTGTGTTTTTTGCGCACAAAAAGTATTCTCGTCGCTTTATAAACTTAAGATTGAGCCACTGTAGTCACTTGGACTATATTAACGATGTCTTTAATACATTTTCTGGGCCAGCAAGTTATAATGTCTTAGAAGCCTATGGAGGAGTGATCCAGCACTCAGATTTAATCAAAGATATCTTAATTTGTGTTCCGAAGATGAACGAATGTCTTACGGGGTTGGAACAACATGAGGGTAATTACTGACAGAATTTTAATTTTTGGGTGAACTAACCCTTTAAGGATTGGTAACCCAGCGAGATCAGGATCTGGACCTGCTGCTAAATTTATTGTTTTAGGTCCATTCTTTTGTCATGGTTTGTTTAAAACAGAATGAAATAAAAGTACAGGATTTAAAAGTCACAGTCTTTTATTTACAAAATCAAAACTTAACAAAAATGATCAGAATCTCAGGATCAGAAAACGGAACAGAACAACCAAAATTACTAGGAAGAGAACGGACAAAGAACTGAACAAAACACAGGACTTAAATAACAGTGAACTAAACAAAGAAGACAGCTGACATGACTAATGAAACAATGAGTAACCTAGGAGACTAACTAGAAGTGGGAAAAGGGAACAAAGGAAAGGTAAAAGGGAACAGTGGCATTATGCATCTCAACATGCATATTTAAACATATGGATCATAAAACGCTTACCTCAAACAAAAAAACGTATTCTGTATGTGAAGACTCTCGTCTCTTCTCTGTATGTTCCGTCCTTCGGATGAGACGTTAAACCGAGGTCCTGACTCTCTGTGGTCATTAAAAATCCCAGGATGTCCTTCGAAAAAGAGTAGGGGTGTAACCCCGGCATCCTGGCCAAATTTACCCCTTGGCCTCTGTCCATCATGGCCTCCTAATCATCCCCATATACTGATTGGCTTCATCACTGTCTCCTCTCCACCAGTAAGCTGGTGTGTGGTGGGCGTTCTGGCGCAATATGGCTGCCGTCGCATCATCCAAGTGGATGCTGCACATTGGTGGTGGTTGAGGAGATTCCCCCATCTATGTAAAGCGCTTTGAGGTCTCAGAAAAAGCGCTATATAAATGTAACAAATTATTATGTGTAGACTTGTTTTGAGAATCTCAACTTTTTTTCAATACAGATGAGCTGTCAGTTCAGAACACCTTGAATGGAAATTAAGCCAGCTCATTATATATTCATGGGCTGCACATTTTCATTGGCCTGGCAGAAGAATTTTTCAGGATTTCTTCAGTTGTGTTTGCTCTGGTTTTTATTGTCAATATCAGAAAGCAATTTCTTTCGATTCGATGGAGCAACATTTCATGGATGAAATGGGAATGTGTTTGAATCACAGATGTTTATGGAGATTGCTTGCTTTTATAATATTCACACTGCGTCCCTGTTATTATTTTTAAAGTTACCATGAGACTTTTACACTACCATACAGCTCCACTTTATAGTGTTTTGGAACCAACATTAAAACTCATTTCAAGCCATCTATACACTATATATTACACGTCTATTTATTATACACTGTCAGGAAAAAAAGCTGTCACTCGGACTCTACCCATTAAAAAGGTTCTAACATGTACCATTTGGGTACTAATATGCACACTTTGGGTACAAATATGTACCTTTTGAAAGGGTACCGCCCCAGCTTTTGTACTTTTATCTGAAGCCCCTTTCACACAGAGCGTTGATCCCAGAAAATTACCATAGGATTGCTAGAGTGCCTTCTGTGTGAACACAAACGCGTCCTGGGATTGATCACGGGATCGATCCTGGCATAGGGACCTAGTAACATTGCTGGGATCAGGCCCGGAAAGCTTCCTGTGTGAACAAAAGGCAGGATCAATGACGTAGTTATCCTGTGACTCCTTCCATGATCACAACGTAAATAGTCCAGGCCTGGTCCTATCTCATCCTTCACTGTCGTCACTCCTTCTTTTATCCTCCTGTAGCTCCTCCGTGAGAGACACAAGGCCATTGTGGTGCTCATTAGCAATCGCGCCACCGGCCTCACTTCGTTCTCTCGGCTCCGCACTACTTTTATTTCATCAGATACTATCATCACATCAGCATAAATGCATGCTAGAAACAACATGGAAAATATTGTCTAAAACCCTTTCAAGTCTGTAAATAGTTATTTATACAGAACATTTATACAGTGCTACACAATCACAAAATGCTTCTCATTATTCAGACAATATCATATAAAAAAGTCAGCAGCTGATATTATATATAACTTACCCCTGATGTTCATTTAGAACTGCTGTGCGAGAGTAAATCACTGAGTTTAATGAGTCTTGTCACTTAATCAGGCCGCTGCAGGACGTGATTATATATGATCACAGAGGGAGGTTTTTTCTCAGATGTTCTTCCTCTAAGGTGTGGAGAAATGTTTTATTTATTTTTATTCATGTCTAATTATTAGACCACAACCGAGCCAATGAATCACAATTGAGCATGTTTATCAGGTGCTTCATACCCCTCAAAAATATTTGCTATCACTTGTAATGAATCTACTAGATGAACGTGAAATTTTGCAGGAGCAGGCAAGAGAAGGAAGTGAAGTATAAAGAAGTTGAAATACACTACAAGGATATCTATATTAAATACAATTAAGCATGCATGAAACTCAGAAAACACCTTTTGATATATATATTTGGTTTTAAATTGTTTACTTTTGCAATGAAAATTACGCAGATACTCGTGAGTTTGCTTTGTTTACTGTTCCTCAGACATGCCTGAATAAATCAGTGTGTGTCATCCAGTGTGGCCTGAAGTGACTGTGGTGTGTTTAAGAAGGGATTACAAATCAATGCTTCTCCTGAGCTAGTTCACTGTCAATAGTCTGATATGTTATCAACACCCCTAACACTCAGTGCAGTACATGAACTCCCAGTGAAACATGACGTGAAAACAGCATCAAGATGTTCATGATCAAACTGGACTCTGTTTCCATTGATTTGAGTTGGGTCAGCTTGCAACAGTATATATTTTTGCAAACATGATAGAAAAAAAAATAAATGATTCACAACACATACAAATTTGATAGATCCCTTTCTACAGCCAACGGTGGGTTTACAAGAACCCACACATACTGATGACAGTGTAATAAATTCAAGAGTATTGACCTGGTCCGGGTGCCAAAATTTTACTCCAGCCATTTTCTCTGTTTAAAATAAATGTAATAAGGTGCAAGGCATTGCTAAAGGGCATTGCAAGTCTGCATGTCTATGGTTATTGTTAATTGGCATTACAGGTCAGATTTCTATACAAAAGAAATGCCTTTTATTAGAGTTTTGAGTGTTGTGGAACAGCCTCTCAAATCTTTCTTTGTAGTGTATTAGTAGTTGCAACCCCAAAATACCGCTACATGTGATTGATGCACTGTGACACCCATTGAAATAAATTCAACTTAATATATGATATATATTTGTATCATTAAAGGAATGCATGAATTAATTGACTGCAGTAATGGAACCACTAACAGATATTTTAGCCATAACATTAGCGGAAATATCTAAATATGTAATGAAGTTGCACTTGGAAGCACAACAAGAAAATTAGCTTTAATTACAGTATTCGATGAAGGTCAAAGTAAATGAGAAGCGCTGGGAAAAAAATACAATACTGCAATCACAGACATTCCTATCTGGGGATATAGATTTCTCAGAGGACTGTCGGGTTAGCTGAAAAAACATTAGGCAATTTGCTCTTTAATTTCTACAGAGGTTGTCAAACTGACATGTTTGATTCAGGCAAGATTGAATTCAGGCAAAGTATGTCTGAGACACAAATTGACCTGACCTTTTCAGGGAAAACTATTTCTGTTTGAATAGTTTAATATGAAGAGATATACAACAAAAAGTTGCTGTGCCAAAAAATAAATAAATAAAAATAGTAAATAAATGAAATTATTGCTATATGTCCAAATTAGCTTTTTCATCCAATTTAATTTGGTTAAAATACATGAAATCCTTTCCAAATGTTGTCAACATTTGAAACTCTACATTCATTCTAGTCATTCTTGCTGCTGGTCCAAAATTTTAAAAAATGTGTGAAGGCTCTTGGATTTGGTCTGCTCAAGGAGTGTTCTCTCCTGGAAGGTTTTCCTTTTAAAAGTCAAAATGTCCTGTCATCTTTTCTTAGGACCCTTTTCTCTTATATTATCTTAAGCATGGAATATGTTTCTTTTCATTTCCGAGTGCAGAGGTTATTTTAAAGATGGTGCTGTGGAGGTTGTTTCATAAATGAAGCCATCAAGTGACTCTTCTGAATGCTCGAGATGATCTTAGCTTGGATACTGACACTCAGTCCCAAAGAAAAATTACAGTTTGTGTAAAAGCCTGTAAGTTACATGGAAAGACACCTTTGAATCTGGGCCCTGTCCCAAATGGCAACTTAAATGGCCTCTTCCTCTGAGTCCGCACTTTCGTGACGTAACGCCACTTCGACTGTCGGGAACAAGTCTGCTGCGGAGTGCGGGTTCGGAAAAAGTGTGCATCCAGGGCGCATATCGACCACAAAGGGGGTGCTCACGAGCACCCTTCTGAAACCTAAAATGACTAAATAGGATACCCTGCATTCTCATGTACTTAACAGACAAGTGCATGCGGCAGCCATTGTAAGTCCACAAGACCGAGTCAAGATGAAAGCAAGATAAATACGATTAGTCACAAAAAGCAGAAGTACTCACATTTAAATTTGCAAAGGTTGACCAAAGCTGCAAACATCCTGATGTTAGAACAAGATTTTTAACAGGATTCCTGATTATTTTAGTCTGAACTCAACAGATTGAGTGGCACACTTAAAAGTAGTAATAATAATAAAAAAGACACTGAATTTGCAGTTAACAACTATATTTGACACAACAGCAGACCTGCAGCCTGTGTGTGAGCAAAAAAAGAACTGTTATACCTGCAAAGCGGGCGTTTCTTAAAGGCACAGAAAAAAAGAAAAAGAAAAAGAAAGATTGTTTCTGGGGGGATGTAATAATAAAAACTGTAACCCCTTTAAAGTTCTCCATGCACACAGTAAATGTCATCACCAGTAAAGCCCTCCTGGCCTATCCATCAAATTTTGATTGCAATGTGTTTGTGTTTCTGTCCTTTTCTCTAGATTTTTATATTTGAGAATAACATCTACTACCGGGCCACTGTGGAGAACAGATCCATCCGTCTTGTTTCTACTGGGAAAGAGGGTGTGATTTTCAATGGCCTAAGCGACTGGCTCTATGAAGGTATGAAAGATAAAACATCTACATGTTTTTATGCCTTGCAAAACTAAACGTGATTTTCTTGATGAGGCTTTGTCAGGAGGCTTGACAACTAAGGTGAACTTAGCCTCTTTGCATCTTTAAAGAGTATTGTACCAAAATTCAAGTTCAGGGAAGAAGGAGGCGGGAACCAGAAAACGGTCAACATAAAGTTGAATCACAAACTGAATAACAACAAAAAGGGACGAGCAGCAGTGGCCTTTCTGCCGACTGCTATATAAAACATAATAAAACAACAACTTAAAATGTCGCCTGGTCCTCTCGCGCCCTTCAACGGTGAAAGATGGTTTTCTGTGCATTGTCAAAGAATCAAAGGAAGAACAATCAATAGCCTAGAATCTCCCAGAATGCACCGCTACCTTTGACAGGACTCTGGTTGTGGATTTTCACCCTGTGTGATGTGAGTCTCCCATTTAAACTTTAATCTGAGCTCATATTGCAGCGACTGACCCTTGCCATGAGTTTATGAGGTGCTGAAGGTCTCGAAATTGACACTTATTATTTATTGAAAGGGTTGAATGTATTAAAGAGAGCAGAGACTCATCCTGGCCTATTTCTGTTGCTCCTGATCTCATTCTCTCTGCTTCGGTTCACAGTATTTAGTTTTTACATATTTTTTTTTCAGAACATGCATCTTCCTGATTGGATGATTCATATTTGAAGCCATTTTTAAAAACCCAATAAATCACACACCTGTGACGTGAATTCTACATTAATGTGCCAAGTAGCTTGGCAACCCTAAACAGCCTTCAGGTACCCATTTTCTACAGACAAAGTTCCGGTGTGGGTTCCTGGCCGTGTCCCTTCTCGAACCGTTCCACGCATTATTACTGCAGAAACATCCTGGTTGCGTATGCAACCCACCATTCCCTGAAGGAGGGAACGGAGGACGTAGTCGACGTCGACTGAATGGGATCACGCAAGGGAGCCTATCTTCTTCGAGCATGCTTGAACGAGCCAATGCGTGCAATGGCGACGTGAATTGCATCACGCGCTCCGCCCCGCGAGACGGGTATAAATACGGAAGCGGATGCATACACCATCTGTTTTTCGCTGAGGAGCCAAGCGTAACTCGGAGTCAGTGGTGGTCCAGCTATAGTGGCAGGGAACTATAGCTGTATATTCTCTGTATATATAACTATATTCTCCTTCAGGGAACGGTGGGTTGCATACGCAACCAGGACGTTCCCTTTCAGTCGAGAACGTCAGACGTAGTCGACGTCGACTGAATGGGATCTTAATCCTGGAAAACGCCACTAGAGCTGCCACCATCCAGTGCCTAGACAAAAGCCTGCTGAACCTCCCGCATCTTGAGGCGGTGATAGGACAGGGCTTAGGCCAGGGAAGTCACTGCTGTTCCGCAAGACCTGCTCAGTAGACTTGGATAACACTGGGAAAGCGTGCCCTGTCGATGGAAGGAAGGGACGCTACGGAAGCCACATCCAGCCCGAAGGGGGGAATCGTGGTAGATACACATATGGACTGGGTCGAAATGTCGGGCAGCACAACATATGGGATGTCACTGGGATGACTCCAGCCTATAACAGGGGGGAAGATCAACCAAAACAGTGACGGCAGAAACTCTGCCAAGGGAAAGACACGGGCTCACCGCAGGGAGCCGTACCGTGGAAAAATACACATATGGGATCGCCGTACGGATCACAACATATGGACCCTTCCTAAAACAAGTTCCACCAACGCATACGAGTGGTAGGCCTAGCATAGGACGCTCCGCCACGTCCGAAGCCGCAGGGGGTATGGAGGAGCTCAACAGGGTTCTGCCGAAGGGGAACTCAACTGGAGCAGAATGGCGCACGTATTCAGTCCATAGGAGGGGAATGGCGCAGCAAGCCGACACATCGAGCGGGGCTACGGTGTTAACTGGCTTCTATGTGAAGAGAGCACACGGGAAGCAACCGGCTCGACACGTAGGCTATAGAATCTAGCGAACATGTTGGGTATCGCCCAGCCTGCAGCTCTACAAACATCTGAAAGCGAGGCACCTTGCACCAATGCCCAGGAGGCGGCTACACTCCGAGTGGAGTGAGTTCGCAATCCCGGGGGACAAGGTACACCTTGGGACTCATACGCCAAGATGATGGCATCCACTATCCAGTGGGCCATCCTCTGCTTTGAGACAGCCTTTCCCTTCTGCTGGCCTCCATAACAGATGAAGAGCTGATCTGAGGTCCTGAGGCTTTGCGTTCTGTCAACATATATCCGTAGGGAACGGACTGGACAGAGAAAAGCCAGGGCTGGGTATGCCTCCTCCAGGGGCAGCACTTGCAGGTTCACCACTTGGTCCCAAAAGAGAGTGGTAGGAACCTTGGGCACATATCTAGGCCGGGGTCTCAGTACAACATGAGAGTTAGCCGGCCCGAACTCCAGGCACGATTCATCGACCGAAAATGCATGCAGGTCCCCTACCCTCTTGATGGAGGCCAAAGCGAGCAGGAGAACTGTTTTCAAAGACAGGACTTTTAACTCAGCTGCCCGCAGTGGCTCAAAGGGAGGTCTCTGCAGTGCAGTTAACACCAGAGACAAGTCCCAAGAGGGTATAGAGGGGGGACGAGGCGGATTTAATCTCCTCGCACCCCCAGGAACCTGACGATCAGGTCATGCTTTCCAACGGATCTCCCATCCACTGCATCGTGATGTGCGGCAACAGAGGCAACATATACTTTGAGGGTGGAGGGAGACAGCCCTCGATCCAACCCCTCTTGCAGGAAAGAAAGCACGGCGCGGATCAAGCAATTTTGGGGGTCTTCTCGGTGAGAAGAACACCATTCAACGAATAGGTTCAAGGCGCAAGCGTGCCTCGTAGAGGGCGCTCTCGCAGAAGTGATGGTGTCTACGACTGACTGTGGTAGATCACCTAGAACCTCCGCGTCCCGTCCAGGGACCAGACATGGAGTATCCAGAGGTCTGGACGCGGGTGCCATATGGTGCCCCATCCCTGAGAGAGGAGGTCCTCCCTCAGAGGGATGGGCCAGGGAGGGGCTGTCGAGAGGAGTATGAGTTTGGGGAACCAGGACCGGTCGGGCCAATAAGGGGCGACTAGCAAGACCTGCTCCTCTTCCTCCCTGACTTTGCACAGTGTCTGTGCAAGAAGGCTCACTGGGGGAAACGCATACTTGCGGAGCTGACTCCTTAGGAAGAGATGACAGGCGAGTTGCGACATGTGACGGGAGCGTAGACCACCTTGATGGTTGATGTACGCAGCGGCCGCAGTGTTGTCTGTACGGACCAGTACATGCTTGCCGAGCAGCGGCGTTTTGAGGCGTCTCAAGGCAAGGTGCACTGCAAGCAACTCGAGGCAGTTGATGTGCCAATGCAGTTGGGGGCCCGTCCAGATCCCCGCTACTGCATGCCCGTCGAACGTGGCCCCCCAGCCGGTGTTGGAGGCATCTGTGGAGACCTGTTCTAGGGGCACTCGGCCTGGAGAAACGAAGGGTCTAACCACAGGCTGAGAGTTCTGCAGCAGGCTGGGGTGATTCTCACCCGTAGCGTGCCGCTGTGCCAAGCCGCCCTCGGAACTCGGTCGTGAAGCCAGTGCTGAAGCGGTCTCATATGAAGGAAACCGAGCGGTATTACTATGGCTGCGGCTGCCATATGCCCCAGGAGCCTCTGAAAATGTTTCAGTGGAACCACTTCTCTGCTCTTGAGCGTACTCAGGCAGGTCAGCACCGACTGGACACGTTCCTATGTGAGCCGTGCCATCTGTTGGACCGAGTCCAGCTCCATACCGAGAAAAGAGATCCTCTGCACGGGGGCGAGTTTGCTCTTTTCCCAGTTGACCCGAAGGCCCAACTGGCTGATATGTTGGAGCAACACATCCCTGTGTTCGCACAACTGTTCCTGGGACTGAGGTAGTATCAGCCAGTCGTCGAGATAGTTGAGGATGCGAATGCCACGCTCTCTCATAGGAGCAATGGCTGCCTCCGCGACTTTCGTAAAGACGCGGGGAGACAGGGCCAGCCCGAAGGTTAGGACTTTGTACTGATAAGCTTGACCCTCGAACACGAAACGCAGGAATGGCCTGTGTCGCGGCAGGATGGAGACATGAAAGTACGCGTCCTTCAGGTCGACCGCTGCAAACCAGTCTCGGGGACAGATGCATCGAAAGATGCGTTTGTGCGTTAACATCTTGAACGGGAGCTTGTGAAGGGCCCAATTCAAGCGTCGCAGGGCCAAGATTGGCTGTAACCCACCTCCTTTCTTGGGTACAATGAAGTATGGGCTGTAGAAGCCCGACTTCATATCGGCTAACGGAACCGGTTCTATTGCATCCTTCGCCATTAGGACTGCGATTTCTGCACGCATAACAGGGCCCGTTCGGTCAACACTGAAATGTACAGAACGCCACTGAACTTGGGCGGATGCCGGAAGAACTGAATCGTGTAGCCGAGTCTGATGGTACGGAGGAGCCAGCTGGACCGGCCGGAAAGCTGTCTCCAGGCTTCCACAAACCGGGACAGAGGAACCAGAGGCACCACAGACGTACCCGGAGTGGGGCAGCGGGGTGGAGGTCAGGGACCTGGCTCGGAAGGCCCGGAGGCGGCCCGAAGCGAGGTCTGAGTGTGCGAGGCAACACTTACCTGACTCCACTGGTCAGCAGGGGTTACGGGAGAAGGCGTAATCGGGTCCTCGGACCGTACCCGACTGCCGGCTGGCAACACAAGAGGGGACCGAGGGGTGCAAGGCTTTACAGGGTCGCACACCGCCAGTCTGACCCTCTTGGGGCCCAGGAACAGGAATTTTCTCTTGTGACAATTGGGGTACCACTGGACTCCGGAGAGCCAGTGGCGGAACGGTAACCATCTGAAGAGCTCGTTCCCCCGTCCCCGGGCAGCCTGTATCAGGGACGCTTAGTCTTACAGTTGCCACCTGGCTTGGCAGTGACTGATACAGGCTGGGCGGCCTGCCTGCGGCTCACTCTACGCTGAGGTCTGGGTGAAGGCTGCTGCTGTAGGCCAGAGGGAGCGGAAGCGGCAGCAGGGGGACACCCTCGGCGACGAGCAGGCGGAGGAGCCACCGGTGGCGGGGTGATGGCAGCAGCGGGCCGCTGGGGCAGGATGTGCGCCTGGGCGGTAGAGAACTGTTGGGTGCAGCTCTCCACCGCGTTGCCGAACAGCCCAACCTGGGAAATTGGGGAGTCCAGGAACCGAACCTTGTCCGCATCCGATAAATCAACCAGGTTGAGCCAACTATGGCGCTCCTGGACCACCAGGGTGGACATCGCTAGGCCGATCGCGCAAGCCGCAATGCTTGTGCTCCGGAGAGCCAAGTCAGTTGCGATGCGGAGCTCACTGATGAGCGCACGGCCTAGACTACCCCCGTGCATGTCCATGAGTGCTTTGGCCTGGTAGACCTGAAGCAACGCCAGGGCATGCAAAGAGGAAGCGGCTTGCCCACAGGCTCTGTACGCTCTGTCCGTAAGAACAGGCGAGCGACCACAGGCCTGACGGGGGAAACAAAGATCTCGTAATAGCCTCGTAACCCTTCACCACTCCTCCATCAAGGGTAGTGAGGGGGGAAAAACTCTCCAGGTCGCTTCCAGCAGTAAAAGGTGCCATTCACGATCTAGTAAGCTCTCCATGCACTTCGGGTAAGAAGGGCACTGGGGCGGCGGGCTGAGAACCAGCACGGCCCGCCCCAAGATACCAATCATCCAACCGAGACTGAGCGGGACACGGTGGAGGGTTCCACTCGAGCCTGACAGCCTCGGCGGCCCGTTTCAGCATAGCTGACAACTGAGGATCTGGCTCGGGCAACGTTACACTCCCCGAAGGGGATAACGCAGCCGAGTTGTCATCTCCAAAGATCAGCTCACCCTCCAATGCTGCGATCGGCATCCTGTCCTCTGGGGAAGCCGTGAGTGAGACATCCGTTCGGTCCATTACAGAGGGACCAGTGCTCTCAGCAGGGGGCTCCACCAGTATCGGTGTGATGGAGGAGTGAGGAGCCCACAGGCAATGGTTACCGGGCGGAAACTCCATCACTGATCTCCGATCACCCATCCCACACGGCACCCTGGGGTGGGGCGTGGTAATGGGGACTGCACCTTCACGGACGAAGGCGAGTCTCGATCTCAACACCGAGACAGTCATATTCACGCAATGGGAACATGAACCGTCCACAAAAGCTGCCTCAGCGTGCTGAACACCCAAACACGTGACGCAGCAATCGTGACCATCAGAAGGGGACAGGGAACGACCACATCCAGAAACGCACGGGTGGAATGACATCTTGAAAAAGACGCAAACGCACCCGTGTTGCTCTTTCAGGAAGTGAGAAACCTCTCACCAGTGCCAGAGCACCCAGGGGAATGATCGCTGCAACACTGACAGGGATGGTGCAGCCTGTACCAGTGAAGCAATCACTCATGTCGCCCTCAACCAGCCGTCAGACAAACAAACACAAATAGAAATGTGATGCTGTTAGAACAGCAGTTGAGTGCTCAAAAAGCTCACGACCACCGCTGCTCGCGCTGTAGAAACACCAGCCAGGGAGAGACTTCCTGAAGAAGCACCGACACACTCGCTCATTGTAGAAAACAACACTCTTCAGAGATTTCGTCATAGAGAACGATCGGCTCCGAAGCGAAAGACAGATGGTGTATGCGTACTTATACCACTTCCATATTTATACCCGTCTCGCGGGGCAGAGCGCGTGATGCAATTCATGTCGCCATTGCGCGCATTGGCTCGTTCAAGCATGCTCGAAGAAGATAGGCTCCCTAGCGTGATCCCATTCAGTCGACGTCGACTACGTCTGACGTTCTTGACTGAAAGGGAAAGGGGATTCCAGGTCGGAATGACTGGTTCAACTCCGGCCCTAAAAACTCGAAAGGAGCCAGGGAGCGGGGGCGGAGAAAAGCTGTCGCTGTCCATGGCAATCTAGTTGAGCAATGTAATAACGTTGAACTACATTGCTCTTTAGATCTAAATATATAAATCTGTGCATAAAGAACGGTTTCATTTTCATTATGTCTCCAAAAAGGACAGATGAGAGTACTAAGACATCACTGCTCATTTCTCAAATCTGTAGATACACGCAGCCAGTTCGCAACAGGCTCCAGTTCGCCTGGAACAACTCATTTATTACATACAGTACAGAAAAGAAGACTCCATTATGTTCTTAACAGGTCTTTTTAAAATCCACAACAAATATTTGATTCTACCAACATCCCTTGTGAAAAAAGGGATTCATTTTTTTCATCATTTACTCATGTAATTTCAAAAAAAAAAAAAAAAAAAAAAGCTTAAATTAAATCTGTTCATCATATAAAGTGATTGAATATCTTCGCAAGACTTGGATTAAATCACTTCATTCATATGGTTTAGTTTTACGTTGCTTTTAGAACCTTTTTATATCTTTTAAGTTTTGGTTACCATGGAACTTATTTATAAAACGTGCATATGCACAGAATTGAACTTAGAGTGTGCATACTCTAAAATACACCAATGTTCAGATTTACAAAAAAAACGTCTTTGATGTGGAAAAGTACTTAGTGCCACATAAACGACTCAGGTTTCATTAAAATCTCCATTTCTTAAAGGTTTTGAATGACATGAGGGTAAATGATGACAGAATATACATTTTTGGGTGGACTATCCCTTTAAGTAGGTCTCTTTGTATGTAATTTCATAATTACTTGTACTGTTTTTGAAATATGGTTAAAGTGTGCTGCTGAATGTATTGACAAGCATTTATGGTAAATTATAATATACTTTTATTTCTAGTGAAACTTGTATGTCATGTTTTTAAATATATTTGTAATTAAACATTTGTAATGATGAAGTTTAAAACATTTAAAATATATTAACTTTAATTTGCATTAACACACAAAAAAAAAAAATCACAATCAAATAAAACTTCAGTTAAAATTAAAAAGTACATGTGCTTTCATATGTCAGTCAACACATTGAAATAAGTGTATTTATTCAAAGTCTGATAAAAGATTATAAAAATATAATGGTTTAAAAAGTACTTTAAAATAATTTTTTAATTTGACATTATAACAAAGTGCAATTTTTAAAGTGTTAAGAAACATGAACGTGTACTCTCTTTAAGTACACTAAATTTGAATTTTATTTCATTAATATTATATTAACTGCAAGTACAGTTTTTTATATACTTTTAAAATGTGAAGTACACTACAAGTGCTCATTCACTACAATTAAGCACACCTCTTTTTCACTTAGAATTAGCATTCACATTATCCAAATTATTTCTTTCTGACTATATTGTGCAATTCCACCTCTCTTCATTTTAAATGCTAATAGTCTATTAACACTTCCTATGTAGTGAGTTCTTGCTGACATGCTATTGCATTTTTGGCCATGAACAAGTGTTTAATGCTTGTGATGGAGCGTTATCGCAGGAAGTAGTGAGTGAGACAGAACACTGTCTCGTCAAATGAAAAAAAATAATAATAATTCACTCAGAATCCTATCCTGTCTGTTTGGTAACCATGGAAATTTCACCTATCAAATATGTATTTTTTCGAATCTTAAAGTGCCCATTATTTTGTTTTGAAGGTCTCCTACAACAGATTGATTTGCATCCAAGGTCAAGCAAACACTTTAATTTTCACATGATATATATTTCAGCATCACCACTTTTCTCACAGTGTCTTAAATGGTTTGATAAAGGATTCAGTCTCTATAAATCACTCCTTTCAGTGAGCCTACTCTGCTCTGATTGGTCAGATGGCCTAGTTCGTTGTGATTGGTCTACCGCTTACAACGCTTTATGGAAACGAAACACCCATTACCATAGCTGAATTTCAGCTCCAAAGGCTTCATAAGCACTTCTGTACACAGTGATACGAACAGTAACGATGCCGTCAGTTTTACTGTAAAAATTTGGGTCTTCATCTTAGGAAGTATATGTAATGTGGATTTTCTTTTGCATTGCATGTCTTTTGCATTGTTCTTTTGCATTGCATGCATTGCATGTTATGCATATATATTTGTTACAAGTCTATGTAGATTTGTGCAGGAAGCAAGATTGGAATTACTGACAACTTGTTTCAGGCAGTTCAGTTCGATCTTTGAAACTTGGAAGACCTTTTAAATTCGCAAACAGCTATATTACAAACTACATGAACTCTGTAAAAAAAATCTATAAAATAACGGTAAAATACTGGCAACAGACACCAGCAATCTACTGTAATTCTACAGTTTGAATTCTGTGAAATTTCAAAAACAGTTGCAAAAACACCTAAAATGGCTATAGGCAAGAGTAAAAACAACATGAACATGTGAGAAAGGAAAAGATGGTAAACATGGATAGGCGAAGACATACTCGTACTCAAACTCCTATATTCACTGTGAAACAGCCATTCAGCGCTATTGTGCTATTGCTTCATATGCACTAGCCAACAATGCATTGTGTACTACATTACAAAATTGTGATACATAAATTTAGTGGATTTGAAACTCTGAACTGTCCTTGACTTCCTGTCCATGGGTTTATGGTCAGTCGCTGTTTGTGTGTAGTTCAGTTCATCCGCAGATCCTCTGAACGAAAAATGAATCGTAAAGCTTTGGTGCAGTCTGAGGCTGTTGAATACAAATCCGGAGTCTGTTCTGCGTGTGGAGGGGAACAGGTGGCTGTGCATTCATTGGCGATGGAGTTTATGGCTGCTGGACCCTTCTGGATACAGAGTTCCCTGATGTGCTTAGGGAAAGGTTAATGTATGTTAATTCAGATTACCCATGCCAACCCAAAAAAACTAAAACAACCAATATCCATCATTGCAAGAGCATTTTAATTCCTCCAGCTGTATGGATTTGCATTAAAGTTGAACGATCCACAGTGTTCATCTACTTAATGTGATTTGAAAGTGGCTGAAAGTTATTATGAGGAAAGTGTTCTAATCAACCTCACCCTACACAATCTCCTCTCTGTAATTTGGAGATCAAGAATGTAGATTGTTGCATTGTTGTGACTAAGTATGCTTTCTTAGAGTAGTTCATCACTTTGCCGAGAGGATATTAATTACCTCAATCAGTCTGCATAATCATTGCTGAGTTTTAATTACCCCTGAATAATCAGTGAACTGCATGTATAGTTCTAGCTGTGGCAGACCACGTCTGCTCTAATGAAGATCATGAAATGAACCCTGCAAGAAACTCACATATAAGGCACACTTCGTGCATTTGCTTCTGCATGTTCGCAAGATCATAAGACATCCCGTTTGCCATTTCATGATTCAGAAGGGTCCCCTTTGTAGCTGCTATTCTTTTTTGCCGAACCTGCAGTAGTGAAGACTTCATAGAAACAATTAAAGTGTAAATAAACCTGTTTCTTATTTTGTTTTGAAATACAAAAAAGGTAGAAAACATGAGAAAATAATTTACTTTAAGATTGTTGCCACTTTTTTGGAGAGGGAGCCTATTCAAATGTTTAGTTCTTTATCTGTGATAAAAAATTGGTGGTCCCACTTTATATTGAGTGCCTTTAAGTACTGTGTACTAACATGACTAAAATGTTTAAGTCCCCATATATATACAGTGGGTACGGAAAGTATTCAGACCCCCTTAAATTTTTCACTCTTTGTTATATTGCAGCCATTTGCTAAAATCATTTAAGTTCATTTTTTTTCCTCATTATTGTACACACAGCACCCCATATTGACAGAAAAACACAGAATTGTTGACATTTTTGCACATTTATTAAAAAAGAAAAACTGAAATATCACATGGTCCTAAGTATTCAGACCCTTTGCTGTGAAACTCATATATTTAACTCAGGTGCTGTCCATTTCTTCTGATCATCCTTGAGATGGTTCTACACCTTCATTTGAGTCCAGCTGTGTTTGATTATACTGATTGGACTTGCTTAGGAAAGCCACACACCTATCTATATAAGACCTTAAAGCTCACAGTGCATGTCAGAGCAAATGAGAATCATGAGGTCAAAGGAACTGCCTGAAGAGCTCAGAGACAGAATTGTGGCAAGGCACAGATCTGGCCAAGGTTACAACAAAATTTCTGCTGCACTTAAGGTTCCTAGAGCACAGTGGCCTCCACAATCCTTAAATGGAAGACGTTTGGGACGACCAGAACCCTTCCTAGAGCTGGCCGTCCAGCCAAACTGAGCTATCGGGGGAGAAGAGCCTTGGTGAGAGAGGTAAAGAAGAACCCAAAGATCACTGTGGCTGAGCTCCAGAGATGCAGTCGGGAGATGGGAGAAAGTTGTAGTAAGTCAACCATCACTGCAGCCATCCACCAGTCGGGGCTTTATGGCAGAGTGGCCCGACGGAAGCCTCTCCTCAGTGCAAGACACATGAAAGCCTGCATGGAGTTTGCTAAAAAAACACCTGAAGGACTCCAAGATGGTGATAAATAAGATTCTCTGGTCTGATGAGACCAAGATAGAACTTTTTGGCCTTAAGGCGAGACACGGCAGGCAAAAACATTGTTTTTTTTACTGGTCAATTTTGAGATTTTTGGATATTTGTCTTCAATAACATGTCTTCTTTCAGACTGTGGTGAAAAAAAGTCCGAAATACACATTTAGGTCTTTATTTTATTACACTTTGTCTGTTTGCGTCTGTAGATTTCGCGTAAATTCAACAAAAGTTGTCGTTGTAAATCATCCCGCCGATCCGCGATCTCTGTCTGCTCTCTGTCATCACAGGCACGGCTGGAAAGCTCTCTCTTCACTGTACAATGCTGTCGGATCCAAATATGGTAATTTCCTTTTTATCAGCAACCAATCGCGAAAGTAAAAGTGCTGAATGCGCAATCTCATTGGCTGATGATAAATCTTTAAAGCACGTTTTCTCAAAATTACCTTTCTCTCATACTCCAAGTACGAAATCTCCACTTCAGTAGCACCTATATACACCAAACTTTCCAGTCTTGTACCTAGTTATATTATGAAGACATTTACAGAGGGATTTGTAAATATATTATTCCTAGACTGATTTATATAACATTTTATTACAAAAAACATGGCGAAAATCATTTTTTGACAGTATATTCTGATTTACAGGATAACAAAAGTAGATATCCATAAATCCCTTTGTAATTTTTTCCCCATCTAATATGTGAACACAATGAAAAAATCATTTTTAATCTGGCTTTATCCAATACTCAGATTTCGTTTTTTAAAATGTATACAAATTAGCGCATATTTAATTAGATATTGCCTAATTTGCATATTTAAACATTAAATTACAGGAAACTTGTAATACATTTTTTTTCTTATCTTAATGTAGGTAATCAACTGGGAAAGTTTCATGGTGATATCTGCTAGATAAAAATTTTACCCTATTCACCTATAGTGTCTCGTCTTAATTCTAAGCGGTATGTGTGGAGAAAACCAGGCACTGCTCATCACCTGTCCAATACAGTCTCAACAGTGAAGCATGGTGGTGGCAGCATCATGCTGTGGGGGTGTTTTTCAGCTGCAGGGACAGGACAACTGGTTGCAATCAAGGGAAAGATGAATGCGGCCAAGTACAGGGATATCCTGGACGAAAACCTTCTCCAGAGTGCTCTGGACCTCAGACTGGGCCGAAGGTTCACCTTCCAACAAGACAATGACCCTAAGCACACAGCTAAAATAACGAAGGAGTGGCTTCACAACAACTCCGTGACTGTTCTTGAATGGCCCAGCCAGAGCCCTGACTTAAACCCAATTGAGCATCTCTGGAGAGACCTGAAAATGGCTGTCCACCAACGTTTACCATCCAATCTGACAGAACTGGAGAGGATCTGCAAGGAGGAATGGCAGAGGATACCCAAATCCAGGGCTGCGTTCGAAACCGCATACTTCCCTACTATTTAGTATGGGAAAAAGAGTAGGCGAGCGAAAAAGTATGTACGAATCCAAAAGAGTAGGCGAGAATTACCTGGGTGACGTACTAATTATCGCGAGATTCGGACTTAAGTGCGTTCGAATATGCCTACTTTCCTACTATATAGTAGGCGAAAACAGTACGTGAAGGAAGCAGTACGTTTGAAACATCAGTATTCATAAAAGAGTAGGCGAGAAGTTCCCGGATGGCTTACTGCTTCCGGCCAGATTTTCGAGTGCTCAACCGATGGATACTCTTCTATCCCAGGAGGCCACGCGAGAGGATACGTCATTATCAAACATCGCAGAGATCAGCGACGCGGGTGCTTTCAAATGTGAGTAAACACGTTCCTTGTGTTAAAATTGCATGTGTTGAACTACTGTAGAGTAAACTGTTGAAGTGTTGGAGGTGTAAAGAGGTTACACAGTATAGTATAGTTATGATTTCGCTGTAAAAACACGTTTTATTATGTATAACGTTAGCTAACAGGGGAGCTCCAGTAAGGACACGCAAGTTAGGTCTCTAAAGTGGATTTACATAAACCATATACATCTTAAAGAAGCTTATTTTAAATGTCTATTTACATCTGACAGGAAAATCTTCAGTAAGTATTGCAGAAGAGCACATCACATCATGAAATAGACATCTGAGTGATGAATGTGTGCTATTATGTAGAACAAATCTATAAAGTAACTAAACATAAGTTATCTATTTTATTTGTCCATTACTGTTGATAAATTGAGGAACATTTATGTTGGATAAAAAGTTAAAACAACCTCAACATGTAAATGTAGTGTTGAGTTCATAAATAACAGAGGTAATGTGAATCTTGTCTGGATGTTACAGGGACAGATGAACAGATGTGTGTTTTAATGTGTTTAAATTTAACTATTTAAATATTAAGTTGTAGTTCATTTTAATTATATTGTAATTTCAAACAGAGCTATTACAGCACTTTTCTGATTCTTGATTTCTGTGCATTTGCCGCACAGCTTTTGTGGAGCAGGACCTGCAAGGGAAGATGATAGCGGCATTTGTGGAAAAAAGCGTTTTTGTCTTCTAAATAATACTGAAATCAAATTACATTGTGTGGTTAAAATGACTGCTTTTGTGTTATGTTTGTGCATTTTTGTAGGATCTGAAATGCCAGCAGGCTGGTGTGAGCACTGAGGATGAGGAGCCCAGAGCTGAATCCTGGAGATGGTGCCATGGACGAGACCCTCCATCACTCCACCAGCCCTTACGAGTCCCTCCATCACTCCACCTGCCCTTATGAGACCCTCCATCACTCCACCTGCCCTTATGAGACCCTCCATCACTCCACCTGCCCTTACTGCCTCAGATTGTGAAGCACAACACTATACGCAACAACCTCAGTGCCTTCAGCCTACATACATGATTGTAGTTTGAATAAAGCTTTGTTTCATGTGTTGACTTGTATATGCATTTGTTTATTGTGTGATGGTGACTTTGATTCATTCTTTTACTAATTTATTGTAAAAAACATTGTTGTCAGTAAATAAAATATAATTATTTAATTAATGCTTTAATTATTGTTTGAATGAAAATGTAGATATGTTCACTACATACACATCTAGAGTGTATTCATGCGTAGCTATTTCATATGACATTTTAATGATACTTTACCAAAGATAAATGTTTCGCATATAAAATCAAGTTTTCTCCAAAGGCGAATCTTTGCACAGCTGCCCTTTGTGCAGACATTACAAATGCTGAGGAAAACCGTTCTAGGTAGAGCTGTCCAGTTACTGATGTTATGAGGTATAGGATATACAGTGCAATGCATAAGTTAATACACCCATGCTAAAGTTGACTAAAAAGAGGAATAAAAAATCATATTTTGGAATTGAACTTAATGCCGTAATTTACAAAATTAGGAAAAATCCAACCTTTTAGGACACCAATTTTCTTTGTGAATGAATAATGTATCGTAAATAAATAAATGTTCTTCCTTAAAATACATGGTGCATAAGTGAGTACACCCCTATGTTAAATTCCCATAGAGGCAGGCAGATTTTTATTTTTAAGTATTTTTTTTAAATTAATTTTTAGGATACTATGCATCCTGATAAAGTTCCCTTGGCCTTTGGAATTAAAATAGCCCCACATCATCACATAGCCTTCACCATACCTAGAGATTGGCATGGTTTTATTTCAGTTAGCCTAAAAGCTAGTTTGATTTGCATTGAGAGATGATCTTATGGAAAGTACCCCATGCCAATCTCTAAGTTCAATTTCCAAAATATGATTTTTTATTCCTCTTTTTAGTCAACTTTAGCATGGGTGTATTAACTTATGCATTGCACTGTATATATATATATATATATATATATATATATATATATATATATATATATATATATATATATATATATATATCATGGGTTTGCATACATAATATGAAATTTTATACACAGGAAAAAATAACCTAAGGCTGAATATCTTAATATACATTTTCTTAAATAATTCATTATAATACATTAAAAAAAATGCATTTTTTGTTATTTATAGGCCTGAGGGATGAAACGAGAGTTAAATTCAACAAGAACAAAGAGGACAACAAAGCAGTAATTGCCACCTTTGCTTGTGGTTGAAAATGTTTGGATATAAAATAAAGAAATTAGCAACATATACAAGAGATGACAATTTTGAGATTTCGTAATAAAAATAAATAATATCGTTAAGGATAAGACGGAGGGTCACATTAGTAGGCTTAAATATAAGAACTTAAATCAACCCTAAATGTATTCACAAAATAAATGGGCAGCAGTTTCTTCAAAAAGACCACAAAATGAGCAAGTTTAATCAATATCAAGATATTTACAGAGAGATGAATTAAACGTGTCGTTCAAATCTTTTAAGCTGTTGCGCGTGTGATAACGCGTCGTAGGTCACATGATAACGTCAACATGGCAGATGTCCGGTTCGCATTCATACTCAACGAGATCTGGCTATAAAGTACCTACTCTTTTAGCGCTCGTTAAGTAAGTACTCATTGAAATTAAGTACCTACTCATTGAGTATGCGGTTTCGAACGCAGCCCAGGTGTGAAAAACTTGTTGCATCATTCCCAAAAAGAGTCATGGCTGTATTAGATCAAAAGGGTGCTTCTACTAAATACTGAGCAAAGGGTCTGAATACTTAGGACCATGTGATATTTCAGTTTTTATTTTTTAATAAATGTGCAAAAATGTCAACAATTCTGTGTTTTTCTGTCAATATGGGGTGCTGTGTGTACAATAATGAGGGAAAAAAATGAACTTAAATGATTTTAGCAAATGGCTGCAATATAACAAAGAGTGAAAAATTTAAGGGGGTCTGAATACTTTCTGTACCCACTGTATATATATATATATATATATATATATAGTATGAATATGTTAGACTTAAGGTTATCTATAAGCTTGTGTGCTCCAAAACAATGACAAAATACGCATTTAGAAGATATAAGCGTTCAATATCTTACAGTCTCTCACTTCCGCCAATATGGATCAGTGATTTTGATGACATCACTCTGCACTTCAGCTTCTCATCAGATTTTCTATCCAATCAAATGCCCTCTAGAATCTGAAGCGTCCTGCCCCCTACATTATAAATAGACACTGAAGCTGCAGCATTGCACCATTTCTATATGGTGAATGGCACATAGTGCACTATATAGGGCAGGGTTCCTCAAACTCGGTCCTGGAGGGCCACTGTCCTGCACCGTTTAGCTCCAACCCTGATCAAACACACCTAGCTGTGAGTTTCTAGTGATCCTGAAGACATTGATTAGCTTGCTCAGGTGTGTTTGATCAGTGTTGGAGCTAAACTCTGCAGGACAGAGGCCCTCCAGGACTGAGTTTGAGGAACCCTGATATAGGGGATAGGGAACCATTCAGACACTGTAAATATGTATTTTTGGGCAAATGATGTGTGGTTTCGCATTAGTGTCACGCAAACCAGTCCAGAAACACTATAGTACAGAGCTGATCATATGCACATATCACACATACCAGAAAACGTATCAGATCCATTTAAATTTTGTTCAGAGTGCTTTCTTTTAAAGCGATATGGAGGAGATCTGGATGAGTTAGACTGACTCGGCATTAGAAACAGCACAGATGAGTAGAAGAGATAACACTGATGCCATGCACCAACATAAATTGCTCACTTTTGAAACTACACATCCTCAGCATGGTAATGTTCACTGTTTTACTTTAGTAACAGTTTCATATTAAATCTGAAAGGGGAATCCATTAGACTGTGGCTGTCTAATGTGGCTTTACCGAGCTCAACGGCTCTGGCCGTTAATCACAAAATAAACTAAATGCTATTGGCTATTTTAAAAAAGGAGAGCATTTCAAGGCACTTCAGTGGGCCTTTAAAGGGTTAGTTCACCCAAAAATTCAGGAAAATTCTGTCAGTAATTACTCACCCTCATGTTGTTCCAACCCCGTAAGACTTTCGTTCATCTTCGGAACACAAATTAAGATATTTTTGCTGAAATCTGAGAGCTGTCTCACTCCTTCATAGGCTGCTAGGTAATCAATATCTGCTGATAGCTGTCTCTTAGCAATCCCGAACTGCTTCATATCACAGTCATGATAAAAGCATCGATGTATTCACTCATCCATAAACATTATTAGATCGGTCGGCTTGACGTTGACGACAAGATCCATAATTCTTAGCAAATGTTGCATCATCAAACTACGCCTTTGTTATTGTAAAGAGGTTAGCAACCCCTAGTGGCGAAAAATTCCATACTGTACGTTTAAAATGGCCAACTCCCTGATCAGTGCCCTGACTACTGAACTAGGGAGCTGATTGAGATGCACCCCAACAGGAGCAAACCAAAGTCACTTGAAGGCAAGCCTGCAAAGGTTAGCGAAAAAATAAAAGCGAAACGCATGCTAGGGAGACCATGGGCCTTTTTTTTCATGGATGTCAATGGAGGAGAGGCTTCACTATACTGAATAAACTCCTTTTGTGTGAAAACGGTTTATCATTTAATGAATCGACAGTTCGCTAATCTTCAACATGTTTGCTCTTAAACTTTCATTTTCGATAAGAGAAGTCATGGACAATCGCGCGACAGGTATGATTCAGTTTACGGCACTTCTCATTCATTTCTATGGTATCCGCAAACAGGGATTGACTGTCGCACAACTCTGAATGAAATGCAATGACATCTAGGCTTTAATGTTATTGGTTTTCAAGGCACATGTGATCCAAAGTTAGCTGTTATGCTTTCTCCAATGGTAGGGCCAGAGACCCAATCTCTCAATAATAAGACCATCCCTAAATAAACCACAGAAGGAGAACACAGGCACAGCAAGACAAAAGAATATCAACATAAAAGTGCTAAAACATTAAACACAGGGGAATCATGACAACATTGTTTTTCTTGTTATTTTAAACTAATGTTCTGTATTTGAAAGGATGGATTTTGTAAGTATCTGCAGCTAGTGCATGACATTGAAAATGTATAAAAACTGTTGCCATCCACACAATGAAAACAAATGTAATCTTCTGTTTGTATTTATAATCCAGTAGTTATATTTTTTTCTCAAGTGGCTTTTGAAGGAACTGCTTCAATGTCAACATGTTGTCCCTAATAATCCCACTAAGCTAAGAACACAATGAACCTTTCTTAACGTAATGGAATGTTTTGATGGTTCAACCTTCATTTAATATTTACCTTATTGAAGAAGTTTTCAGATATTTGTCAGAAACATGTAAAACGTAGGATTTATGTGGGCTTAATATGGCCACTTTCCCTAATGATGTGATTTTTAAGCACTAAATCTGGCAGAACCTCCTGCACTGCGGAGTGCTGACAGATTGTGAAACGCTTATGACAGACCTCCCTACACCTCACTGTGATATGCTTCAGCCCAGCACTTTTTGCCTTTCTTTTGCATGAAGTTCAGCAGTTTCCGACATTTTGATGCTCTCACCACTTGCTCTGCACTACTGACAATCCCACAATCCCTCATACAAGCCTGCCATTCAGCTTCCATAGAGAATTAATTGAAAATACCGCTCAATCTAAGGCAGTGGACATGTGTGTTAACCCTAGAACCCAATGCGGTTTATATATATATATATATATATATATATATATATACAGTGTATGTATATATATATATATATATATATATATATATATATATATATATATGACCATGTGGTTTGCTGGAACAGTCTGCGATGCTTAACATAAAGTGATTTTTATTCAAGTTTAATGTACATTAGATCATGTCTCTTTTGTCATCTGACTTGCGTCCCATTATTCAGTAATCTCAGGGGCTGGTTTTGAGGACACACTATGATATGCTGCTTCTTGTTTTTCTGATAACTAGTTTCATCAGTTACCCATGTTCCCCGCCATCCCCAGATCATTAATCTGATTAAAGCGTGTGTGCAGTTTGTGTACAGTCATATCCTCAAGTGTCATTACTGTGTTTTAGACTGCAATCTCTTACTAAGGCTCTCTACTGCCCCCTGTTGAAGTGAGCTGAGATTGTTTGAAAGAGGAAGGAAACTGTCATTTCTTTTTTTTTATTTCTTTTTTTTTTTTTTAGAAACTGTCATTTCTGTTTCCATGAGTTTCAGTGATTCATATACACCCCTTTTCTGAATACTATTTTCCTGTCCTGTTTGTTCTGCTGGAAATATTCATGCTCCTTATATGCAATGCTTTCATTTGCTTGCACCAGAAAAGTCATTAACCAGTTTACAAACAGTAGTTTGCTACAGTTCAA
This sequence comes from Abramis brama, assembly GCF_963993115.1. Classification (NCBI taxonomy): domain Eukaryota; kingdom Metazoa; phylum Chordata; class Actinopteri; order Cypriniformes; family Leuciscidae; genus Abramis; species Abramis brama. The sequence goes on along the minus strand of NC_139986.1, from coordinate 7,430,959 downwards.
GAAGCAACTAAATAAATTCAATTCAATCTATTTAAGGCAACTTATCTTTTTAAATATACACTTCTGTTCAAATATTTAGGGTATGTTTTATTTTTTATTTTTTTAAAGGAAATTAACACTTTTATTTAGCAATGACACCTTAAAGTGGCCAAACGAGACAGTAAATGTGTTTATAACGTTACAACTGATTTCTATTTCAAATAAACATGAACTTCTACTCATCAAAAAGTCCTGAAAATATGTATCATGGTTTTCACAAAAATATCGAGCAGCACAAATGTTTTAAAAATGTATAATATTTTAAAATGCTTGAACATAAGATGCTTTTTAAAAAACTTACAGTAAAAAAGTACAGTAATAAGACTATAAAACAACCTAATTTTTTGTGATTTGATAAGATAAACAGCCACATTTATAAAAAGTAGCATGTTACTTGAAAATGTGCATTATTTTGAAAACACGCTTCTGAAATAATGAAGTCAAGGTTAGTAGTCTTGCAACTTTGATTTAATACACTGCTGAAAACAGAGCGCACTGTCTAAAAGTGTAAAAGTCCTTCAGATTAGCTGCTAATGAGGCCGATGTGTTTTACCACTATATCACAAGAGAGCATAATCACAGATATTTTAGCAGTCCACAGAAATGATCAGCGCTCTGACAATATCCTCCGATGTGCGACTCGGAGACGCAACACCTCTCTGATGCTCTATCAGTTTTCTGCACAGAAGTGTTAATGATGCTGTTCTTGAGATAAAACTGAGGATGAGTTTGGCTCTCGGGATGGGTCGGGATGGTTGACTAATCACCTGGTTCACACTGACTGTAAAGGGGGTCGCACACCGGACGAGAAGCGCAGCATGTGACACAGCTGGAGCTCTACAAAAAATAATAGCAAAACAAATGTCCTGTTTATTTCTGTTTATTATATCTGTTTCGTTGATAGACATTGAATTATGGAATATTGCAGTATTTATTGATTTATCCGTTTTATGCCGTCATAAACTTTATCAAAATAACTTCCCCGACATCTCTTCTCTTCTATGATGTGTTTACTGGCGTGAGGGCGGGACAACCTGTCACTCACATGAGATCGACCAATAGCAAACCATCCAAACAATTCCCGATGAACAATATCACCCTCCCTACATTAGTTGGATATAGATCACAATAAAAAATATATATATATATATATCGCAACTTCTGCCGACTTATACCATTCTCAACTGGTTGACTGCTTTTATTGTTAAATTTAAATAAAACTATATAAAAAAATGTTGTTGATTGAAAGAAAGCATAAATAAAATAAAATATAAATATTAGATGAAAAACTTAGTTAAAACAAGTTTAAGTACTAAAATTACTCACCTTAAAAATAAAATAAATTAGAAAATAAAATATAAATATTCAAATCAAAAACCAATTAAAATCACACAAATCTCATAACAAAAATGAAAATGAAATATAAAAAAATAACAACTAATTCAAAATATTAATATAATAATATGTAAATAATACTAAAATATCACTGGTTTGAGGTACAGGAATGGCCATTTTGTTTTCTTTGTTTTGTTTTATTATGTTTTTTGTTTTTTTAGAGGGTTCCTTAAGAAACACATCTGATTGGTGTCAGGTGGGCATGACCCAAAACCAAACATAACTGCCATAAACCATAAAATGATTCCTTTTACAGTGATTGGTAAATTAAAGGGTTAGTTCATCCAAAAATGAAAATTCTGTCATTAATTACTCGCCCTCATGTCATTCCAAACCTGTAAGACTTTCGTTCATCTTCAGAACACAATATCTTTTTCATGAAATCTGAGAGCTTTCTATTCCTCCATTGCAAGCTACGCAACTGACATTTTGACTTTTCAAAACGTTCATAAAGAGATCGTAAAACGATGGTTTAGTCCAAATTCGAGGACTAAAGAGACTCGATCACTTTATATGATGAACAGATTGAATTTAGGTTCACATTTTTAGGTTCACAACTTTTGTTCACATATAAACTTTGATCAGCAAACTAAACTGCTCAATTCATATGGATTAGTTTTACAATGTCTTTTTGAGCTTTTTGAAGCGTCAAAGTGTCAGTTGCGTAGCTGTCTTCATCAAAAAGATCTTCATTTGTGTTCCGAAGATGAATGAAAGTGAGTAATTAATGACAATATCTAATGACAAAATGAATAGAAAAACTATCCCTTTAATTGTTAGACAACCTTCCCACTAGTTTCGATTATCCATCCATGTTTGGCAGGATGCAAGTTGTTATGTAGTGTAAGTCGTTAAGAACACCACTGGTGCAATAACATGCAGTAGCCTAGTGTTCGTAATGACAAATGGCTTTAGTTGAGTGATTGTGTTAGCTTGTGCTAGTGGAGCTGATAAGACCTCTACAGACCTTCATCCTCATTGGATTATCTTCTCAATGAACTCCAGCTAATTAAGTTGCTAATGGTTTGTTAGGAGCCTGTTATTATCCTGATGAATCCAGTGAAGGTGATGAACAATGCTAAAGTCATGTTCGTTAGGCCTTATTTGAATTTAAATGAGAAACTTACAGACATAGAAAGACGTGTGGAATGTGAACAGTGGACATGTTCGATTGATCTCTCATTGGTGCAGTATGAAGTGAAGTATGATGTATGATGTGTTGAATGTGAAGCAGGAGATGGCTAAAGATGACTCTAAAGAGGACATGTTCTAATACATGTTCTCAATTTGTAGATTGCCTGAGGATATTTAGGCTAGAAAATGTGACAACTCACACACAACTAACGTGTATGTCCATGGTAAACAGGCAGCAGCTTTAAAACCTAGTCAGCTACTTCCTTGTTTATTGTCTACACACACGTCTTCCTTGAGGAATATTCACACCCAAAGAGAAAAAGCTTAGTGATTTATGAAAAAACAGTTTTCTCTTTGAACAAATTACACCATGTAGGCCTAGTTGTTTTTCAGGACAAAGGATGCATTGAATGCACTGATCTTTTTTTTTTTTTTTTTTTCATAATAAAATTTGTGGCAAAACTTCTGATCTGATAAAGCATAAAGCAATGTTCTAAACAAATTTGGACATCATAAGAGACTGATTACAAATGCATTTCATGGGCAGCTCATCAAACTTATTTTGGTCACTCACAGCTCATATATATAACCAAATAACCAAAACTAACCAATTAATTTTTGTATGGAAACCTGTTTCTGCCACAGAATAAAAAAAATAAAAGGTAAATGTTTCCCAATTTTGAGAAAATTAGTCAGAATTGTGAGATGTTTACTCAAAGTTGCAAGCTTGAAATTGCAAGGGAAAAAATCGCAAGATATAAACTCATAATTTTTAAAAAAAGAAGTCACATCTGTGTGCTTAATAAACTTCTGGGAAGGTCTGAACTGCAAAATTAAAAATTAGAATTTTGAGAAAAATAGTCAGAATTGTGAGATGTTAACTCAAAATTGCAAGAAATAAACGTAGAATTGTGTGTTATACGTAAACTTGCAATTCTGAGTAAAAAGTCTGAATTACGAGAAATAAAGTAAAAGTTGTGATGAAAATGTTTCACGATGCATTGTGGGATTGCCTTTCCATGAATTATATGTGTAATGCTGCTTACCTTTTTGCCCTATTTGGAATAGCCTGTACACAAGGGCACGTCAAATGTTTTGTTGGTCTTTAGAATGAAGAAAAGATGATGGAAATGCTCAGTCTGAACAGTAAAGTTTCAGCTCATTCACCTACAGCTGTGTCCTCTAATTAAAGGACAAGTGTAAGAGGACTGTGTGTGTGCTGGACGCGACTTCACTGTCCTCCAGCTCTCAAAACACACACTCGTGTTTCATCTGTCATTCAGCTCTGCTATTAAACCTCCCTGTGTGAGCAATCAACAGCCCAACAAGCTTCCTGGCTCGCTACTGAGAGTGTGAGTGTGTGTTTGGCATAATAAGGGGCACAGAGATACACACAGAAAACAGGAATGAGAGAGAGAGATGTGTTTGCAGAGTTTCTGACACCTTATGTCTAATGAGAGCGGTTTTTGCTGTTTTGTACAGAGATGTCTGTGGCATTCTTGCTTTGGTCCATCCATGGGTCAGCATCTCTTTAATGATCAGATTCATTGTAAAGTTCCCATGATACTCACAAGCACTTCCTCTAGAAACATCCACATCATGCTCTCTATTCAAAGGTGTTATTAAAAACTTGTCCTCATTGGCATTAAAGGGCTAGTTCACCCAAAAATGTGAATCAAATTGTTCAAGCTTCAGTTTTTAAAGCTGTTGTATACGGACCAAGAAGACTTGAAACACACGGGATTGTGGGATATCATTGGCAGTAAAGGATACATCTATACTAAGTTCGAAGGCCAACCAAATGGAAGCATCCATTTTAACTGACTGAAAAGGCAACATTTACGGTGGTCTTGGAACGAGCCAACATTAAAGTACGCAGATGAAATGAGAAGATGAGACTCAAACTTACAGTATCTAATATTAAAATAAAAAAATACAGTATATAATATTAAAACAAATCATATTTCCAAATATCTGATACAAATGAAAGTAGTTTGGAAATCCACAACTTATATATCAAGTATATAAAATGTCAAGTACAAAGAGTTATGTTACTCTAACAACTTAAAAATGTAGCCTTTTAAATTTGTACACTGTATAATTAGGGGCCAAGCCCCGAAGGGGCTATGGCACCTATTGTATCTGTTAGTTTTCTTATTATTATTATTATTATTATTCTTCTTCCTCCTCTTGAAGTCTATGGCAGCCCTATGAACCATACATAGGAAAATGATGAAATTTGGCACACTTGTAGTGATGGTAATGAAAAGTAATTGTAGCAATTTTTGAGTCTCTAGGTCCAACTCTATAGCGCCACCAGCAGTTCAAAAATTCAACATTGAAATGGTTATAACTTTTGAACCCTTTGATCTAGAAAAATGAAACTTAGTACACCTGATTCATCTCATCATGCTGATTAGAACCAATATCTTACATTAAGACTCCGCCCATTACAGTAGTGGCCATTTTGAAAAGTACAGTATGCAGTTTTTTTGCTACTCCTCCTTCAAAATTGGTCTAATTTTGTCCAAACATGTACTCAAATGATCTTCGGACTGAGCCGCATAAAAGTACTGTCCCCGATTTTTTTTATTCTTCTCTGATCAAAAGTTATGACGTCGCAAACTTAACGAGGTCGACCCAAAATTGGTTCAGAAGCTATAGCTCGGCCAAACTTTGATCAATCGAAACGAAAATTGGTACACTTCATCGGAAGCATGATCTGAGGTTCCATGCCAAAGTTGGGAACAGCGCCACCTACGGGTCATGAGATATGGAAAATGCATATTTTGGCCAATAACTTATGAACAGTTTGTCAGAAAATTATAAACTTGGTGTCTATCGATTCCTTGGGTCATGACAAATCCGTGGATATCGATTTTGCCATGATGGGATGTACCACGTGTCCGCCATTTTGAATGATGTCATAATTTGCAATATCTTTTAAACTATTTGAAATTTCTTCACCAAATTTGGTATGGATCATCATTAGCATGGCCCGAAGGTACCTGAGAAATTTGATCACAGCGCCACCTAGTGTTCCAGAGATATCATTGTTTTTTGAAAAAACGCTTATAACTTTTGCTAACATTGCTTGAAATTTGATTTCTTTATGTCAATATATTCCTTGGCTTATGCCGATTTCAACGATATCTCATATGTTATTTATCAACAATGTGACTGGCCGCCATATTGGAGTGAATGTAAAACAGTTTTTTCGCTACTCCTCCTTCAAAATTGGTCTAATTTTGTCCAAACATGTACTCAAATGATCTTCGGACTGAGCCGCATAAAAGTACTGTCCCCGATTTTTTTGCTATACTGGAAAAAAAAAGTTATGATGTCGCAAACTTAATGAGGTCAACCCATAATTGGTTCAGAGGCTGTAACTTGTGAACAGTTTGTCACAAAATCATAAAATTGGTGTCTATCGATTCCTTGCGTCATGTCGAATCTGAGGATATCTATTTTGCCAGCATTGGATGTACCACATCATAAGCTATATTAGCATTAAGTTAGCTTAGCATGCTAATCTCGTTAACATGATTTTGTGTGCTCATTCACACACTGAAGCCTCTCCTCTGCAGCTTTGTAAAACATGTCCTCTGGGTGGCGCAAGTGGTTCAACCATGCGTCATGAATCCCGAACCATTGTGGTCGTGGGTTCGAGACCAGTGTGGGGCGACTTTGAAATTGTGTATAAAATAATAATTTAAATTCCTTCCGGCTCTGCACTGCTGTTGGTGCTTAAATGCTAGCTGTGCTGCTGTAATTGATGTGCTTACTGTGCTTGATGTACATTAAATTTCTGATGTTTTGCTCTTCTGGCTCCGCATTGCGCTACAGCGGCTGTTGCTTGCTCTGCCTTGCAGGGCTTGGCCCCGTATTGCTGCTTGCAGCTATATTTAGGGGCCAAGCCCCGAAGGGGCTATGGCACCTATTGTATCTGTTAGTTTTCTTATTATTAGGGGCCAAGCCCCGAAGGGGCTATGGCACCTATTGTATCTGTTAGTTTTCTTATTAGGGGCCAAGCCCCGAAGGGGCTATGGCACCTATTGTATCTGTTAGTTTTCTTATTATTATTATTATTATTATTCTTCTTCCTCCTCTTGAAGTCTATGGCAGCCCTATGAACCATACATAGGAAAATGATGAAATTTGGCACACTTGTAGTGATGGTAATGAAAAGTAATTGTAGCAATTTTTGAGTCTCTAGGTCCAACTCTATAGCGCCACCAGCAGTTCAAAAATTCAACATTGAAATGGTTATAACTTTTGAACCCTTTGATCTAGAAAAATGAAACTTAGTACACCTGATTCATCTCATCATGCTGATTAGAACCAATATCTTACATTAAGACTCTGCCCATTACAGTAGTGGCCATTTTGAAAAGTACAGTATGCAGTTTTTTTGCTACTCCTCCTTCAAAATTGGTCTAATTTTGTCCAAACATGTACTCAAATGATCTTCGGACTGAGCCGCATAAAAGTACTGTCCCCGATTTTTTTTATTCTTCTCTGATCAAAAGTTATGACGTCGCAAACTTAACGAGGTCGACCCAAAATTGGTTCAGAAGCTATAGCTCGGCCAAACTTTGATCAATCGAAACGAAAATTGGTACACTTCATCGGAAGCATGATCTGAGGTTCCATGCCAAAGTTGGGAACAGCGCCACCTACGGGTCATGAGATATGGAAAATGCATATTTTGGCCAATAACTTATGAACAGTTTGTCAGAAAATTATAAACTTGGTGTCTATCGATTCCTTGGGTCATGACAAATCCGTGGATATCGATTTTGCCATGATGGGATGTACCACGTGTCCGCCATTTTGAATGATGTCATAATTTGCAATATCTTTTAAACTATTTGAAATTTCTTCACCAAATTTGGTATGGATCATCATTAGCATGGCCCGAAGGTACATGAGAAGTTTGATCACAGCGCCACCTAGTGTTCCAGAGATATCATTGTTTTTTGAAAAAACACTTATAACTTTTGCCAACATTGCTTGAAATTTGATTTCTTTATGTCAATATATTCCTTGGCTTATGCCGATTTCAACGATATCTCATATGTTATTTTTCAACAATGTGACTGGCCGCCATATTGGAGCGAATGTAAAACAGTTTTTTCGCTACTCCTCCTTCAAAATTGGTCTAATTTTGTCCAAATATGTACTCAAATGATCTTCGGACTGAGCCACATAAAAGTACTGTCCCCGATTTTTTTGCTCTACTGGAAAAAAAAAGTTATGATGTCGCAAACTTAACGAGGTCGACCCATAATTGGTTCAGAGGCTGTAACTTGTGAACAGTTTGTCACAAAATCATAAAATTGGTGTCTATCGATTCCTTGCGTCATGTCGAATCTGAGGATATCTATTTTGCCAGCATTGGATGTACCACATCATAAGCTATATTAGCATTAAGTTAGCTTAGCATGCTAATCTCGTTAACATGATTTTGTGTGCTCATTCACACACTGAAGCCTCTCCTCTGCAGCTTTGTAAAACATGTCCTCTGGGTGGCGCAAGTGGTTCAACCATGCGTCATGAATCCCGAACCATTGTGGTCGTGGGTTCGAGACCAGTGTGGGGCGACTTTGAAATTGTGTATAAAATAATAATTTAAATTCCTTCCGGCTCTGCACTGCTGTTGGTGCTTAAATGCTAGCTGTGCTGCTGTAATTGATGTGCTTACTGTGCTTGATGTACATTAAATTTCTGATGTTTTGCTCTTCTGGCTCCGCATTGCGCTACAGCGGCTGTTGCTTGCTCTGCCTTGCAGGGCTTGGCCCCGTATTGCTGCTTGCAGCTATATTAGCAATTGTTATTGTCAGAATAACAATTCTTCTTCTTCCCAATGGAAGTCTATGGCAGCCCTATGAACCGTAAATAGGAAAATGATGAAATTTGGCACACTTGTAGTGATGGCCATGATTAGTAAATGTAGCAATTTTTGAGTCACTAGGACCAACTCTATAGCGCCACCAGCAGTTCAAAAATTCAACATTGAAATGGTTATAACTTTTGAACCCTTTGATCTAGAAAAATGAAACTTAGTACACCTGATTCATCTCATCATGCTGATCAGAACCAATATCTTACATTAAGACTCCGCCCATTACAGTAGTGGCCATTTTGAAAAGTACAGTATGCAGTTTTTTTGCTACTCCTCCTTCAAAATTGGTCTAATTTTGTCCAAACATGTGCTCAAATGATCTTCGGACTGAGCCGCATAAAAGTACTGTCCCCGATTTTTTTTATTCTTCTCTGATCAAAAGTTATGACGTCGCAAAGTTAACAAGGTCGACCTAAAATTGGTTCAGCGGCTGTATCTCGGCCAAACTTTGATCAATCGAAACGAAAATTGGTACACTTCATCGGAAGCATGATCTGAGGTTCCATGCCAAAGTTGGGAACAGCGCCACCTACGGGTCATGAGATATGGAAAATGCATATTTTGGCCAATAACTTGTGAACGGTTTGTCAGAAAATTATAAACTTGGTGTCTATCGATTCCTTGGGTCATGATGAATCCGTGGATATTGATTTTGCCATGATGGGATGTACCACGTGTCCGCCATTTTGAATTTTGTCATAATTTGCAATATCTTTTAAACTATTTGAAATTTCTTCACCAAATTTGGTATGGATCGTCATTAGCATGGCCCGAAGGTACCTGAGAAGTTTGATCACAGCGCCACCTAGTGTTCCAGAGATATCATTGTTTTTTGAAAAAACGCTTATAACTTTTGCTAACATTGCTTGAAATTTGATTTCTTTATGGCAATATATTCCTTGGCTTATGCCGATTTCAACGATATCTCATATGTTATTTTTCAACAATGTTACTGGCCGCCATATTGGAGTGAATGTAAAACAGTTTTTTCGCTACTCCTCCTTCAAAATTGGTCTAATTTTGTCCAAACATGTGCTCAAATGATCTTCGGACTGAGCCGCATAAAAGTACTGTCCCCGATTTTTTTGCTATACTGGAAAAAAAAAAGTTATGATGTCGCAAACTTAATGAGGTCGACCCATAATTGGTTCAGAGGCTGTAACTTGTGAACAGTTTGTCACAAAATCATAAAATTGGTGTCTATCGATTCCTTGCGTCATGTCGAATCCGAGGATATCTATTTTGCCAGGATTGGATGTACCATGTTATAAGCTACATTAGCATTAAGATAGCTTAGCATGCTAATCTGGTTAACTTGCTTTTGTGTGCTCATTCTTACACTGAAGCCTCTCCTCTGAAGGTTGTGATTATACGTCCTCTGAGTGGTGCAATCTGCTAAACCATGAATCTAAAATCCTGAGCCATTCTGGTTGTGGGTTCGAGTCCCATGTGGGATGACTTTAAAGTTGTCATTTAAATTCCTTCCGGCTCTGCACTGCTGTTGGTGCTTAAATGCTCGCTGTGCTTCATTTACATTTATATTTAATTTCTGCTGTTTTTGTTCTTGCGGCTCTGCACTGCTGTTGGTGCTTAAATGCTTGCTGCGCTGCTGTGCTTGATGTACATTTACATGTATATTCAATTTCTGCTCTTTTTGTTCTTCTGGCTCCGCACTGCTGTTGGTGCTTAAATGCTTGCTGTGTTGCTGTAATTGATGTGCTTACAGAACTTGCTGTGCTTGATGTACATTAAATTTCTGATGTTTTGCTCTTTTGGCTCCGCATTGCGCTACAGCGGCTTTTGCTTGCTGTGCCTTGCAGGGCTTGGCCCCGTATTGCTGCTTGCAGCTATATTTGGACATGAATTTGTAAAAATTTGATTTACATCAAAACCCAAAACCTAGAAAACATTGAAGATTTAAGATTCAAATAAAATAGTCTTTAATCCAAATATATACAACAGGAGAACTCAGAAGCAGAGGGAAGCAGACATAACACACTTTAACATTGACGAGAACGGACACCAACTGAAAGAAACGGGGAGAATAAAGACTAGAACAAATGAGGGAGCTGATGAGATAATTAATTGGACACAGTTGAATGTAATGACTAAATAAACAGACTGAGGAAAACTAGGCCACAGGAGAGAACCAAGAACACAATGAAGGAGGGAACACAGGACTTACATGTGGCAGTATTATTAATAAACATTATTTTACATTATTCATTTTCTCACCAAGGCTGTGTTTATTTGATCAAAAATACAGTAAAAACAGCAATACTGTGAAATATTACAATTCAAAATGACTGTTTTCTATTTTAATATAATTTAAAATGTAATTTATTCCTGTGATGCAAAGCTGGATTTTCAGCATCATTACCCCAGACTTCAGTGTCACACGATCCTTCAGAAATCATTCTAATGTGCTGATTTCCTGCTCAAGAAACATTTATGATTATTATCAATATTGAAAACAGTTGTGCTTAATATTTTTTGTGGAAACTATTATATAGCCTTCTTTGATTAATAGAAAAATAAACCTATAAACCAGGGGTGCCCAATCCTGCTCCTGTCGATCGACTGTCCTGCACAGTTCATCTCCAACCCTAATCAAACACACCTGAAGCAACCAATTAAGGTCTTCAGGATCACTTGAAAATTAAAGTCAGGTGTGTTTGATTAGGGTTGGAGATGAACTGTGCAGGACAGTCGATCGGCAGGAGTAGGATTGGGCACCCCTGCTATAAACCTTTGTTATATAAAATATAAACCTTTTGTAACCATGTAAAATGTTATTGTCACATTTAATGTATCCTTGATTAATAAAAGTATACATTTCTGGAGAAAAAAAAAAAAACTTACTGACCACAATCTTTTTATCAGTAGTGTAAATTACATTAATATACTAATTAATTAATTCAAAACAAAATTGAAAACAAAAATGGATCTAAAAATAAAACCATAAGCTAACTAAAAATACTGTCAAAACCCTCAGATGCCAACATAAGCTCTCTGAACAGATGTGTTCACTCACTCTCTCTGTAGCTGATGAAGTGAGCACAACTGAACTGAACATGTGGCTTCCTGCCTACTGGAGCTCAGGAAGAGGGGTCAGACCCTATTTCCGCTGCCTTTGGTGAAGTCCAGAAATTGCTTTTTTCCCTGAGATTGTAGAAAAGAAGGGGCACTTGATGGAGAAGGCTGATTCTCTCTCTCTCTTTCTCTCTCTCTCTCTCTCACCGGCCCCACTGAGATTACAGTCCGCCCTGTGATTTATGGGCCAGAACCTTCCCCGCTGCCTCTGTTTGAGGGAAGGAAAGATTCATATAGAAACAGGTGGTTACGGAGAAATGCTCTTAACCGCGTCAGGTGCATCAACTGTATCCGAATGAAGATGGGAAATCTGAGTGTGTGTGTAGACGTAGCTGGAATGAGACCTGAGAGACGCTGTGTCATGGATGATTACTCTTTACTACTCCTGCAATTATTCGAGTGATTGAACCACAGTGAAATATGACTAAGAGAAACTCCTGAATCTTTCTTGTGCAGCGGAGATCTTTAAGTCTCACATCGCACACTGGTGGTCTCCGGATGGGGCCAGGCTCGCGTACGCAACCATCAACGACACGCTGGTGCCAAAAATGGAGATCCCCATGTTCACCGGCTCTGTCTACCCTACGGCGAGACAATACCATTACCCCAAGGTAAAGACTGTGCACTACTGTAAACATAAGGGGTAGTGGTGAAGATTAAAATGTGTCATACTTGAATGTTTTTCTTCCAGGCAGGGGAGGAAAACCCTGTCATTTCTCTGTATGTGGTGAATCTCAATGGCCCACTGCACACTATTGAGATGAGAAGACCAGAAGACCAAAGAATAGGGTGGGCTGATGCATTCATTTACTTTCCAAATGTACATTATGGGGAATTTTACAATGGATGTTGTTGGGAATTTTTAATTTTATTTTATTTTAATGCTTTGCGTTCTGTCACAAAACGTTTGCATTCTCTCGAAACTTTGCCGTTCCCTGAAAAACTTTTGTGATGGAAATTATATGAGGTTGGAGGAAAAACTATATTCCAATGCAATACTTTTGCAACAGAACACAAAAGATTTCAATTTTTTCTCTGGGGAAAGCAACACTTTTGTGAGAGAGCTCAAAAGTTTTGCAAGCGAATGCAAAAGCATTGAAATTAAATTGTTCCTATTATTTTTCCATCACCATGTGCCCTTAGGGTGATATTTTTGGGTCACACTTAAGATTAGGGTCCGATTCTCACTATTAACTATGACTTTTGCCTCAATACATTTCTAATTAGCTTATTAATAGCTTGTAAGGTCTAAGTTTAGGTATTTGGTAAGATTAAGGGATATAAAATATGGTCATGCATTCATATGTGCTTTATAAGTACTAATAAACAGACAATATCCTAGGAATATGTATGCTAATAAACAACTAGTTAATAGTGAGAATTGGACCCTGAACTAAAGTGTTGCCATTTTTGGTTATGGCCAAGAACCGATAAATGGATGACATTAAAATTCTGCTAAAAGTGAATGTGTACATCGCAACATTTTAATGAACAGTATTAAGAAATGGATATTCATTTTGAGTTTTGCTAAAGATTAATATGTTAATATATTTTATTAATAATATGTTTATATACAATTTAGAAAATAGAGGAAATGAGCAAAAAAAAAAAAAAAAATCAGCCTGTAACCAATATGACACTTATATATTATGCATCCCTAGCTGAAAGTATCATCAAATTAGCCAAAATATCCAATAAAGGGCTGAGAATTTTGTATAGCTGTGAACGATGGGCATTTGAATTCTACGAAAACCTTTGAAAGATTCGGTCAAGGTCTAGAGATTGGATATAGTCTTTCTGCCACAAGACATTGCTGCTTATTTCTTGTGTATATTACAGGGAATACTATGTGACTATGGTGAAGTGGGCCACAAGTACGAAACTGGCAGTAAACTGGTTGAACCGAGCCCAGAATATCTCCATCCTGACCCTCTGTGTGGCCACAACGGGTGTCTGCACCAAGGTATTTTCTGTGACTGTTTGACAGCATAGGTTGATTATTTCTTCCTTTTTTTAAAACCAATGACGTGAATTCACATGAACAGCACTTTAAACGCAGTAGGTAACAAGGTCACTGTATTGTTGATTGCTAAGTAAGTATTTTGTTTCATTAAGAAAAAAATTAACACAAGTGGACTAAATAAGTCAGAAACTCGATTCTGCACTCTTGTAATATTTCACTGCAATCTTGCCATGTTTTTTGCTTGCTTTTTTCTTCAGAAACATGAGGATGAAAGTGAGGGGTGGCTGCTCAGACAGGTGAGAATTAACTTCCTCTGCCTAGACAAGGGGAAGAAATGATGGGATTTGCCATGTCAGTGTTTGTCAATGATAACGGCTTTGAATAGTCAGGAACGTTTGATGTTGTTTGTCTTATCATATTCCCCCACAGTACCGTGCTTGAGCTGATATTGTTTTTCCTGATTAGTTTTTCATGTCTGTTTTTCACCAGAGGGAGAAAGTGGCCGCATGAAATGTTTTGCAATAACACGAATAAAGGATTGTGTGGCTCCTGCAGAAATAGGCCTGAGGGCTCAGACGCACTATTACATATGCACTGCATCATCATAATAATTCACAATCTAATATATATTGTTACGGTTTTAACATTTTTGGTGTTGCGTGGAGATATACGACCGCTCTGTGCTGCGGACGCATTCCCTAGTGCTCCTGTGGGTCTTATAATTCAGTAATTATGAAACTCTGCAGAGCAAACCAAATGACGAAACACTACCATGGGTGGAAAACATCACCTGATGACAGTAATAATGGTGCTGGTGTGACGGTAATGATCATTTCCCAAACAGAACGAAGAGCCGCTGTTCTCTAAAGACGGTCTGAGGCTGTTCTTCACCAGAGCAATCCCACAGGGAGGACGAGGGAAGTTCTTCCACATCTCCATGTCCATCTCACAGGTACAATCTTCAACAAAGTGTGTTAAAGCAGGGCTTTTCAAACGTTTTGATCTGTATACTGTATCCAGTGTAGACAGTGTCAGTTATTATAATGACTATTTGCTTTCGATGCGAAGCGACTGAACGCCAGTGGGCGGGGCCTATGGTGCGAAGATGTAAAACTATTTGTCGATGTCTTGCTCTGGTGGCATAAATATGACATCATGTGTTACATCTCAAATCCCTCAATATCCAAACGAACTGTCTTTGGGAGCTTCATTAAATGCTTTGTTTATAATGAGGAGGACATTTTAAGCTCTGAAACTTGCAGGATGTTTTTCACAATTGCTAAGACATTAAACCCCATTCTCTGTACCAAATGATTTGTTGAGTAAATCACCCTGTCTGAAAAACATTAAACAAGTTCAGGCAGTTAGACACCATTTGCAAATCTCATGCTCTGATTTGCAAAACTCTAAACACATTCTCACTCACTAAAACACATTTTGCACTTTGATGCACTCGTGTTGCAAAACGGTAAACACAAGTGGCAAAAGTTAAACTACAACACAGTTTTCATCGTTTACACACAACGGCTCAGAATGGTTCACACTTGTTTCTAATGGTGTGATCAAACCAACTGTACAAAATATAAGCCATTTTAGAGTGAATTTTGATAGCAACAATGGATGGAAACAGGCTGAAAGGGAGAGGAGGAAGAGTATGTGGACGAGGAGGAAGAGGAAGAGCCAGGTGTGGACAGTGTCAAGGCTGGATCTGGAACACTTGAGGGTTTTTCCCTTTGTCTGTCAAGAGGCAACATTGTCTGTGATGTGGACAAAGTCCTCAGGCTGGACTCAACATGAAGACATGAGGCAGAATGAATCTCTCACTGACCTTGATTTTGCTGCACAACTTCTTTAAGTGTATAGAAACATGTTTTCATTTAGAGTTTTCTTTGACCTTTTGGGCTTTTGCAAGTGCTGAATATACAGACATTCCATACTATACAATATTCAATGAAATACTAGCAGCATACACAATATATTCAGCTTACTTAATTGCGATTACCGTACTTTTTTTGTAATCAAATGCAATCAAAAGCTAATTTTGTTTACTGTATACAATATACATTTTTTTTCTGTAACTAGATGCTCTGGATGCTGTGTTCTCCATTTTTGATGTATTGTCTAATGAATGCTCTGTAGTGTTTTTATATTGATTGGCTGTGTGTATAATATGAAAGCATTGTTTGACTTTGAGTACAGGTGAAATGGTTTTGAGCCGATTGTTTGATTTTGCCAGAAGAGTCAGGGGTTTTGTGAAGGAAGTTTGAAGATTTGGTTGTGTGTTAAATGTCGTGAGAAAATGGGTAAAGGTTTCAAGAAATGTGTCTTAGCAATTGTGAAAAACTGTAATTGTACAAAGACCTCTTATATGTCAAAAGATCAGGGCATATTTGATTTGTCATGTCATGACCCCTTTAATACAAACAAGTTTCTTCATTTTGCCAAGGCGGTTGGTTTTGTGATATTTTTTAACTAATCACGTTGTTTCTTTCGACAGCATTTTATTGATGAATTACTTAATTTCTTCAGACATGTTCATGTCTCTTTTAATGACAACACATTAATAACATTGTATTATTCACAATCTCGATTTCCATTCAGTATGACTGATGTCTGTTTAATTTGTTTTGTTCATGAAGCCCAACAGCAGCACAGATTCTCTGCAGTCGATCACATCAGGAGACTGGGACGTCACGCGGGTTCTGGCATATGATGAAGACAGCCAATTAATGTGAGCGAATCCACCAACACCACACACTGAACATCAATGATTCATTAGTCATTAGTCAAAGTATGTACCCTTGTGAAAAAGTGTTTTAAAAAAACTTGTCATGCTTTTAAGATGGACACTTACTTTGATGTGTTGATTAACATAGTAAAGCACATGTAAAGTACTTGATTGTAAATTTTACTAGTGTTAACTGTAGCGATTTAAAGGTAATACGTTTTAAATGTACTACAGTGCAATTTGATTGTTACAAAATATGAGAGGAAATTTAGGAGGAAAAACTATATTTCAAAACTTGTGTGTTCGCCCACAAAACTTTTGTGTTCCCCCAAGAAACTTGCGATTACTTTTACATTTATTCATTTTAGTGTTGTCAAATCGATTAATCGTGATTAATCGCATCTAACATAAAAGTTTGTGTTTATATAATATATGTGTGTATATATATTATTAATTTTGGTTACACTTTATTTTACAGTGTCCTTGTTACACGTTACATGTAGTTACTGTAGTAATAACTATAAATTATGCATAATTACATGCAATTAACCCTAAACCAAAACATAATCCTAATCCTAACCCTAGAGTAAGTACATGTAGTTAATTATTAATACTCAAATTAGTAACAAAAATACTCAAAATACTCTTAATTAGTACTTAAATGCATAATTACACTGTAACACGGACACCTTAAAATAAAGTGTGACCTTAAATTTATATACATCATATATATGTATGTGTGTGTGTGTGTGTGTGTGTGTGTGTGTGTGTGTGTGTGTGCGTGTCTGTCTGTATGTACATATATATACAGTATATGTGTATAAATGTGTGTGTGTGTGTACTGTATATACACACACAGACCTATATACAATATATATACATTTTATAATATATATACACACACACATATATAATGTAATCACAAACTTTTTTGTTAATTGCGATTAATCGATTTGATAGCACTAATTCATTTAACAGACGCTTTTATCCAAAGCGAGGAATACAACAGTCAATTAACAAGAGAAGTGCAGCGTATACAATGCATTTTCCTTTAGAATAGTACAAGCTTTTTGTGGAAAGCATTTTGAGAACGGACACAAAGTTTCTTGAGGGAACGCAAAACATTTGAGAGAGAACACAAAAGCATTGACATGTATATTTTTTCTCCCATCTCATATCGTTTTTCCATCCCCATGTCCCTTTAGGGGCTCCGTAACTTTCAATAGAAATGACATTAAAGTATATTTTAGTATACAATATATGCTTGTCAGTACATTTGGCAGTACACTTGAACCATATTTCAAAGACAATAGACGTAATTATGAACTTACATACAAAGTTCTACTTAAATCCTACTTATGTGTGTCAAAAAGCACTATAAAGTTCAGTGCTTTTTTAGATTTAATACACATTTAAACTATAATACATTTTATTTAAATGCAATTAACATGCAAATAAGTGCCCGAAAACATTACATATACATTTTGCAATTGTATTGTGTAAAGTGTAGTCCTGTTTCACAAGCATATAGATTCTTTGTATAGATTATACAAAGTGTTACTATGTTTTGATGTTATATTTTTTGTTTGAATAGATATTTCCTCAGTACTGAGGATGACCCTAAAAGAAGACATCTCTACAGGTACATATATATTCAAGTCTTGGTTGATGCTGTCACAGGCTTGTTCTCGCTGACAGTGTTAATGTGTCTGTGGTTGTTCCAGCGCAGACACAGTGGGCTCCTTCAACCGCCGCTGTCTGTCCTGTGACTTCACTGACAGCTGTGGGTATGTCACTGGCTCCTTCAGTCCCAGCATGGACTACTTTCTGCTCAACTGTAAAGGTAGACATCTCTTCCTATCTCTTTTGATCTCAGTATATGAGCATTTATGTCATGTATAGTAGTAATTAGGGTTCCACTTTTTTTCGATAGTCCACTTTAAACATTCTACTAGCTATAAGTAACTTTGCAACTACACGTCAACTAACTCTCATCAGAGTATTAGTAGACTATAGACTCAGGTTTAGGTTACGGTTAGGTGTTAGGGTTCGGGTTAGTCGAATAAGTTGACTTGTAGTTGCCAAGTTGCAGGAGAATCAAAATAAAGTGTTAGCAGATATTAAGCATACAGTCAAGGCCGCATTAATGCACAGGCTTACCTGGGCTGAAGCCCAGGGGCCTCCCAAGTTCAGGGGCCTCCCATGTTCAGGTTCATGATGAGCTGAAAAGGTCATATTGTTTTGTAACTTGTCAGGTTTTCTGTCAATCACTCTAATCGCACGTTACATGTCTGATGATTGAGTGACCCACGTGGCCCCGTTCACACAGCCAGCGATTTTGTCGCTGTATGTCGCTAGTCTCTATACTGTGAAGTCGCTTGTGGGCGTTGGTAGTGCTGTCGCTCTAATGTTATTGGTAGACTGCTCGTCTGGCCACATCTATACAAAACACCATCACAAGTGATACAACTATATTATTTTAATTTGACTAGGAATTAGGCTCAAAAGAAACAGTATGCTGTTGGGAGAGTGTTTTTATATTACCACAGCAGTGTTCAGTGGATTAAATCATTTACTAGATTAATGATCGATCAATCTACAAATTAAACTCACTAATACTGTCATAAATTACTAAAACGTCATCCGAATTTGACAAATAATCAATTTTCTTGTCCCTAATAGTCAACATAATGCAGGGGAAACTGTAAAATGAACTGCAGCAGTGCTAAACTTGCATCATAAAACTACAACACTCGAACTATAAATGTATGAATTAAACTCACTGAGACTGTCGACAGTTTCTTTTCCATGCATCATTTTATTATATCCATGTTTGTGGTTAGTTACAGTCAAATCATATAAAACAGTGAAATCGCCCTCGAACTCTTCTGTCTTGCCTGCACTGCACTCGAGATGGTGACGGGAGCTGAGCTCCACTGAAAGGCTTCTTTCCTATTGGTTGTCGCTTGCGAAAATCGCTTCTCATTTGCATAAAGTTGAAATTTAGTTGCTGTGTGTGGTTGTTAAATAAAGTGTCTTGTGTTTATGCTCAAGTGGGATCAGTGATATGTTAATAACAATATTATGGTGTTTTCTGGCTCAAAGAGGGAAAACTCACCATTGTAGGTCTCGAAAGAAACTAATGCATTTTGTGATGTAGATTACCTAGATATTACACTTTTTTAAAATGAGACTCTATAAATCGAGGGGATGGGGGGACCTACAAAACCTCTCAGCCCCGGGGCCTAACATTAGGTTAAGGCGGCTCTGCATACAGTCTACTAATAATCTAATGAGAGTTAGTTGACATGTAGTTGCAAAGTTACTTATAGTTCTTAGAATGTCTAACTACT
Source organism: Abramis brama (assembly GCF_963993115.1). Classification (NCBI taxonomy): domain Eukaryota; kingdom Metazoa; phylum Chordata; class Actinopteri; order Cypriniformes; family Leuciscidae; genus Abramis; species Abramis brama. The sequence continues at coordinate 7,411,349 of NC_139986.1, read as the reverse complement.
TCTACAGAAGTGGAAATAAAGAAAGGGATGGAGACAGTGAGAGTGGACTCATTGTTAGAGAGCACCGTGTTATTGTTCAGCTGTGAAGGCTCCATGCTGCTAAGTGCATTGATTATTTGCAAAAGCTTGTTTCTATAGCAGCTGAATTGTTCTGAAGGCAGTCTGGAAGGCCTGAATGCTGCTATGGTCTTATATTGAACTGTCATGAGCGAACTCCTTGAGCAATGTCGTGTTTATGATCCGTGCTGTTGTGGCACTCATAAAAGCTTCATCGTTGGTGCTCGTTAACAGAAGCTTGTATGCACCTTTTTCAGTTAAGTGATACAGCAGTCTTAAAACACAACTTTGGAGCACTTTAGAGCACTTGTAAAACAAATGGATAAACTGGTTTGCTAACATGTACTGCTGAAGCATAAGCTCTGACTTAATACATAATCATGCACCATGACTGTTACTTTTAAAAATTGTTTAGGTTTTTGGTTACACTTTATTCCGATGGTCCGCTTTAGTCACTCTGTTAACTGTTAGGTTAGGGTTAGGTGTTAGGGTTTGAGTTAGTTGAAATAGCTGACGTAGTTGCAAAGTTACTCAGAATGTCAGCAGAATGTCTGTTGGTGGACCAACACAATAAAGTGTTTGCAGATATTAAGCAGACAGTATACTAATATTCTAATGAGAGCTAGTTTACATGTAGTTGCAAAGTTACTTATTGTCAATAGAATGTCTAGATTTAGTAGGAAGGCAAGTAGACAACTAGAATTTGAAAGTCATATCGTACATTGACAAAAAATATACTTTGGACCAATTAGAAAAGAAAAGAAATACTCTAATTTGTAAGTCAAATTTATTCGTTTTTCTCAAATTATGTTTATGGTTTGGTTCAAACCTTACATTGATTTAATTTAAAAAAAAAAAAAAAAATTCCCAATGTTTTCATATTTTCCCAGAAACAAAAATATACATTCATTGTAAAATGTTTATT